>NW_028227266.1:68432600-68785100 GCF_978045245.1 Mus caroli
TTTTTTTTCAAGTTTTTACAAATGTGAAAACCATTCTTACCATATGGAACTGTAATTAGCTAATTCCTGTTTTTGCTCAATGCTGCAAAACTGTGGGGCTTACAAAGTAGCACACACTCTATTTGCACATGCTTTCTATAAGCTCAGCCGCTTTTATGTGTCCCTTTCACGCTATGTTTGAAAGCTGAAAGCGGCAGAGAACCCGCGTCTCTCCACTTTGCGTATGTCTGCTTTTCAAAGGTAAAGAATTGAAACGGTTCCGCAGTTAAGAACATGAGCTGCTCTTGCAGAGGACCTTTAGGGTTTGGGTCCCAGCACCTACATCAGCCAACTTACAAGCACCTGCTACTCAAGCTCCAGGGGATCTTATGCCCTCTTCTGGCCTCTGCAGGCAACTGCATTCACATGCACATACCCACACTTAACCATACATAAATGCTTTAAAAAAAATAAAAGAAACATGCAAGTAGTGTTTGTTGCTGCTGTGGTTGTCTTTAGCTTTTGTTGTTGTTTTTTGAGACAGGGTTTCTCTGTGTAGCCTTGGCTCTCCTGGAACTAATGCTGTAGACTACGTTGCCCTTGAACTCACAGAAATCTGCCTGCCTCTGCCTCCTGAATGCTGGGATCAAAGGTGTGTGCACCACCGCCCAGCTGCATCTGATTTTCAAGTTGCGAATAGACAGGGTTGAGATCAGCCTCCTCTTTCAGTGGCTGGCAGTGCTCGCTTTCCCGGCAGGTTCAGACTCAGTCAGCGGTTTCCTCTCTCAACCACTTGCTTTCCCCCAACTCTGTTCCCATTAACAAGGCCTCACATCTCCTCAAGCTGGCTTGAAGCTTGGAAAATTCCAGAAGAATCCTGCTTAGCAAAGGGGCCCTGCCTTTGAGGCACCTAGGTGGGACATGAACATTATGTGACTGTCTCCTCAGCCACAGTGGGGATTCAAAAAGAAAGAATCAGACTTCTCAGGGGCTTATTGGAATTACCAAGTGAGCTTGCTTTTCTGACACCTGCAACCTAAAAAGTCCTAAATGGATTGCCATCCCACCCCAGCCTCTCTGTCTCTGTCTCTGTCTCTGTCTCTGTCTCTGTCTCTGTCTCTGTCTCTCTGTCTCTGTCTCTGCTTCTGTGTGTGTGTGTGTGTGTGTGTGTGTATAAGGGGAAGGTAGCTAACTGTTTTCCTTTTGGGGATTATTATCTGTTTGAGATTAAAGCATGAACATTGAAACCAGGTTTAGAATGCCAACATTTGGGAAACAAAGGCTAGGAATATCAAGGGTTCCAGGCCAGCCTCAGCTACATAGCGATTTGTGGGCTAACCTGAGATACATGAAGCTCTGCCTCAAGGAGGACAATGATGACGAAGACAACAACAACAGAAAGGAAGGGAGGGAGGGAGGGAGGGAGGGGGGGAGGGAGGGAGGGAGGGAGGGGGGGAGGGAGGGAGGGAGGGAGGGAGGAGAGGAGAGGGAAGAAAGACCAGGACAAAAAGAAACCTGACAGTTGCCATGGGTGCGCACAGAGGGTGTTTGGTACTGTTGATGCCCCCTCCATAGTTGACCAGGAGGAAGATTGGAAGATGATGGACTTTGAGGAGTCACAACTGGGGGAAGGGAAGGGAGGCAGCAGGATTGGCAGCTGCAGACAACAGAGAGTTTCTAGACTCTCAAGGCAATATCCTCCTATCTCCACAGATCAGATGGTAGTGAACTTGCTTCGGCTCTTGAGCCTGGGTGAAAATGTGAGCAATTGCTTCCAGTCACCGTCTCCCATTGTATTAGACCAGCTCTCTTGGAAAACCCAGTGGTCACTGATGTCATTTACTAATTTGGTGACCTCAGGGGTCTCACTTAGGGCTTCCATTGCTATGAAGAAACACCACCACCAAGGCAACTTATATAAAGGATAACATTTAATTTGGGCTGGCTTGCAGGTTCTGAGGTTCAGTCCATTATCGGCATGACAGGAAGCAGGCACGGTGCAGGAGGAGGTGAGAGTTCTGCATCGTCATACAAAGGAAACCAGGGCAGACTGTCTTCAGGCAACCAGGAGGAGGGTCTCAAAGCCCATTCCCACAGTGACACACTTCCTCCAACAAGACCATGCATATTCCAACAAGGCCAGACCTCCTAATAGTGCCACTCCCTGGGCCAAGCATATTCAAGCCACCACATCAGGCAAGACTTGAGACAGAGATGCCCTGTCCCTCAAAAATCCTACCTAAAAAATGGACATAAATAGCATCTATCACATAGTTATGGTTGAGATTAAAAATTAATATTTTAATGAATTTAGGGTATTATTTATCATATATTAGTTGCTACATGAATACTCATTAAATTTTTGGAGTTGTCATTGTTGTTTTGAGGCAGGGTCACATGTAGTCCAGGCTATCCCTGAGCTCACTGTGTAGCTGAGGAGGATCTTGAACCTCTGATCCTCCTGCTTCTGCCTCTCAAATTCTGGGATTCTAGATGTGCACCACCATCCCGGGTGCACATAATCAGTGAAGTGCAGATGCATCTGTGAGATGGGAAATGGAACTTAGTGTCGCCCTGCAGAGGCAGAGGCAGTGGGGCAGAGGGGCAGAGGGGCAGAGGGGCAGAGGGGCAGAGGGGCAGAGGGGCAGAGGGGCAGAGGGGCAGAGGGGCAGAGGGGCAGAGGGGCAGAGGGGCAGAGGGGCAGAGGGGCAGAGGGGCAGAGGGGCAGAGGGGCAGAGGGGCAGAGGGGCAGAGGGGCAGAAGCAGAGAGGCAAGGCAGAGGCCCGTGTCACAGCTCAAGGACACAAAGAAAACTGGAAGTGCTTCCTTTGTATGTTGATATTTCATAGATGTGAAATCCTGGACTACATGTGACTCTGCCTCAAAACAACAATGACAACTCCAAAAATTTAATAAGTATTCATGTAGCAACTAATATATGATAGATAATACCCTAAATTCATTAAAATGTTAATTTTTAATCTCAACCATAACAATGTGATAGGTACTATTATGTCCAATTTTTAGGATTTGCAATAATTTTTTGAAAAAGATTTATGTTGGGGAGGGGACTGAAGTGGGTGTACAAGTGTCCTTGGAAGGACCAAAAACAAGTCAGATTCCCTGGAGCTGGGCTTACAGGCATTTGTGAGCCTTCCGATGAGGGTGCTGGGAACCTAAATAAAAATATATTATACTAATTATGACCATGGAGGATGCTGGAAGGAGAAATGAATTATTTTAAATATGCATAGAAAAACATAGGAAAAAAACCACATTTCTATAATGTGGTACATTTTTCCATTAAAAACTAAATTTCCACATGAAATAGAACAAAGCCCCATTAGATATTTAAAAATCAATGTAAGTCTCTTCCTAAAAGCCATCATCTCTCATTGCAATGAAATATCAGGTAATTGCTATTATTTTACACGATTTATTTCACAGCTGCCCTCCCACTGCGAAGTTGACATGCTGGGGATTGGATCTAGGACCAATGCTAGGGAAAGACTCTACCACTGAGCTACAATCTCCCCACCCCACGGTTTGCCTATCATTTTAAGAATTGCCCAATATTTGGATAGACAGCAAGGAATAATTAACACATTATTAATTAAATTGCTATCTATATTTATATGTCAAAGTTAATGAACTTCTTGCTTGTTTGTTTTTTTAATTTTTTTTTGCTCGTTATTATTGTATGTGTTTGTGCGGTCATGTGCACAGCACCTGTGCAGAGGTCAGAGACCAGGTCTGTGGAATCTGGTCTCTCTTACCTGCATGTGGCAGATGACCTTGGACTTCTAATCTCAAGGTTCTATGGCAAGTACTTTACCATTGATCCATCTTGGTGGCTTGGATTTTATTCTTAAAAGAAATATTCTCCTTTTCTTAAAGCTAACAGCGTTGACATGACTTAAACACAGTTTTTATTCTAACAGAGCCACTCTCACAGCAAGACTCTAACCCTAGTCTCAGACAGTATTCTAATTCATCAGCCCCGGGAACAGAAAAAAAAAAAATGAACATACACTCGCGCACGCACACACACACACACACACACACGCCCTGTATAGAGCTAGCTGAACTTCCAATCATCCATCAGCAATAGTTTTTTAGTGGCCTTGGTGATAGCCATTCATATACACTACCTGAACATTCCAGAGGTCCGAAAATATTATCCTTACTCAATCTCCTCTCCTCTCTCTCTACCAGTTCATGGCACACACACAAAATAAGGTGCTAAGAAGTGTTATCATCTTCAGGCAGTCACTGAAATAGTTGACTCACTCTAACTAAGCCAGTGAACATGGGAATGCTGCGTACCACTGTCCCCTTTTCTTCAACTTGAAACCATGCCTAGAAACCTTGAGAACAAACCTTATTTCTTCTCTTTCCTTTTTGGTGGCTGGCATAATATTGGGCATCTCTTGTAGCATGAGAGTCAAAGCTTGCAACTGACTGTGTTATTGGTACCCACAGCCTTCTAGTCTATCACATATGTGTAGACAAAATGTGTTGTTATTTGCAAGCTAGCTAGACATCAGCATCTCTGGCCTCCTTGCTCAGACAGGTCTAGTGGAAACCTCAGATGCTTGCTTCCCTGTGGTGAGAAATTCTTGGTTGTAATGTGTTGTGTGTGTGTGCGCGCGTGCACGCGCACATGATGTAATTAATGCAAAACCATCTAGACACTACTTCATACATAGGAACCATCTTTTTCTAAGTGGCACAAAGTTAAAATCCTTCCTTGAACCTTTTAATTTCTCTGTAAGAGATCACAGGCAGCAGATGGACGTGTTGAGTTTCATAAAGGAAAAGAGAGAAATGTGAGGTAGCACAATGTGGGTAGAATCATTGCTGAGAACCGTCTCTTTCTGTACTGTATTACGTCAGCCAGCCCAGCCACCATGGTACACTCTGGGGAAGAAATTAACTGAGTAAATAAAAATATACAAGCTACAAAGCATGCATTAAAATCGCAGTGTCTCCAAACGACAGATAAAGAATGCTTTTTATCTCCAGCTTAATCTGCCCCAATGAATGCTGGGAGAGACTGCTCCCCTAAAAGCTTGCAACTGGTTTGACATCAGTTATTTGCAGATCCAAACGAAGGGGGCTGTCCTGAAGAAGAATCCTTTGTCCAAATATTCCTGATGACGTCCTGGTAGGAAAAAAAAAAGCTCCCAAGGAAGATTTTGTTCAGACAACTCCGATTTCTCATGGCAATTTCTGGGGTTTGTATTGTTAGTATTGGTGGATTAGATAGGTGGACCTCTGTGAGTTCAAGGAGAGCCTGGTCTACAGAGTGAGGGCAGCCAGGGCTACACAGAGAGAAAAAGGAAAAAGATAGGTAGAAGATAGAAATTACAAGAATGGGCAATTGACTGTCCAGTTGCCATTCACTTTTTCCCCTTGGCATAGAAATGTGTGTTCCTACTGCGTAGCCTTCAGCGATCGTGTCCATGTCTGGGGAAGAAATTAACAGAGTCAATTAAAACAAACTGTGCATTATCTGGAAGCGGGATCTGGAGAGATTTCTCAGTGCTGAGTGCTTGTTGCCCTTGCAGAGGACCTAGGTTCGATTCTCAGCACCCACATGTGGCGGCTCACGACCATCCCTCACTCCCAGGTACTCATACAAATTCATACATATAAAGTAAGTCGCATGATATGAATTCATACACATAAAGTAAGTCACATGATAGGAATTCATATATATAAGGTAAGTCTTTTTTTTTTAAATCAACATACAACAGAAAATTCTCAAGATGAGATTTCAAAATTCAAGTTTGACCAAATTTGGCTCATCCTTTTGTTGATACCCCGAGGAAGTCAGGTTTGCTATCTCTTTTCTCAGTTCCCTCTGTGGGAAGGAAGATCTTATATTCATTGGAAGCCCCTTATAATATTAAGATACGTGAAGTTCTTCGAAACAAAAATATCAGCTTTGGGAATCAGCCATAGAGCAAAATTTTCCCTACAAGATTATTTCAGGAATCCTTCCTTCAATATAGTCCATTCCATGTTAGGGTCAAAATGAATCCTGATTTGGAAATTCTAACCAAGGAGTAACATCGCTCCCACTTTTAACATGGTATATCTAATCACCACAGTAAGCAAATTGGGTAGCTAGCTGGGAGAGAGATGGGTGAGAAAGGGGATGGAGGTAGAAGCTCAGGCCTAGCCTCACAGTGAGCAGATACTCACTGAATGAAGAAAACTTGGTGGCCCACATTTGAGGCTCTGGTCTCTGGGGAAAAAAAAATGTTTGTGTAACCCAGCCTGGAGATGCATGGGATGTGGTGTCTATAATGATATAGACAAAGATTTACTAAGTCCAAACTTACCATCTCAGACTCGAGTGTTAGTTAATTGATAGCCAAGAATTAGTTCCCTGGGAATCCACATTGCCCTCCCCCTCACACATTTTCTTCCCCTCCCCCTTCCCTCTCCCCGTTTTTTTCAGCATACCCAAGATGCCTGCTGCATCTCTGCACTGTAGTGCAAACAGATCCCTGCAAAGGGAGAGGAAGATAAAATGAATTTAAATTCCAAAGAGGTTCCAGGCCCCGTTTCCTAGTCCCCAAGTCAGCAATGTATTTGTGAAAATTCAGCCTTTTTGTCTCGGAGTAAAAGGACCGAAGTCTACAGCGGTGGCCCAGTCTCGGTTGCTATTCTTTGCATTTTCTATTCGAGTGAATGAGAGTGAATGAAGTGGCCGGGACCCTTCATTTGATCTACTCAATTGCATAAAGTGACAGAATTCTAATATATTTGTTTAATGCTCTTCAATGGGCTTTTGCTTTTTTTTTTTTTTTTGGCTTGCAAATGAAGCATCCGTGGGCAAAGTTTCATCCCCCTTTAACACTGGGACATATTTCATAATTCAAGCCTTGGTTTGAAGTGATCTGGAGAGGAGTTTTGGACTCAGAAAGTGGAAAATAAAGAGACAGATGTGCAGTTATTGTAAATTCCTGGAGTGGGCTCTGGGGCTATTGTGCCCCCACGGCGGGAGGTCCTGGGGCTGTCCCTTTCACACTGTAATTGAAACATATTAATTAGATAATTTGTTGTTAGTTTAAACGAAACAAATGCATTCCCTTTGAGGCTTCACAGCCGGTGGGTTGGGCTGTTTTGGTTTTGTTTTTGTTTGGGTGTCTCTGCCCTTACTTGGCTTTTAGAAGAAAAAGATATTAATTGGCATTTATATTAAGAATTTAAGAAGGGCTCCTGCTCTATTCTGACTCTCAGCTGAATACCCCTGACAAAGGGAGTTCCCATTTGTAAAACTCTCACCCGGGCTCAGCCTTGCAGTTTTGCATTGTGGTTCTATTTGAGAAAGACTATTTGAGAAATGCTAAACCTACCTTAGGTCAGAGCTCCTGCGTGGACCCTTCCTTGCTCCCATCCTGTAACTTTACCCTCCAGAGCTCTGGACCAGAGCTGGTATTCTTAACCACTGGGCGAAATGAAAGTTACTGGTTTAGTATTTAAGGCACTGGGAACTATGTCTTAGGGTTCCTTCCAATCTTCAACTTCCCAAAGTCCCCCCTGCCAGTGAAGAACAAAGTAACATATACAGCTTCCATTCCCTCTTGAGAAAGTGGACAGAATCCATTTCTTGTGCAAACACACTGAAAACAAGAAGAAAGCAGTTTAAAATATAGTCAACTACAAGACCTGGAAGGACCTCAAAGAAACAAAATAGCTAAAGTTTCTACTTAGAAAATCAATGGGAGGAAACTGCCTGGATTTGCAAAATAGAAAAGAGTACAACTTATCTTAGGACTTTGCATCCAGCATCCCACAGGTGCTACCCCCTCCAATTCTATTTTCAAACTAAGGGTCTTGACTTTGGATGTAAGCCAAGTGACTATCTCCCAGGACAGAGAGGAGCACCCTCAAAGCCATCAATTATGAAGTTCCTTGTTTGTGAGGCACTTTAGCTAAATCCACACAAGGTGCCAAGCAGGGGTAAAGTGTGGACTTAGATAAGGCGTGTGTCTGTCTGAGTAGTCTGTACATTTCTGGCCAAGGTCAAAATATCAGCAAAGTTGTTGTGTTCACCACTTTCCTCATTCAGCTTTGTCTGAGAAAAAAAGAAAAAAGGAAAGAAACACATGCAACCAGAAAGAACCCCTAATGGCCAAGTTACTTCATTCTTCTCAACACACACATGACAAACTCATGACCTAAAAACTGCGTTTTCAGATACTGAGTTCAAAAATCTCTTCCTTTGCACATGGGAAACACGAGGTCTGTACCTCGCTGCCTCCATGTATGGAATATAGTGTGCCCATGCCGCTGGAGGCCAGCAGTCTACCTAAGTCTGTAAGATGCCTGCGGCCCACGTGAGACCTTTATGTACTTCATGCTCAGGCTCCAGGGTTAACAAATAAGGTGAGATCAAATTATTACAGACACTGTCTTAATTTTTAGTTTCCAAGCCACGGAAAATATATTTAGCTTCTTCTTCCCTTCCCTCCTTCCCTCCTTCCTTCTAAATGATTTCTAGTTGAGAACTAAGTCTCTTAACCAAGGGTGGCTGAGTTTTCCAGGCTTCCTCCGGCTGATCTTGTTGATATCATTGTGAATTAGGTTTGATGAATGAGTTTAGTTGTCTGCTGTCTGACTGGCTTTCGAAGCTTCATGCATTTTAATCAGCCCAGTGATTCATTTATTTTTCCACTTGTGTGTGTGTGTGTGTGTGTGTGTGTGTGTGCTGTGTGGAGGATCCTTTCCTTTTAAAAACAGAATAGTCACAACAGAATTAATTATGCTTTGCATTAATCCTAAGTATTTTTCCAGGTAGCTCACTAATTACATGACAGTGACAGGTGCTAAGGGTCTCCTTATGGAGTACTTCACTGAGGTTTCCATGTGTCTTTGGGGGCTTTCTCTGTGTTTCACAAGGCCCCCTTGTTTAATCATTTACACAGTAAAGTGTTAATCACCATTTAAGTTTCTCTTTGTGTTGTAACTTCTTCAGCTGAATACACATATCACTCTGGAAATATTGTGACCTCCTTCAACCAAGTGTCCATTAGACTTGAACCATAAATTCTTGGCAGGTTTTTAATTCTTTGCAAAAAAAACAAAACAAAAACAAAAACAAACAAAAACAAAAAACAAAAACAAAACCAGAAAATCAAAAGAAAGCAACTACTTAGAGACAGCCATTTAAAGACTTGAAAAAATGCATTTGCAGGCTTGAAAAATAAATGCATCCTGTTACTCCCCGCCACCCAGAAAAACGGCTGAAAAAAAATCTACTCAATGCAAAGTGAACTGGTTACTTGACCTGTACAGTGAACCTGTAGGTGATTTCTGAAAGAAAGAAAATGCCAACAACTACAGTAATCTAAATAAAGGATTCCTCCAAGTCAGAAGCATCAACATGAGGACTGAGTAAGGCACCCTGAGAGTACTTGGGAAATTCCGAACCTCCTGTGTGTGTAAGTGCAAAGTCATAGATGGCATGCTTAGAACAGAGAAAACCGCACAGGAAGTAGTGCAGTTGTGTAGTGTCTTTCCTTCAGTGCTGCACCTGTGCCTGGGGTTTGCATCTGAAATACTTGGCCTCAAGTCTCCCCCTGTGCACAAATGTCTTCCATGGTCCCCTGAGAACAATCCCTCCCACACCTGCAAGTGCATAGGAAGTTTCCCTGCTTTCACAACAGGATTTGAAAAAGGCAAAATACCCAAACCATGTGTTTGCAGAGACTGTTGCTACCACCTTTTGTCCCGGGTAGCAAGTCTTCAAAAACACACAAAAACTTAACGAAATTCGAATTTACATATTTTAATGAGAAAATATTATTTAGACTAGGTCATAATTTAATGTAGACACCTTTTAAAACTCTGTCTTAAAATGGGCATGCTGGGAACAAGGACATCAATATTTAAAATGCCATGCGAATTCTGTGCAGAGAGGAAGAAAAATAAAAGGGATTTTTTTTTTCACAGCTTGGACAACATTACAATTTCTATTTTAAATTAAGCGGGTCACAATGGAACAACTATTGGGTTGTTCTTTGTTTGTTTGTTTGTTTGTTTTCTGTCAATTACCTAGAATGCTAAAAGGAACATACCAAACCAAAGTGCATTTTACACAGTGTAAATCATTCCTATTTACAACTCTTTGCAGCCCTTTAGCTCCACGGAAAAGTTCTTTTAACAGAAAGATCTGTCCAGAGAACATCTCTGCTGACACCCCCTTCCCGTTCCCAGTTGGTTCATCTACATACTTCCCCACTTGCCCTGGGATTTCTCTCTTGGGCTTAGTTCATGTTTCTTTCTTTTTTTCTTTTTTCTTTTCTTTTTCCTTTTCCTTTCTTTTCTCTTTCATCAAAATAAATAGCTAAAAAGGTCTCTAAATAGTAAGAAAGTTAACATCCCAATTAACTTCCCCCATTCTCCCCCTACCTCCTTCCCACCCCCAAAGCTGGCCAGAAGAGCAAACATTCACATTACAACAGGTAATTGTAAAGAGGACTCTACCCCCCTCGCCCCTAGCCTGGCAGATTTTCAAGTTCACTGTTTACATTTTTTTTTTTTTAACCGCGCGCTTTGTAAACAATAACGGTGACTTTTAGCTGTGTTTTGCTTGTGTGTAGGACAAGCATCCTCCGGAGTTTTAGCAGCCTCTCTCCTCACTCCCAGCTAAGGGAGCTTCTGGCCGGAAACAAAACTCAGAAGGGGAAAAAAAAATCTTTAGAAGCCCGGGAGGCAGGGCCGCAGCCGGGGAAAGTAGCGGTCCGCCCATCCCGGCCTGATGGGCGGAGGCGATCCCGTTGGAGGATCAGTGAGTGGGTCTTGTGGCCACAGATTTTCAGGACCTAAGAAGATCCGGCCCTCTTAGTGCCGCTGCAACCTTGGCGGGCTTCTGCTCCCGGACAGTATCTCTGGTCTTGAAATTGCGCAGTCCAGAGCTCTGCCTCTCCAAGCTCAGAAGACGAGTAGTTTTGTTTTTTGTTTTGTTTTGTTTTGTTTCTGTTTTCTCCGAGCAGGAGGGAGTCAGGGTGTTCTGCCTGTTGGATGGGAGTGCATTTCAGGGACCCAGGAGGGACCGCTTGGCTTGGGTTAGCCCCTGTTTTCTCTGGTGCCCTAGAGGGACCGAAGACAACTTTCACACGCCTTCCGGCAAGTTTGTGGTTTGTCTTCTGGGTCCAAACCCAAAAGTTCTTCTAAGAGCGATGACTGAAGAAGGTAGAATGGGCAAGTCGGGGTGGCGGTTTTAGGTCGCGGAGGGCTGGACCCGGAGCAGGGAAGTGTTGAAAGGGGTGGTGTGGATGTGACCAAGACGGAGCCCCAGCTTCCTTGGGTCAGTGCACGGCCACCGAGTGCAAGGCGGAGGCCGGGCTGGTGAGTGTCTCGCTAGGGGTGGCGGGGCTGCTTTGGCTGGTGGCTGTCTGCGAGGAGGTGGGGCTGAGCGAAGGCGGCGAGTTCGAGAGCAGGGTGGGGATGGGTGCGGGCAGAGCTGGCAGCGCGGGCACTGCGGCCGGCGTGGGCTTGATGGGCACTGGGATGGCGGGCAACGTCTGGCCCGCGGCGTGGCACAGCGGCTTCAGCGGCACTCCATAGGCGCTGTAGTCGCCACTCGTCATGGAGATGGGGGTGGCTGAGTCGATCATACCCGCGGAACCGTACACATGTGGCCATCCAGTGCCCAGAGAGCTGCCCATGGTAGTTAACTGGTTAGGGAGCGGATAGGCAGCCGGAACCGGCTGCATGGCAGAGAAGGCCAGCCCCCCAGGCATCTTGTACTCCCTCGCGATGATGTTCTCGATAGCAAAGGGATGCTTGAAGCCGGAAGGCTGCGCCACACCGCCCAGGTTGTACGCAGCGGCCGGCATCTGCGGCAGATGCGTGCCTGAGGCGGCCAGCGCGCTGAGCCGCAGCTTAGCCTGCTGCTGGAGGTACTGCGCTGCGTCCGCCGGCTTGCTGGGCGCCAGGTGGTCTGTCTTGAGCACCTTGAAGCGCTTGCGACGCCGCAGGAAGCTCCCGTTCTCGAACATGTCCCCGCAGCTGGGATGCAGCGCCCAGAAGCTGCCCTTGCCAGGCTGGTCTGGCCGCCTCGGGATCTTGATGAAGCAATCGTTGAAGGAGAGATTGTGGCGCAGGCTGTTCTGCCAGCGCTGCGTGTTCTCCCGGTAGTAGGGGAAGCGGTCCATGATGAACTTGTAGATCTCGCTGAGCGGCAGCATCTTCTCCGGAGAGCTCTGGATGGCCATGGCGGTCAGCGAGATGTATGAGTAGGGCGGCTTCTGGTCGCTGTACGTGTTGCGGCCCGGCCGAGGCATCTTCTTGCTTGGCCACTTGCTCAGGGTCCGCGCGGCCCGGAGGACTGGTCGAATCTGAGAAGGGGGGAGGTGATGGAGAAGGGCAGCATAGGTGCAGAGACACCGGCGAGGTCACTCAGGCCGAGTCACAGATATAGGGGGTGGGGAAGAGGGATTCGGGTGCCAGCAACTTTGCGCACCAAACTGGGTAAGACTCAGCTAGGGGAAGTGGAGAGGGGAAGACCGAGAGCAGCAGAGAGGTTTGCAGGAAAGTAGGTAGGACCTGGATTCAAGGGAGGGGACAGAGAGATAGATGCTCACCTTAAAGTTGTTCCAAGTTGCCGGTCCGCATCCGGGATGGCGTGGCTGGTGGCCGAGTCCCTCCCTGCGCGCGATCGGAGCGCAGCGTCGGGGAGCCGTGAGACTCACTGCCAGCTAGGCTTGGACTCAGCCCGGTAGAGCTCCTCTCCGCGGGCTCCGCAGAGCGCTCGTGGGTCGTGCGCCCTGCTGGGAGACCGAACTCGGCTGCGGAGTGCCCGTGAGGACAGTGGCAGACGCTGCCTCAGGGATCCAGAGGACGCTGCTGTGGTGTTCGTGGTTCCGCTGAGCTAGGTGGCTGCCTCCATGTCCACCCTCGAACCATCTGATAGTTTTAAGCGGTGACAGGAGCAGAAAAGACCCCTGTAGCGGCGCTTCATTAATGTGCCACTTCTTAGCTATCGTATGACAATCGCCTTGGGAGGAGGAGGAAAAGGAGGGGGAGCGGGGGCTGCAGAGGGAGGGGACTGAGGGAGAGGAGAGAGAGCCTGGCCAGCGCTGGTTTCTTTCACACCTATTTACATGGACACCTTGGCCAATAGGAATCACTTCCAGCCGAAGACTGGGAGACCGGGAAGAGCCTCTGCCGCCCGCGGGGAGCGGGCAGCGCCTACCGGTGTGCGCGTTGGGAAGGTATGAGCGGAGCGGCGCGCGGAGCTGGCTGGCAGGCGACCACTCACTCTGAGCTATCTGCCGCGCCGGTGGTGTTTGACATGGAAATTGCTCGGCTGGGGTATTCTGTTTCCTCTGCTTTGTGTCGGGTTTGTATTGTTAGCTAACTTATAGCACAGGCTTTCTCCTGAAGGGCGACCTTTCTACTTTGGTTGCCGCTGCGCGGGGTTGATTGGATGGGTTGTTCAAATGGAAACCTACCTCGCAATCCCACCCCCAGTCCTGCAAGAGTCAGGTAGAAATTTGTCTCTGGCTTTAAAAAGGTGGTAAAGTTAATAGACGCATGTAGATAGATATATTTGGACAGCTGGGTCGATAAGTCCGTTTTGAATGTGTGTGTGTATATATATATATATATATATATATATATATATATATATATATATATATACTGGTTGTGAGCCTAGCCTTTAACGGCTGAGCCATCTGTCCAGGCCAAGGTAAGTTTTGGGTTTTTGTTTTTTGTTTTTTGTTCTTTGAAAAGAATGGATGAATGTATTAGGTTCTGCTTTAATACGTTTTTCAGCGATTTGATAGGCACAAGGACGTTCAGGGTAAACTGAGGTAAGGCAGCGTGTGGGCCTGGGGAGGGCCAGAGTTTGTCCAATGTACGCTATGGCTTCCGGATCTCCTTTTACCAGGTGTTTGCGAAGTCTGAGGTTTCTTGGAAGTTAGCGGGTCAGCATTTTGCAGTCCCCTCCCCCTTTTTACATGGAAATAGTTTCTTTAGAGTTTAGAACGCCATGAAAAGACAAACAGTGCCTGCTGAGACCAGCGAGTTTTTTTGGGGGGTGGGGCACGTGGCACCAGGCCTGGAGAGAATAGCGGGCTCCTTCGAGTTCATATTTGCCTTGTGAGGATTAAATGAATCATTAGTATCATTATCATCATCATCTTCTTCGTCGTCGTCATCATCAAACTGTTAGGGAATAAACGGGACTCAAGCCGTCGGCTTGCAAGCAATGAGTACAAGCCAGGAGTTCCACGCTTTTCAGCGCTTTCCGGGGCCTTTGTGGTTTTAAAAAGAACCCCATGCCACTAGGTTAAATACTTAATACCTACAGCCTACACAGAACCGTCTTTAAACTCCGGAAACCTCCTTTTCCTTTTTTCTTTCTTCCTCCCCCCTCCCCCATAGGAGCAGACTGATAGTTGTAGTGTGACGTTTGTTACACTTTGAGTGACAGTAGAGCATTAGTCTGTGAATAGCAAGAAAATCTTTCAGCTTCCGAGCGCGCCGCGCGCGCGCGCACACACACACACACACACACACACACACACACACACACACACATCCCTACTCACATAACTTCATTAACCACAGTTTCGAAGCCGGTCAATAACTCACCAAAACGTAACTTAAACACGACGAATTTAGGAGATTAAACAATTTCATTAATATTGAAATGGCTCTGGCGCCTGGGCTGCTGCGCTTTAGATGCAAGCGCACGTTTTTCAATATTAACAGAGTGCTTGAAGGGAAGACTCAAGTCACCTTCTTAATTCGGAAAAAATAACCAGGAGGAGGGAGGAGGTGCGAGCAGGGAGGTGGGGGTAGAAGCATTGACCTGTCTCTTGGGGCAAGGCTAGAACAGGGCAGATATGTGGATTTCTCTTCTCCAAAGATTAAATCAGTTGGACCCTAGGCCCAGTTTGGGCCAGAGGCAGCCCCACTGGACTGAGCTGCGCGCGCGCGCTACAACAAACTAAGGTTTGGTGGTGTTTCTGCGCGTGCCCGAGTTAGGCTCCAGGGCCTGCAGTGGGAGGAGCTGGGAGCGCAAAGGGGTGGGGAACCCGAGGGATGTTTGAAGTGGGATGGAGTTCTGGTCCATGCCTTGCTTGCTCTAGATGTAGCTTCGGAGGCACTAAAGCAATCACGGCTTTAAGCCAAAGTAGGATTGCTCCTGGGTGGAAAGGTGCCGGCTTAGAAGCCCTTGAGTATTTTAAAGATTCCCTTTAGCAAACATGTGCAGAGATTCATACCGAAATGCAAAGATGGATTAAATATTTATGGTGATTGCATCCCAGATGGTAAAAGACTGTCTTCCCTAACCCCCCCACCACCACCACCACCACCAGCCCTACCCCCAGTGACAACCAGTAAGATACTTTTCTACCCGGTCTGGGTGCACGTTAATGGTGAGGAATAGCGTACGGTTTAACAATTGGCATTTTGTTGTCCTGCAAAAGGGGTCTTTGTGTGGCTGTTGAAATCACTGCTCAGAGCAAACAGAAGATTAACTAAATTCTAAAAGTGAAAACGTTCACGGAGAAAAAAAAAAACAAATAAACCCAAAACAATCACTTTAACTTGGAATAAATCTTTGTTCATTTCCCTGGGGAAAGTTGTCACCACTGTGTCCATGCAATATTACATGTAGGAATTGATGTTTGCCGAATTTTCAGTCTCATTACTTTTGAGAAGGAAGCTGAGGCTCACTGCCCATGTTTAGGGTTAATCAAGTAAACAGAACTTAATCGTTTAAGTTTGCCTTGTGAAGGGAATGGAGCTGTGAGAGGCACATTTAACTCCCGGGCTTTGCTGCAAAGTTCTACCTCAGTTCCTGTCAGAGGTCTTCAAAGCCCTAAGGAGGGAGGGTGGAGTTGCAAGCTGTTTACAGCATTTTAAGGATGGTGTTATAAAGAGACTGAATGCTTTCCAGAAATCTTGAAAAAGTGCGTCAGAGTCTTTTGTACAAAACCCAAAGCCAATAGAAGCTTGGTGGAGGTGGGAGGGGGCAACATCCGACCGGGGGGCTTAAGGGGTTGTTGGGAAAACTATATAAAACACACACAAGTCAATTATACCCCATGTGCCAACCAAATGGTTATCCCCTCCAGCAAGGACCGTTCATCGACTCGTCAAGCCCACCGCCTACCACCTTTCTCCACTGAAAGTTTGCTAGAGCCTCTTTTCCCATAAGCTGGACCACACACGGCTGCAGATTTTGCAATAATTTATGCTAATTTCCCTCCATAAATCCACAATTCGCTTCAGTGACACCCGAGCTGCCGAGGGAGTGAAAAGGAGACAGAGGGGTGACAAAAACAATATTGATTTTGATTCCTTGTGTTGTTAAGCAGGTGTGTGTGTTTGTGTGTGTGTGTGTGTGTGTGTGTGTGTGTGTGTGTGTGTGTGTTGGTGGGACTGGCTTATGGAGGAGGAGAGGGCTTGGGGGAGAGGAGAACCCTCCTCTTAGCCATTCCCTCCCTCCAACCCAAGAAACACAATCCAGAAAATAACCGCGCCCAGTTTGTTAATATTTACCAAACCGGATGGGAGGTGGCAGGGACATACCCAGCAGCTTCTGAAGGTTTCCCAAACGCCAAAAACAATACCCGGTCGCCCCTACCACATGTGAACCACATGCAACCTGCAGCGACAAGGCTGAGCCGGGCTTTGCCCCCCGCGGTCCTGCAGTAGGTTTCTCCCACTTATTCCCCCACTTTCCTGTATTACCACTGCTTCTCTCTTGCACTACCTCCTGTTCGCCTATCGGCGACCTGGGCTCATAGTGGGGCAGCCGGGAGGACTGAGGACTGGCGTGCAGCGGGAGCTAGGTTTTAAGGGTCTTGAGGGTCTTCTATGACGCGCCCCACCATTCCTGGTCGCCTCGGATAGTTATTTGCTGCTACCGCTCGCCGTGCTCGCTCTGAGAAACCCGCGCTAATGCACCGCGTCCCTTTGTCCCATCAGTCATTCTTGCCCAAATCCGCACTTTGGTGGCGTGAAACGACTTAGCTCTCCTTTCAAAAGGATTTTGTTCCCGGGGTATTCAGTACTAAACAAACTTCTTCAGCCTGTCAGTGGACAATTAAAAAAAAAATACCGTGCTGAATGTAGCAGGCTGTTTGTCCTGGGCATCTGTAAACCCCACCCCCACCCCCCAATGCACACCTCATTCACCACCACCCCCTCCCCGCACGACTTTGCCTCGCTTTCCAGTTCTGGACCTCAGGCTTATTGGCTTGTCCGGTCCCTTGGACCGGACAGCAAGCACTCCTTGCAGGTTTTAGGGCCTCAGAGACTCGCGCGAGACACAAGAAGCATCCACCTTCGCTTTTCGCTAGCGACTTCCGAGGCATTTTGAACCTGCCTGACGACCCTGCCTCAGGAAGGAAGACTGAGGAGGAGACAACACACGGTTCGCTCTTGTGCCAACCGCCAACTGTGGCTGGTACCAATCTTCAACCTAACGTCTCCGCCAGCGGCCTCAGGGCTCTGTCATCATAGGAGCACACTTTTACACAGTAGCAGGGAAGATGCCTGGTAGGGAATTCGCGAACCATTTCATCCATTGGTGACTGCCACATGGGCGTAGAACCTTAACTCAGAACCGGGAGGCTGAAGTCAAACCTTTGACAATCCCGCTCCTTCCGTTTACTACTTTAGTCTCCCTGGTTCCAAAGATTAGACTGCAATAGTCGCCCAACTCCCACAGTAAATACTCAGATCCCAACAGATAAGGGGTGTCCCTCCAATCCCTTAGTGCCCACAAAGAAAACTTTCCCACCAGGAAACTGAGACCTCTGGTTGTGTCACTCTTCCCTGTTTGGGCCAGGAGGGGAAATGAGTTGAACGACCATGCCCTGGACTTATTACCCAGTTATCCCCAGTAACTGCTACAAGGTGTAGAGTGCCAGAGGTCTGGTTTTCCCTTCAATCCAAGCATAAAACAAATAGTAGCTAAAGTTGGGCGCTCCCCCTACTGCACCACCCCCAGTCCTAAGAATGGTACTTTACAGGGAGCAGGCAATTGTAGTGGCGGGGAGAAAACCGCCCTTTCCCCTGCTCAACACAATGTCCTCTATTTGGAATCAACTTGTTAAATACCATTTGGTGTTCGCTTTGCTTGTGGCTTGCTCAGAGACCCCACAGCTTAAAATCCTAGTTTCCTAATCAAATGTCTACACAAACAGTTGCATAGATTTCATCTGAGCTTCACCGAACCTGACAGTGTGTGTGTCCAAAAAGCATTTGCCAAATATCCCTGGAAGAATTTCTGCTGCGTTTGGGGACAACCCCCTCCCCTTAAGTTTTGCTTTGCACTGTGTGAAATCGAAGACGGAACTCCAAGCTATTATTTTTATTGGAGGGAATATTGCTAAAGCTACCTTGGTATTGAAGGGATTAACTTGCTTTTTCTCCCAGCCCCTAACTCTGGGGTTAAGACAGCAGTGGATCAACTGTATAATGTGTGCACTGTTCGCTCATTTGTACAAGCAGAACAAAGGTTGGACTAAGCCAAATTGCATTGCACTTGTGAACCGAGTCCCGATGTGAAGTATCTTTTACAGCGGGGGGAAAGAGAACAATTTCGTGTATGTCTAAAAGGGAGAAACAAAGCCACTTTCTCCAGCAGCTCAAAGTGAAGTATCCAGGCGTGACATTCCCAGGGTGAGGAGGGACAAAAGCAGGGTCAGGGGGATGAAAAAGAGAATCAAACAGCCACTTTCACATGCGTGCCCTCAACTGCTGCACCTCTCCATAATAGGAAACAAATGTTGTAAAAGCGGGGATTGCTTCCATTCATTCAAAATAGCAAATGATAGCTAAACAACATTGTCAAAACTGAATCAACTTCTGTGCAGTACCACCCAGAAAAAGGTATTGTGTTTTGTTTAATAGCAGGGTGGAGCGAAGGTTTTTTTCCCCCCTTCTAGAGGGAAGGGTAGATAAATCACCCTCTTTTCAAATCAACCTCTTTGTCGGGAAGAATTTGTTTGCTTAGATTTTTTTTTTTTTTAAACCAGGTTGTCTGGCTAGGCACTGTATTCTTAAAATACTATGGGGAGAATTGCAAAAGTAGTTTTTGTTTTTATTGGTTTTACTTTCAGAAATTTGCAGGCAGTTAAACAGGAAAACTTTTTTTTTCTTCTTCATTTTTTTTTTAATGTATTGGGGGTGGGAGGAGGATTGACTGCAATACTTTTAAAGCTTGAATACAATTGATCAGGGGGACCGCAGACTTTTGAAATGAGGAACCTTTTGCACCCATACTATTTTATTGTGATTGCAACCCACCATACCAAATCTTCTTTAATTTGTTTTGAAAACAGGCAACCTGTGGGTCGCCAGCCTTAAAACCCTGCTTTGTTTTGTTTATTCAGGCTGGGGTGAAGGCTTAAACGGGGTGGCCCTGTGCAGTATGTTTTCCTAATAGCAGAAACGGATCAAAAAAAAAAAAAACCCTACAGCTTTCAGATGGAGTAACTCTCGACGTTCCAGGTTAGGTTAAAACTATTCATTTATTCATTCATTATCTTACTCTCCGCCCGCCTCCCTCCCCCCCCCGCCGTGTGTGTGTGTGTGTGTGTGTGTGTGTGTGTGTGTGCACGTATCCCCCGCTGAGCTGCCACCCACAAAGAAGGCTGAAAAGGAAAAAGGGAGAAAAGAAAGCCGCTGATCCTCTGGGCCTCCCCCCAGCAAAGAATGGCTGGGGGCGGGGCTTGGAGGGGCCAGCTTGGCCTCTGGAGGTTGGCATCCCTGGGGGCGGCCTGAGTCCTTCCGCTCCGTTGAAACTCACCTGGGACTCATCTTGGCACAGAAGCTGCAAGTCCGGGCACAGCACCCTCTGAGATCTCACTACCCTCACCTCCTCTGGACATTCCAGACGCTCAGCGGTGGGTCACAATTGGGATCTAGATGTCCTGAGTGTGCCTATCTTTTGCGTACCCCCTTTTTCCTTTTTCCTTTTCCTTTCTCCATTCCCTGTTCTCCCCTCTTGAAGCCAGTTTCTATTCTCCTACCAAACTATTGTCCACTTCCTGGAGAGCAGCCCTGGGGTGCCTTCTCTAACACACCAGCAGGCCTAATTGCAAAAGAAAGAAAGAAGGAAGGCAGGGGCAGGGGAAGAATGGGGGTGGGCAGGAAACAAAAAATCCGAACCTCCTACCCGGACCTTTGAGCGCACCACAAACTAGCACGCCTCAGCAGCTAAGCAGTAGGCTGAAGCAGGTAGGTGGGCAGTGTCAGGTAACTCATCAGCCCGCCAGTTTGTTACAGGAGACCTCCGCCCTTGGACTTTGGCAGGCATCGATCCCTGCAAATCAAGTAAGCAAAGTGCCTCTACACACGTCTTTGCGCTTAGTTTTATTTTTCACTTAAAAGTTTTTATTTGGGAAAGATTTTTTGAAAGTAAGCATTAATGCCGCGGCTATCATTTTTTCCAACAGTTCCTTCTCCATCCTCTAGATAAATCTAGAACTATGGAGCATTCTATGATTCTAAAGAGGTGATTTTCTGTGGAGTGACAGCCATTTTTCTTTTAAATGGCGGCCGCCGCCTATTTGATTGGGGGAGCTGGTGGCGTTCCTTTGGTTAGGTAAGCTGTCCATTCCTTGCGAGCTTCTTTCACCTTTAAAAGAGTTTGGGTCCATCGTTTTTAAGACACACTCCTGAATAGCCAGGGCTTGGGGATTTATCCTTCTCCTTTCCGTCCCTCATCTTCTATACACCGATTTTTTTTTCTTTGCAAAGAAGGGGGAGGGGCTAGGCACCACACTAGGGGGTAAAATAGATGAGCCAGGCGTTATCCTCCATGTCCTACATCCCTTACTAAAAGGACCTCACATCTCTGGCCATGTTAGTAAACTTATGTTTTCCTTTGATCAAGTCTTCTCACGCAAGACCTGTTGATGACTCGGAGTGGCAGTGCGCGGAGCTCCGTGGAGAAGCCGGTTATGTAAACTGCTTGTGTATTTCACATTATCATCGAGCTATCTGGAGGCAATGTAGATTTTCTAAAGATCTAATGAATAAACAACCAGCAACTGCTGGCGGTGTAATTTACATTGTTAATGCCTACATATGTATAATAAATACGCATTTGTATGCTTTCAAATAAACTCTTTAGTTTTAAACCTGTGGTGATTTTTTCCCCCGAAAAAGTAGGGGTGGGGGGAGTCTTCTTAAGAACGCATGTCATTTCACTTCGCTAGTACAAACGACTGTGAGTTGGAGCCTAAAAGCGGGTCCGCGGTCTAGTTATTTCTCCTACTCGGCGAGGAAGCAAGATCCGCGCAAATGTGACGCGCGCTGGACTCAAGCGGGGGAAGAAAGAGCGTGCGCTCAGTAGCTTGTAGCTTTGCGGGTAGTGTGGCCAGAGCGCTTCCTTGAGGAGTGGAATCCGGGAAAGAGACCGAGGACAGTGCCACCATACCATCCAGACATATTTCCTTAGCTGTCGCCTTTTCCCAAAGAGAAGCGTCAGCGACCCCGGACTCAGACCGCAACTTGGTTGAGGGACTGGGGATTGTTGAAGAGTCACAACCCCTGGAGAGAAAGTTTCTCCAGGAATTTCTAGATGGATGTTTTCCCGCGTGCCGGTTCCCAGAGAGCATCTGGGACCAGCCTGGGAAAGGCAGGGAGAAAGCAATGGGGTCTTGGGCCACACCACCCGACTCTTCCTCCTGTGGAGGGCAAAGGGCAGCCGGAGCAGGAAGACACCTAGGAGCCATGCCTCCTTGGCCACAGGGTTGGAACTCAGCCCCCAGAGCTTGCTTTCTGATACTGTGTACCCTCCCTTGGCCACCTAGGTCAGACCAGGCTTGGACGTTTGATATCTTTCCCCTCCACCAACCAGGTGCCACTTCCTTAGCGCGCCTCAAGGCAAATGTCTTATCTTGTCCTGGATCTGGAATACATTATTTTAATTAAGTCTTTGGCGGTTTACTTTCCTCTGAGATCTGTTCCACGGTGCAATTAGGAACGTATTGGTGCTAGCTCGTATGAATATTCAGGAGCGTGTCAATTAATTAGCAGACAGAGGAATCTCATTATGGTGCTCAAAACCCTTTTAGTGTTAAGCAGAATTAAGGGGGTATTCGGCAATGCACTGGATTAGTGAATATTTTACTGTGCACTCATTTAACTTCATTATCGCTGCACTTACACTACTCTCTGATTTTATTAATTAAATTGCTCATTAATTTGGCCAAAAAGGATAAAAGTTTTAATGCGCCACCCAATAACTTGGAAAGTAAACTTTCGCCCCGCTTAGACTCTGCTTCCAGAGAGGACCCACGACAACTTGCACGGGCGAGCAGCTCCCTTCTCCTCCCAGCCAGCAGCTTTGAGGAGCTCAGATGCGCCGGCCCTGGACACCGGAGGTGTGTTAAGACGTCTGGGATAAAGAGCCGGGACCACGCGACCACGGGGTAGTTCATTCTCTCAAGGCCTTCCTGGATTGGCCAGAACTTCTGTCCTTAAGTATTAAGATAAATAAATTAGTAAATGAATAAGCCTCTTCCTCTAGGGTTGAATAGAGAAGGCGCGATTTGTCCAAATACCACACCTCAACCCCAACCCTCTCCCTGAAAATGCCCGGGAATCAGTGGTCAGCACGCCCAGGAACTTCTGTGCCCCAGGCTAATAACATTTTACCAAGGAGAGCACAAAATGCATCGCTGCTAGAGATCCGAACAGCAACGTCCCCTAAGGTCTGGTGCTCTCAGCCCCTGTGGCTGCTTGGGTCTTCCACCAGCGATCCCTGGCCCATGTCCGATGGCCACCTTCAGGGACTACCCGAATCCTTCACGTGATCCTTGCACCACCTACACCTCCCTCACCCTACCCCCAAAGGTTAGAAACACAAATATTAAAATTACTTGCACAAAGGGAACCGCTAAAGAGATCTCAAATTAATATGCATGTAAAATTAATTAGCTTCATTTCATGACATCAAAATAAGTACCTGGGAAACAGAACACCTTCTGGGCATTGGGAACATATGCTGGAATTAGAGTTAATTGACTAATTACATAAATTAGGCATTAATTTTGCAACACATCAAGTATAAAAGATATCTCAATTAATTGTGCATAAATTACCAGGTAAAACCGGGCAATTGTTCGATCCATGGTCCCGGTTCTTAAACCTCTTTTCTCCTTAAGGTGCCAAAGCCAGGCAGTGTGGTATGCACACTGCTGCTGCGAAGGGGCAGGGGCGGAGGTGGGGGGTGCTGTGGGAACAAGATGAGCACCTGAAGCAGACTCTGCTCAGGCTGGTGTCCTCAAGGCTAAGATCCCCCCGCCCCCCCCCCCACACACACATACACACTTCATTAAAACCAATTACATGCAGTTAGATTGATCAGATTTTGTCAGAGATGAAGCTAGCCCTACCAGTCCACCTTCCTTCTGTGTATGCACAGTCCCCTCCTGAAGGACTTTAGTGTTTTCTGGTTTGACATTGGCCTGGGATCACTTTGATTCCATCTGGTCTCCTGCTAAGCGATGCCTGACCCTGGATTTCCCCTGATGGACTGTACCCAAGGCTTCCTGATCATTTTAATTCGTCACCCAGGAATCTACGTTCCAGGGTGGGATGCCAAGTGTTCTGAGTCTTTTCAGTTTCGGAATGAGTGTAAATTAAACCCAAGGAACCCATCCTTCCTCGCTTGGGACTGGTTTGTAAGCTCCCTCTCCCTCCCCTCCCACATCCTTTCTTGGGGGCTCAACGTACACATTTGATATAGTGTGAATTCTCAATTTGATTTTCTATGGACTCCAAGAAGGCTTTAGGGAACACACTAGCAAAACCTCCCACAACAAACCACTAGATGTAACATTTGTTTTCCCTTTAAGACAATTACCTTGTTGAGAGAATTATTAATGAACTTGGCATCCTCCATTTTAAATAAAGTAGAGTTATTCCAGGGGAAAGAGGCATTTGTGGGTGTGGAAAGTCCTGGCATGTTGAAACCCAGTGAGAGTCAAGAGTCAAACATCTCAGCGATCGCCAATGTCACAGGGTTGGGTTCTTCTGATCTGGCGGGATGAGGACATTACGAAAGGAAGGACATTTCTCAACAACCTTTGTAGCTGTCACCATGTCCTTGGTAATCTGCACAAAACTAGTTTTATTAGAGGTTCTTCTCCTATCCCAGCTCACTGCCTCAACTCACTTCTCCAAAGATCTCCAGCTGGAATTTGTTTTTATTCCAATGCCAACATAGATAGGGAGAGATGCCCTGAGAACGTCTTTTCTTCTCCAATGATATATCCTCACCAAGGTGCTTGGGTGAGAGAGAGAGAGAGAGAGAGAGAGAGAGAGAGAGAGAGAGAGCGCACACAAGGTAGTCCTGACTGCTGATGGGCCAGAGAGAGCCAGGAAAACCCTGAGTTGACTGAAACACACATTCATCTTGATGGAGAGGTTTCCCTTGTAGGCAGATGCGGAAGGTACTTGAGGGAGATACTGACAAGCGGTTAATTGTCAGCAGAACTAAAACGGACACTTTGTTTACAGTGGAGCGTGATTAATGGAGAGTAAATAAAACAGCAGCTCTTTATAAAGTCACCGTCCATGTTAAGGGGGTGGGGGGTGTGGAGAGCTGGATGTCTGTAGGAATGAAAGAAGTGGCCATCCTGCTGAAAGGGTGGATTTGCCAGACTCTTGAAGCAACAGCTGGCAGTGTTGTGCATCCCAGGGAGGCAAGCTTTCCAGATGGCCTGCTTCTTAAAGGAAAAAAAAATCCCCCAAATTTATAGAGCTGGATTAGAAACATTTTTCTCCCAGTTATCCGAGTTTCCCATTTTTCTTATTAAGACATTACTTTCCCCCACCCCTACTCCCACCCCTGTTATTTGTTTCTTAAGAGGTAACTCATTTAATGTGGAATGATTTTCAAAACAAGCCAGACAACGCCGCTGGGGTGCTTTCATTTGCAGGAAGACAATTCTGTCCCCTGGGACTCTAACAAATTGCAGAGCCTACACTCATAGTAAATAGGTTGTAAATAGCTTATGTTGGTCCCCATCTTACAAAACAGGGAATGTGTCCTGAGGTTTAAAATCTTTAATAATTATTATCATGGGAGTGTGTGTGGAACAGGTTGAGGTTGGGGCACATGCTGCTGTACGAGGGTGAAGATCAGAAGACAATTTTCAGAAGTCAATTATTTTCTGTCCCGCACAATCCAGGAACAGAACTCAGGTGGCTGGGCTTGGCAGCAAGTGCTTTTATTCACTGAGCCATAGTGTGTATGTGTGTGTGTGTGTGTGTGTGTGTGTGTGTGTGTGCATGTGTGTATTCATTTTGCTTTTATTCCAAATGCACCATTGTTCCCACCCTCCTCCTTGGCTGCACTGTCACTAGATAAATGAAGAGCTGCACAAAAAAATGGACATTATTCATATTTAATACAAAGCCCAGTGAAGTTCAAACAGTGGTTCTAAGGCACTTGGAAATACCTCTGGGTGGGGAGTTTCATCTCAGCATTCAAAAACCAGCCAGCCAACCAACCAAACAAACAAATGAAAAGACAGAAAACAAACAAACAAACAAACAAAACAAAACAAAACTCCCACAAACAACAACAACAATGACGATAGAAAGACTGTTGGGTCACCATCATTTCAATTAGATTCTGATAGACTGTGCTATATAAAAAGCCCACAGCAGAAATAACATGCAAGACTTGTTTAGAATGTTAGAAAAATGCCTTCCTTCCTCCACCTCTCTCTTGAGAAAAGAATTTGTTGAGGAAAGATTTCTGTATTCCCCTGGTCCCCAGTCAGAACCCTGACTGTCCTGGAACTTGCTCTGTAGACCAGGAGATTTTTTTTTTTAAACTACATGAGCCTTAACAGATGGAGAGAGAAACAAAGGAGGGGCATCAGCCCCCCCCCCCCACCCCCAGGGGGGCACAGGCTTGTGGAGAGAGAGAAAGCTTACTTTGGGGACTTGTTGCTAAAACTGTTTCCAGGATTGTTTGAAACAAACAAAAAAAGCCAGAATCATTTTGGTGAGAGGAAGGGGGAGAGAAAGGGGGACAGAGGAAAAGAGAAGAGGAAGAGGAAGAAGGGGAGGGAAAAGAGAAGAAACTATTTTAACCTGTTTAGACCTCGACTTTTCTACAAGCTGACAGTTTTCTTCTGCCTTGGGCTTTTTTGTGCTCAATTCTGAAGGTGTCAAGCTAATGTCCCCCTTTCTCCTTTGTAACCTCCAGTGTAACTTTCACAGGGAAGTAAGCAGATCAAAATGTCCCTCACTGATGCAGAGCCAGCTGCAGCTGGGGCTCTGGGTCCCAAAGGAGGAGTTGCCTCCATGGTTGATGCTAACATGGTCATCCGCTCTGAGGGTGTCTGTCAGGGAACCTAAAGCCTGGAATTCATAGGCTAAAGGCTTTCAGGAGACCTCAGAAGGTGGGCATCTTGCTAGGCCTCTTTCCGCTCTTCCCCCTCTTATTTTTCTCTTCTCTTTCTTCTATAAACATTTCTGAGGGCCAACTCATCTCTGCCACTAAATAGCAAACTTGTGCTCTGATAAAGTCATTTCAGAATTTTAAATCTCAATTGGTAAAAGAAAATACCCAAGACATCAGCATCAGCTCCTTAGACTGCAGGGTTTCATGTGGTTAAACTTTGAGATCAAAAAGAAAAGATATATTTGCCTTCCCTCCCTTTCCCTCTCCCCCTTTGTGTGTGTGTGTGTGTGTGTGTGTGTTTTCCCTGTGTACATGTATGGGCATCACATGTGTGCCATACATTCGGAGGTCAGAAGAGGGTGTCAGATCCCGAGAAGTAGAGTTACAGATGGTGGAAAGACACTACAGGTGCTGGGAATGTAACCAGGTCCTTTGCCAAAAGAAGCAAGTGCTTTTAGCAGTTAAACCATCTCTCCGATACAAGTTTTGAGAACTTAAAGACACCCTGGGTTCCACATCCACAAATTCAATCAGTTCTGGATGGGAAGCATGAAGAAACAGCTGCTGCCTAAACAATTCAGTGTCCGGACTATTCACATTGAATTTATGATGTACTGGCTGTCACAAGAAAAGTGGGAAGACAGAGCATCCAGGAAGGTGTGCATAGGCTACACACAAGCACACTTCCATTTTTCTTTAAAAAAGAGATGTATTACTTTTAAAATTATGTGCATCTCTCTCTCTCTCTCTCTCTCTCTCTCTCTCTCTCTCTCTCTCTCTCTTAGTACTTTAAAATGTGTGCTCCATTCTTTTGGGTTGCATGGAGGCACTGACTGTTCTTCCAAAGGACTCGGGTTCAAATGCCAGCACCCACATGGCAGCTCACAACTGCCTGTAACTTCAAGGTCTAACACTTTCACATAGACACGATATAATAATAGTAATAATAATAATAATATAATTACTATCATGCAGGCAAAACACCAATGTACATAAAATATAGGTAAGCAAATAAAAAAGTCCCCATAATTCTTATTTTTGTTCCTCACTATACAGTTCATATAATGCATACCTTTGGCTGCTTCTAAGATTTGATAGTTTTTGCTTCTATAATTCTCTCTCTCTGCGTGTCTCTGTGTCTCTCTATCTCTGTCTCTGTCTCTCTCTTGTGTGTGTGTACGTGTGCGTGTGTGCATGAGCACACACAACTCACGGTTCATATGTGAGGCTGGAAGACAATTTGTGAGAGTGAACTCTCTCTTTTCACCACGTAGGTTCTTGGAATTGAACTGAGCTCGCCCGGCTTGGAGGCAAGCTCCTTTTCCTGCGGAGCCATCTCGCCAGCACCTAGAACTTCTCGCTACCTCTGCTCTGAGTAGTGTGGGTGTTGTGTGCTGAGCATTGTTGGAGATTGTCCTAGCTGAGGGTCACTGAGCTCCTTCACTCAAATTTTGACCGTATTTTTAATAAAATTAGAAAAAATGAGCTAATATTAATTTTCCTTTCCTTCTGTAAGTCTACTTCTTGTATTGGCCTGACTCATATTGTTCACAGGTGGCTCACATCAGCAGCCATACTGGGTTCCTACATCTTCACATTCCTGATTATTTCCCTGCAGAACTTTTTATACTCTTAACCCTATCTAGTATATTTTCCTAATATCCCATTTTCCATGTCTAGAAGTTTCATTTAGGTCTTTTGGTCTCATATATGCTAACTAATCATATTTCATTCCTAGATCTGTTTTATTGAATGATTTATCCTCCCAGTTACAGCCTAACCATATCTACCTATCCTCTCTCTATAATATCTATATGTTTTTTCTTTCGCATGTCTTATTAATTACTCTTCTTGTTGTTATGACAACAAAATATCCAACAGAAGCAACCTAAGGAAGGAAGGGTTTATTGTGGTTCACAGTTGGCTTTTTTCTGACATGAGATTAAATTATTTGAATTTTTATGGCTTGTTCATAGCACTATTAGCCCCACTCTGAAGATGTGGCTCTTCAAAAAAACCACAATGGGTGCCCCGTGAATCACAAGCCTCTCTTCTGGTGGTAAAAGGAACCTGTTCCTAAGTCCACATGCACACAGGGCCTTCTCTGTTTACCCCTTCCCAGTGGCTCATTCCTGGATTCACTAGCATCTCTGTCTTACCTCAGGCCTCTGGGATAACCTCTGCAGACCTCCATTAACTTAGCTTAAACTCCTGGGTGATCTCAGCAAAAGGCTACCTCTAGACTTGGTTGTGATTCTTTCTTCTTGCCTCTAACTGATCTCTAGACAGTTAGCTAGAGCAACTAGATGAGACAGGGGCTCATCTGATTGCATTGCTTAGGGACCAGAATCCTCCTCTGCTTGAAAGAGGTTTTAAATGTTTTGTTTTGTTTTATTTTGTTTTGCACGGGTTTCTGGTGGCTTATAGAGGGAAGTCAATTCCTGCAGCAGGTAATTTTTCATGGGTGTATCAGTCAGGGTTTCCAAGAAGAACAGAACAGATAGAGTACACATTCATGCACACATACACACACACACACACACACTTTATTAATTCAGCTGACATTGAAATAGTAACAACAGTTGAATCACACTCAGAGGCTAAAAAAAAAATCCAGTAATTGCTCAGTCCATGGGGCTGAATGCCTTGGCAGTGCCAGCCGTGCACCGCAAACCTGGAGAGTTCTGGCAAGCACCAGTGCTCGGTCAAAGATGAAGTTTGGAAACTCTGGTTTTGATACCAGTGAAGGAACCGTCAGCCACGGAATAAATGAATTTGGTGGCAAGAGGAAGGCCATGTCCCCTTTTATCTGGGCTGCTACCTGAAAGTCATCCACATTTGGGGTGGGTCTTCCCATTTCAATTAAAGCAATCTTAATAATTCTTCAGTTGAGAATCTTTGATGAGGCAGTTCTAACTTATATCAGGTTAACATTACAATTAGCTATTGCAATGGACTAAAGCTGAATTCAAACTATCTGTGAATATAATTTATTGTGCAAGAGCATTTCTGGGTAAAATAATTCCTTTTTAGGCAGTTAATAAAAAAAATCTTCATTTTTCTCTATTTTGATGTGGTACAGGCCTCCTTAAAGATGAAGTACTCAGTTCTCACTTGGAATGATGAGTTATCAGTGTTTTCTTTATCCCACAGCTGTCATTTTTTTGCAGAGTAAACTGTGTGAAAAACAAACAAATAAATAGTGGGAACTGGAGAGATGGTTCAGAGGTTAAGAGCATTGGCTGCTCTTCCAGAGGTCCTGAGTTCAATTCCCAGCAATCACATGCCGTGTATAATGGCAACCACAGCCATGTATGTGGGTCCCATGCCTTCTTCTGGCATACAGGCATACATGCGATAGCGCCCTCACATACAATAAATAAATAAATAAATAAATAAATAAATAAATAAATAAATAAATCTTAAAAAAAAAACAATTTCTTGGGCTGGAGAGATGACTTAGCCATTAAGAGCACTGGCTGCTCTTTCAAAAGATCTAGGCTTGACTCTCAGCACCCACAAAACAGTTCACAGCTGTCTTTAATTTTCAACCGTGGGCTTTTCTACCCATGTTCCAGTTCTCAAAATAAAAACACTGGGAATCATTATTTATGAATAAATGCCTAGGGCATAAACTAAGACTTGCTCCTCAACTGGCTGGTAACTTAACCCATTTATTCTATTCTATGAGTGCCTCGTGACTGGTTACCGCTCCTCAGTTCCATGCATCTGTCTCTTTAGAGCTTGGGGTGAATCTCTTCCCATGTCTGACTCTATCCCAAAGTTCCTCTCTCCCTACCAGAATTCCCACCTCCTATTTCCTGCCTCGGCTAATAGGCCATCAGCTTTTGACAGTTGATGCTTCCATACAGTAATCCCAGTACCGGGGATCTAGTACCCTCTTCTGTCCAGCGATATATGTTACTAGAATCCTGGAAATAATCTTTTTGGCACTCTTCTCCACCAAGGCAGGATGTCTTTCTGAAACCAGAGCTTACCATTAGGATCGTGTAGTGAGGCAGCTTGCCCCAGAGAGATCTCCTGTCTGCCTCTTTGAACGCTTCAGTTACAGGCAGGCTACCATATCTGTCCATCTTTTCAATGTGGGTGATGGAGATCTGAACTCTCATGCTTGCAGGACAAGTGTTTTATCCACTGCGCCATCTTGTAAAGTATGGGCAGCTCCTTTATAAGAATCAAAGCAGCAACCCTGAGAAGCAGAAATGCTTACATGCGGCTGGTATTAGAATGAACACCTCCCACTTCAGTGGGGAACATTCTGTACCTCTTAGCAATCACATTCCAGTCTCTTACTTCTCCCCAAACAGGTGGTAAATATTTGTGATTTTCTTTCTCTGAATTAGTCCAATCTGTTATAATAAATCGAGTTTCAATGTTTTGTAGAGCTTTTGAAGATTAATTGGAGAGGTGACAGTTTGTGGAATTAGAAACATATTAAGTTAAATGTGCTCAAATATTTCTTTCCACTTATAAGTACTTATTCAAAATAATTGCTTTCATTTTCTGTTGCCAGGGAGAAAAACTTTTCCTTTGTGCACTTCATTGTCCTTGAATAGAAAAAGGTTTTCCTAGAATAGCTATCATGTCCTGTTGTCGTGTCTGTCTTTAGAGAGAAACATATTTGGATATGTCATTACTGGAGAAAGCCTCCATTATGTTGTGTTTTTAAAGTATCTTAATAATGAAGATCGGTGTAATCAGTCCAGTTTGGCCATGATTGTGAACTTGTAAGGCAGCTACAGGAAAGGTAGTTAGAATCCTTTCATCTACATAATTCCTCGGGACTTTATTCTTTTCTCTGGGAAAAAACAACCCTCCAAATAATAATAATAATAATAATAATAATAATAATAATAATAATAATATTTTCAGTTGCCATCATGCTTGAGATCATTAAAATGCTCATTGCAGAGGCTGGTGAGATAGGTTCAGTGACTAAAGTTGCTTGCTGCCAAGCCTGAGAATCTGAGTTCAATCCCCGGGGTCTTCATAGTAAAAGGAGATTACCAAATCTTTAATTTGTTCCCTAGCCTCCTGTATGCACTCTGACACATGCTTGCCTGAGTGCATAATATGCTAGGTGTTCTCTCTGTCTCTCTGTCTTTCTGTCTCTGTCTCTGTCTCTCTCTCACAAACACACACAGTAAATAATGAAATGCCTGAATAAATTGCCTATTTTTGTGTTCCTCTTCTTCTTCTTCTTCTTCTTCTTCTTCTTCTTCTTCTTCTTCTTCTTCTTCTTCTTCTTCTTCTTCTTCTTCTTCGATTTATCTATTATATCTTAAGTACACTGTAGCTGACTTCAGACACACCAGAAGAGGGCATCAGATTTCATTACGGGGCGGTTGTGAGCCACCATGTGGGTGCTGGGATTTGAACTCGGGGTCTCTGGAAGAGCAGTCAGTGCTCTTAACCGCTGGGCCATCTCTACAGCCCCACTATTTTTCTTAATTGTCAAAATGAGACTGACTATCCACACATGATATTGAACTTGAAAAAAAATCATGGCTTTTAATTTTCTTTTCATTTATATCATATTTAGGCTATACAAAACTGTACTTTAGGGTTTTTATGTCACATCAGGGGATACATACAAAGTTTTTCCCTTTTTGTTGTATAATAAACAACAAAAGACAAACCATAGTGTTATGATGACAGCAGCCTCATTGTGTTCTTTGTTATACATTTAAAAATGGGTTTCCAGTTTCTTAGTTCCTTAGGGATTTATTATGAAAGGCAACATAAAATTTTATATATTATCTTTGCCTGGATGTACATCTGTGTGCTCATATGTGTTCTTGTTGCCCAAGGAGGCCAAACGAGGGGGTCAGATATGCTAGAACTGGAATTACAGATGGTTGTGTGCTGCCCTTGGGATGCTCAGGAATCAGATCCTGGTCTTCTGCATGAGCAGCCAATGCTCTAGCTCCAAACATTCCATTCTGAACTTCACGTCAAAGTTCTCAATGTTTATAAGGTGGATATTATGATGATACGATTGAAATGAAAGTGATTTCCTTCGAGGTTCTCCAGAGAAAGACTGAGACCTACACCTTGGGATGTAGGGAGGAGTCTGATATCAACAGGAGGCTTTGCTATGGACACATCCTGCTAATTGAGTTCATTCTCTCTATTGGCTTTGGATGGCATTAATCTTTTCATTTGCAAAGATTACAGCTCTAAAGATATTACCTTCCTGAGCTGATCACAGACACCGTGTGACACTGTATCACCACAGGCTGGATGCTGAACATTTATTGACTCTTGCTTTAGGAGATGAGATGATCTCCAGAATTTCTTTCTTGCAAAATTACTCGAAATATAGTCCTTAAATGTGATCAGCTGGCAGCACAGCAGGACATTTGTAAAAAGATTACTCAATATTGCTTTGCTCACGTCTTTGTTAGGATGAATATAGTTGATGCAATTATTCATCTATTAGCCAGGTATGGATGTTAATCATTCCTATTAAAAATTTTATTTTTTAACAAAAATCTGCCATACCAAGGGCTTTGCTTTCTTTTCTTAGGAATTGTGCTTTGTGTGCATGTCTACAGAAGAAGTCTCGGAGGTCTTAATGATGAGTAAGCCCATACGTTTATTACACAGAAGAAATCTGGCCATCCCAGCATCTCCAGAAAGGATGGAATTGAATCACTAAAATTTGGAATTCTGGTGTGGTGTGGTGTGGTGCCACATGCCTTTAATGCCAGTGGTCTAGAAGAAGAGGCAAGTAGATCTCTGAATTCTAAGCAACCGGATCTACAGAATGAGTTCCAGGCTAGTTCTGAGAGTTAATTCATAGACCCTGTCTCAAGAACAAAACCAAGCAAAGCAAAACAATATTTAAATCCCTTCATCAAGAATAACACAATTTGAAGACACTTCATTAGTCCTCAATTGTGCATGCATGCATGCATACATGTGCACGCGTGCGTGTGTCTGTGTGTGTCTGTGTGTGTGTAATGTGCTTGTGTGGTGTGTGAGTGCTCAAGTGTGTCTGTGTGTGCATGAAGGCCAGAAAAGGGGTTTGGGTGACCTGCTCCATTACTCTTTACCCCATTCTTTTGAAACAGGGTCTCTCACTGAACCTGTAGCTAGCCTGACAGCCAGGAGGTCCCAGTCATCTGTCGATCTGTGCTCTTCACCATGCTGGGTTACAAACATGCAGCCAATACCTAGCTTTTCCTGTGGGCGCTGAAAATTACGGTCTTCATGTATGCACAGCAAGGGCGCCTGCTACTCAGCCACATCATCAGAAGTCTCTGCTACTGTTGCAGAGAGTTATGCCCAGTCAAAAACAGACCCAACTCATAAGTACAGCATCCTTCGGTTAAATACAGAGCCCATTGATTTCTAGGAGAGCCATGCACATCTATAGGAGTAGAATTCGATGTTAAATCTCTTCAGTTGATTCAACAATTAAGGTTTTAGCTATATTTATGTGCCACCATATCCACCAAATAGCTCCTAGGATGAGTGTATTTTATGTCTTGAATCATCAGGGCTATTAAAACTGCTCTCTCATTTTCTACATAAATATTCCTATGTAGCTGGCTGAATACAAAGACCACTGGCTATCTAGAAAACTAAGTTTATTAATTTTTCTTGGCTCTGATAGATGACTTTAAACTGGGGAAGGCTCCTTTTTTAAAAGTCCATTGTTCCCCAAACATCAGTTAAAGGAGCACCCAGTATCAACCACTGACTTGCACACACACACACACACACACACACACACACACACAAACACACACACATACACACACATATACACACACACATGCACACACACACATGCACACACACACGCATACACACACATATACACACACACACGTCTATTAACTTGTGTCCCCTTCCATAGCACATAGACTAAAATTAAGATAATACAGAAAATATGAGCATGGCCCTGAGCAAGAATAAGACAAATTCATGATGCAATAAAAGTCCTCTGGTCTAAATAGGAGCTAAGCTGAGCTTCAGGCTTAGAAGATAGTTGAAAAAGGAGTCATAATGCTTCAGGTTAATAATTTCCTCTCTCTCTCTCTCTCTCTCTCTGTGTGTGTGTGTGTGTGTGTGTGTGTGTGTGTGTGTGTGTGCATGCAAGCATTTGGGACAGAGTCTCATATAGAACTTTGATATTGTCCATATAACTAAACCTACAGCTCTCTGACTAGGTTAGGCTGGCTGGCTACTGAGCTTCAGGGATCTTCCTGTCTCTGCTCCCCTAGTGTCAGGGTTCCTGGTGCCCTTAACATGGGTGCTGTGTATCTGAACTCAGCTCCACATGCTGGTGTGCCAGACACCTGTTCACCCTAGCCATCTTTCTAGCCCTTGACATACATACATACATACATACATACATACATACATACGTATGTATATATAGTCAGATATGGTGACACATGCTTGTAATCTCAGCACTTGAGAGGTTAAGGCAGGAGAATCCCAATATAGAGCAAGTCCCTGTCTCCACAAACAAATCATAAGTGAAGAAACTCACTGTTGTCACTTATCTGCTGTTAGAAGTCGGAGGTTACTCATTTTTATTCACAATAAATTCCCGATCCAGCAGGAGGTGCTTAGTGGTTGTCCAGCACAATTAAATAAAGAGCATGGGCTGTCTCTGCTATCTTCAGTGGCCAGGCTTTTGCCAGATCCTGGTATCCCATGGTTGTACCCACCTTCTGCTCTGATAGAAATGCCGTTAAGGACCTCACCGTGGAAAGGAAACACTGCTGAATCTGAAGGCATTTGGTGCAGGCAGTTGGTCATGCAGGAGTCACAGTATGAGAAAAGTACAAAGCAAAGGAGGTTGGGAACAGAGGGAAGACACCCCGAGACAGAAGGGAGCAAAAGAAGTGGCTGGCAGTCCCGATGGAAGCTGACACCACATAAGACCTGAATGGTAGACACCACTGCAAAGGTGATGGTGCAAAGGCTGGCCAGAAGGCAGAGAAGAAAAGGAGGGATGTTCAGGCTTCCCCCTTCCTTCTGCCTCTTGGTCTTCTGCCAGCAAAGCCCTGTAAAATGCCTGCTGACAGGAGGGCACAGGGAGGGTAGCCTGTCTCCCTCTTCTGCTGCTGTATCTCCCCTCCATCAGGGACCCATAGTGGTGACAAACAGAGAGCAATGTGTATCAGACAGACTGACTCAGTGCTCAAGGCAGACACCTTTGGATGTGCCAGGTTTTTTTCTCACCCCTAGTCACCCCTTCTCCACTGTGGATATTTGACCAGCATTCTTTCATGGGCTGCCTGATAACTTAAGACCGAGCTGCCCCTTGTTTTACATGCTGCTTGTACGGCTCAGGGAATAGACAGGGACCTTCCTCCAGATCTCAACCACCAGACTCAAAGATGAGTATACCCCAAGAGCCCACGAAGGAGCTGCTTGATTCTAGATGGAGAGAGCCATGGGATCTTGTGGCCCAGGGTACTTCCAAGCATTTGGTTTTAGTCTTTGTGTGTGTTCATGTGTGGGGTGTGTGTGTGTGTGTGTGTGTGTGTGTGTTGTGAGAGAGAGAGAGAGAGAGAGAGAGAGAGAGAGAGAGAGAGAGATGTGTACATACATTTGTGTGTGCATGCATAGGTACACACATTCCACACTGTGTGTGTGAAGGTAAGACGATAGCTTGGGTGTCAGTCTTTGCTCTCCATCTTAAGACAGGATCTATCATTGCTTGCAGATGCCAAAACAAGGCTAGCTTTCCAGCAAGCTCTTGGAGATTTTTCTGTCTCTGCTTATCACTTCCCTATATAAATGGTGGGACCACAGACTCAGCTACCACATATGGTTTTATATGGCTTCTGAGGATCTGAATTCAGGTCCTCACGATGGCTTGGCAAGTGTCTTCCTCATTGAGCCATCCTCCCTGCCCAGCTTCCAAGCTTTTGATAGTGAGATTTGAAAAGCATCTCCATCCATGAAATCCCAGGCTTACTCTTTCCACTGAGTGTTCTTCCCCCCACCCTTCTGGTGACTTATGAGTCATTGGTAATAGTTTAATTCCTGTTGAAAAATAAACACAAATACAACTTAACACGTATCATTATTACTGTCCCTTGATTCCTTTGCCAGGGTATGTGCTGTGATCTTGACAGTAACTCAGTGCTGTTGAGGCAAGGGTGTAGCACTAGCCTCATTGGTCCATCCATATCAGACATTAAAGTGAGAATGTTGACTTTCACAACTGGAAGCTTACAGAATGTTATCCGAGGACTAGATGTTCAGAGCCACCGAGTTCAGGAGTATCAGGATCGGCTGTGAACTTGGTTTCCCAAGGAAAACTCCTGGTTCTCCATCTGGCTTTGATGAATGACAGAATGCTTCTCATTTCCCCCCTACATTTTAAACCTTTGATTTCCTCCCAATAACAGCACCTGACTTTCCCTCATTACATCTGTCTACTTGCTAATGTTTTAGCATTTTCCCTTTCATCAGCACTTGGCTACAAGCTGAAGTTTAGATGAATAGATGCCAACTTACTTCCAGTTGCTTCCTGATGGGCTCTGGGTGGCACGGTGCAGCAGACACCCCCAATAAGGAGAGGCCTGAACTCTCTGCAGTTCATTGGTCCCATATGGATTCGAGCAGCTGGAAGGATGGATGTGCTACCTGAGGCCAGCTATTGTGTCGCCAACCGTGACTCCCACTTGCTGACCCTAGTCTAATGCATTGCACTGGAAGGGATGTGGATCGCGCCTTCCTCTTTGTGATGGATGGTGTTGTTTAAAACTGATGGTCTTGTAAACCATCGTTGAGCTTCCGTGTCTCACAGATGTGAGCGAGGCAGATAGTCAATAAATAATGCCAAGTTCTTCAGGGATGTGCGCTGCTCTCCACCCTGTGGACCAGATTGTCCTGCCGACAGACAGGTTTGTGGTTTGCTTGGACCAGGAAAGAAATAACTTCCAAAAAAAGAAAAATGTTTCTAGCTGGTAATATTCTAGGCAAAAATGTTTCTCTCTCTCTCTCTCTCTCTCACACACACACACACACATTTTATTACTTATTTTTTGTTAATAAATGTGTGTGTGCGCACATGTCTTGGTCATGTGTGGAGGCCAGAGGACAGCTTGTAGGAATGAGTTCTTGTCTTCTACTTCGTGTTTGAGGCAACATCACTCTCACTGCTTCTGCCTAACTGAGTTGTTTACTCTAGAATATCTGGCCCATGAGAGGCTTCCCGGCTATTCTCCTGTCTCTACTTCCACCTCACTGAAGGAGTGGAAGGCGTGCTACCATTACTGGTGTGCATCATTGCATTCGAGTTTATGTGGGCTCCAGGTGCCACGCTCAGGCCTTCAGTGCTTTTCCTTGCTGAGCCATTTCATTGACTCCACAGAAGTGTTTCTTAGTGGTGATGTCTTTTAAGGTGGCTCTTCCATTTTAAAGATGTGATTCCCGGGTGGGCTCTTGGGATCATCCGTACCACCCCCATCCCTTGCTAACCTGTAGGTACAGGTTGATGGTGAAGCCCGAGACACAACGGACACCTTACTGATTTAGATTCACTATTCGGACTCTGCTGGAGGACTCTACTTTTCAAAAGGTGAGGTTTCTTCTTGTGTAAGAGTAGGTGAAGCATCAGAGAGTTGTAAAGAATGAGGGTCATGATACAGTTTCCAATGTTTACACCAACCACATGGCCCCGAAGCCCTGAATCTGTGCTCCCTGAACAACCTCTGACCTCAACTTACCTTCACTCTGAAGTATCCCATCTCACAGGGCAGGAGATTGTGTGGGCATAAGTTGGATAACACACCAAGGTAGTTTAAGGGTGTCCTCTAGAACCACTTTCCAACAGTTTTCTTTGGTCTCCCCTCCAATGTCAACTTTCCTGTAAGTAGAGCCACATTTTCCCTGATATTTTTATTTTATTTTTATTTTTTTTAATTTTTAATATTTTTTATTACATATTTTCCTCAATGACATTTCCAATGCTATCCCAAAAGTCCCCCATAGCGCCCCCCACTTCCCTACCCACCCATTCCCATTCTTTTGGCCCTGGCATTCCCCTATATTGGGGCATATAAAGTTTGCAAGTCCAATGTCAACTTTCCTGTAAGTAGAGCTACATTTTCCCTGATATTTTTAAATAGTCTGCAGTACAACGCTAGAGATATACTTAACACCATCTCTTTCCAGGTGACTCTAGTACACTGAGTCACTCAATTACAAAGGCACCTGGAAAGCCATGGAGTAGTGTGTTGTGAGTGCAGTAGGGTCACATGTTTGAACGTCTGGTCCCTGGTTGTTGGTTCTGTTTAGGAAAATTGTGGAGATTATATGAGATGGAGCCTCCTTGGAGGAAGTGGGTCCTTAGGGGTGAGCCTTGGGGTTCTATAGCTCCATGCCACTTCCTGTTCCTATTCTACCTGCTTCCTAACTGGGGGTGCAATTATAATTGGCAATCTTTGGCTGCTGCCTCCAGACCGTTTCTCCCATGATGGAGAACCTCAAACTGTGAGCCAGACTTCGTCTAGAAGTTGTGTGTTGTTTCTCCATCTCCACTGTACCTGAGGACATTCGGTACATCATTTATATTAGGGAAATATGCACATGTTTATATCCATCTTGTCTTCTCTCTTCCCACACTCTAGTTAGATAAATCTTGCATTCCTGGTGTGATATTTGGCTCAGAACCTGGTACCCGGTTTATCCTTCAAATTTTCATCTTGTTGACATTTTTGTGCTGGTTTCAGAGGAAATCCCTCAATTTAGTCATTAGGCCTTGGCATGAGACATTGGCATGCCGCGCTGGTATGCCCTTTCTGATATAACCCTTTTCTATGTGATTTATTTTGACTTTCATATTCTTAATTTCCAGGAATTCAAAATACTTCTATTTTTTCTTTGTTTGTTTGCTTGCTTGCTTGAGATAGGGGCCAACCTGTCTTTGAATTCACAATCCTCCTGCCTCAGTCTTCTGAGCACCAGTATTGCAAGCATGCACCACAATGCTCATAGTTTTATGTTTCTGATGTCTTGGATCTCACTGAAGATGCAAACTATCTTTTAAAAAATTTCCCTTCCTTTTCATGCATTAATCTGTTCCTTCTGACTGGAGCATAATAAGAAATAAATTGGGTTCATGTCGCACGATTACCAAGCCATACGATAAGAACCTCTCTGTGAGTCCCACTCTTAATTACACCAAGCGCCACCCCTGGGGAGACATATTCACCTCAGGTGAATGTGGCTGTCCAATTGCTCTGAAATATAATGACTCTGAGATTACTCACTGTTTTTTAATAGAAAAAAAAGAACATCGAAATGGGCAATTTTGAACCTACTGAGAGCTGATCTATCCCTGTAGGATGTAAGTCTTTTGAAGGTTGACAGTCATGTTTTCTCCAATGCTTTATCTGCGGCACTTCCCCCATAATTGCTACCTAACTAATAATATTCGTTAAAAAAAAAAAAAACAAAAACAACGAACTGAGGCATGCAATTCCAGATCTGGCACAGGTTGCCATTTGATTTGCATTGAAGGCAGAATTAAAAAACAAAAACAAAAAACTGTAATATTCTAGTCAAGAGAGGACATTTTTATTCTGTTTTCCATTATTTATGGCCACACATAGAGTTGAATTTGAGGGAAAGAGCTAGGGGACATATCTGACGTAGCAGGATCCTGGGCACTTTAGATGGTCAGAGGCAGTAGAGCCCTTTCTTTCTCTATTCATGTCTCCCTGACTGCCAGGAGTATGAGGCTAAGACTCCTCCCTCAAGCAGAAAGAGGGAGGGGGAGCGGGAGGGGGGAGGGGAGGGGGGAGGGGGAGGGAAAGTCCTGCTCAGCCTTCACTGGTTACTCTTTCTATTTGTTGAATCTAGAACCCTTGCCCACGGGTGGTGCTCCCCATACTCAGGGGAATCCTCTGCTTCTCAGTTAATTCCCCTGTAAAATCCTCCAGGAATTCTTGTTTGTTTGTGTTTGTTTTTAAGATGGGGTTTCTCTGTGTAGCTCTGGCTGTCCTGGAATTCACCCTGTAGACCAGGTTGACTTCAGACTCAAGTGATTGGCCTGCCTCTGCCTCCCAAGTGCTGGGACTAAAGGCGTGGCTCCTCCTGGATTTTTACCCAAAGATGTGCCTCATTAACATCCTTGGAATTTCTTAGAGGTTTCTATTTTTTATGATTTGTTATTTATCTGTGCGTATATGCAAGTGTATGTCATGTGGGTGCAGTGCCTACAGAGAACAGAAGAGTGTGTGGATCTGCTTGAACTGGAGTTAGGAGTGGTTATGAGCTGCTGTGGGCATGAGTGCAGGCAGCTAAACTCTGGTCCTCTGGAAGAGCAGCAAGTGCTCTTAACTGCTGAGCCCTCTCTCCAGCTCCAAGCCTTTCTGTTTTGTTTTGAGTGTTGGGATGCACACGCCCTACATGCTGTGTAAGCACCCTACCAGCAAATTACACGCCCATTTCTATGGCCTTAAGATTTTATCACACACGCCTGACTACCTTTATAAATAATACAAGAACACACGACAAGATTATTACCTGTTTGTTTGTTTGTTTGTTTGGTTTGGTTTTGTTTTGTTTTTTCAAGACAGGGTTTCTCTGTGCAGTCCTAGCTGTCCTGGAACTCACTCTGTAAACCAGGCTGGCCTCAAACTCAGAAATCTGCCTGCCTCTGCTTCCCAAGTGCTGGGACTAAAGGTGTGCGCCACCACTGCCTGGCTAACCTTTTAACTTGTCATTGTTTTGCTCAGAGGTTTAGATGTGATTTAAACCCAACTAAGTTGACATTATTATTTTAAGGGAGTAAATAACTGTATAGTTTACTAGTTCGTCTGATCGGTTTTTTTCTTCTTGCATCTCACATCTTTTCTCTGAGACATTTCTCTTCATACAGAACATCTTTTAGGAATTCCAGTTGTGAGGGTCGGGGGAAGCCCGGTGGGGCACTGAGGTGATGCCTCAGCAAACACTAAGTGAGATTACTGGTTTAACAGAGGACTCTTCAGCCCCAGTACCGGCAAGGCAGCTCACAACTGCCGGTAACCCCAGTTTCAGGAGCTCTGATGCCCTCTTCTGGCTGCTCTGGGCATTGTGTTCACATGGCACATATACTGACAAGTAGGCACATGCTCATACACATACCATTTAAAAATATATAATTAGAATTAAAATTAATTAAATTAAAAAAAACACCAATGGAACCAAAGAAGAAACAAAGGAAGGAAGAAAGAAGAAAGAAAGGAAGGGAGGGAGGGAGGGAGGGAGGAACTTAATTCTAATAGTGAAATTTGTTGATTATAAAGTCTCTTTGTTTTTATGTTATTTTATTTATTTTATGTGTGTATTTGTGGTGGGATTTTTTCCTCCAAATGACCCCTTATAAGACTGTATGGTTATGAACTTTGGGTTGGTTTTGTTGTTGTTGTTGCTGTTGTTGTTTGTGGTGGGTTTTTTTTTGTGTGTGTGTGTGTGTGTGTATGAAAATCGTAAATAAAAAGTTTAATTTCAGAATCCAAGTTCATCATTTATAAATACACTAACGCATGTCTACTCAAATTCAGACTGAGCCTACACACAGTATTTCAACAAAACATTTTTTTTCTCAAAGGTCAGAGGCAAATGAGTAATTTTTGTTTCACCCATAATATTTAATTAATTTGAAATGAGAAAATTAAAAACTTTTTTTTTAGACATCATAAACAAAAACTTTGGAGTCTGGTAAAGCGTCTGATAGCTGATACGTCATTTTGATGTCCTTAGGATTCTATAATGCCCCAATGATGGTTGAGGCTTCCCTATCACAGGAAAAGAGTCTCAATGCCTAAGGCTTTTCTCATGACTGCAATAAACAAGCACTTTCCCTGTCAACAGGCTACCTCCTCAAAGTAGAATCTGAGCAATATCTGGTCAAACTGTGAGGGGTCAGTGCGTACTTCTTATGAAGTAGCTCTATTGTAGAAAGACACAAAAATAAATCAGAGACATGGAGGTTTGATCAACAGGCCACGTGCTGTAAACGTGTCATATCATCTCCTACGCATGACTTTACAACTTGGATCCAATTGCAAGGAGCTCATGCTAAGTGGGGTGTCTCTGAGTGAACTGACCATGTCAAACCTGCATGCAACGCCTGACATGGGAACGTTCTCATGACCTACTAGCCACCTGACTGATACTCCACGATACGACCAAGTTCAGTTTTGTTTTCAAATGCCTGGCTCTGCAACGTAAACAGCTTTGAGAATATTCTCTCTTCGACATACTTTTGGAGCCTGTGGTTAAGAACTGTTCAGTCAGGATAACTTAACCTCCACCTCCTATTTGCAGATTTCGTTTAACAGCCACACACAAAAGCACTTTGTTGCAATTAAAATATCCAATGGGGGCTGGAGAGATGGCTCAGCAGTTAAGGACACTGACTGCTCTTCCAAAGGTCCCAAGTTCAAATCCCAGCAACCACGTGGTGGCTCACAACCATCCATGATGAGATCTGATGCCCTCTTCTGGGGTGTCTGAAGACAACTACAGTGTACTTACATATAATAAGTAAAATAAATCTTTTAAAAAAGTATTCAATTAAGACACAGAACCTGATTTGTGGTTTTTACACAACTGAATAAAAACTCTACATAATAAAATTGTTTACATCTTCCTTACATTCTAGTAAAACATATTACTATCCCCTCTTTTAAAAAAAAACACTTTATAGTTTTAAACCTGATCATCCTATTTCATAATTGCCAAGCGTTTGCGTCTAGTGGGCTTCTGGAAACGCACCTTGACACCTGGCCTGAAGGAGGAGTAAGGCACGTGTGGAGATCACGGTGAGAACAGGGAGGTAGCTCCAGATGCCTGGCCTGATGTCCTACAATAGCTAGCACTCTGAAGCCCGTTTCCAGTCTGGTGGCTCCATCTTTGAGTTCAATACTGCAAGCACATTAAGGGGAGATTCACTTTTAAAAAGATGAGCTTTTCAAAATGCTCCATCATGAGCCTAGGCTGGCCAGCGCTGCCAGCCTCTATGGGTGTGCCGAATAGCTTTTCTGAGCAGACTGTACTTTGGGGGGCAGCTCAGAAATCAGACTGCTAAGGTAGACAGCCCAGCCCACGATGACCACTTCAGGTTCCAGTAGGTGAGTGGGTCACAGTTGTGTTTCAGCACCTCTTTCTCCAAATAATGCAAGCACAATGTCTTCAGGTAGCTTCTCTCTCTGATCTCTCTTTATTGGTGTGAGTGACCACAGGCTCACCTCTGTGCCAGCGTCTTTAAGTGGGGACCCTGAGTCACAGCCGTTGGAGGTGGCCGTGTCCTCTGAAGTAGAATTCAATATTTCTAGCTCCCTGATTAAGTCTTGCCTGTAGTGCTCTGCCTCCTCCTCTGTGAACAGGGAAGCTTTGTAGGGAGGGTCCAGCCATGTGGCAAAGATGTGGGGTCATGGAGGATGGCAGACAGGTGGCTCGCTGTGGCTTCCTTCAGGGACTTAAGCACTGAACCTTGATTTCTAATTGTATTTTTAGTTGGGGATGGGGTATGTGTATGTGAGTGTATTTTGCCCATAGAAGCAAGTGATCCTTCTGAAACTGATTACAGGTGGTTGTGAGCCAGATGTGGGTGTTGGAGACCCACCTTGGATCTTCGGAAGAGCAATATGGCTGCTCGTTGCTGAGCTCTCTCTTTAGCTCCCAGGTTTGTATTTGCTAATTTAAAGTCCTGGGGATATAATTTGTTTATCACAATAGTTCTAAACTATTTATGTGGAGATTCTAGAGTTTTCTGTATATAAAACTGGATCATCTGCAAATATTATCCCTTTTTGCAGAACCTATTGACCTCATGTTATATCTTTAGACCTCTTTGGGAAAACCTGATATTTTAATACTATTGAGGCTTACATCTGTAGACACAGCTTTTTATTTGTTTATTTTTTGTTTTCTTTAGGTATTTAATTTCTCTGATGTCTTGTAGTTTTCAACAAACATATTCTAAACATATCCTGCTAAATATATCTAGTAAGTAGAATATTTTTATGTCAGAGAAATAGTATGTGTATATTTCAATTTCTGATTGCTTAGAGTGACTTTTAAAGGCTACAACAGAGTTTTTCTATCTCAGGGGAACCTGATCAGCTCAGTGGTTCATTCTAAGAATATTTTGTAGATTCTAATGGCACTATCCACTAATGCTGTAAAGAAAGTCGGCCTACAGCTTAAATGGATTGACCAACCTTCTTCTCTCTATTTCTCTGCATCAGACTCTGGGTCTGGCTCAGCTGCATCCTTAGGCTTAGGACTTTCATGGGCTGACATAGGGGTTGGTGAGAGTTGCCTCATCTTAAGGCTGCACTGAACACACATACAAATACAGACATAAACACACAAAAAAACTGTGCACAAACATACACACACATACACACACACACACACTCGCACAAACAAACCTGAAAGTAGAAGGGAGAATAGTTAAGAACAAAGTGGTCATCAGGAGTGGGGGTGGAGGGTGCAGTAAGAGATGATGCTGGGGATGATATGACCATGATCCATTGTGATCCATAACACACTGTGACCCACTCACCTACTGGAACCTGAAGTGGTCATCGTGGGCTGGGCTGTCTACCTTAGCAGTCTGATTTCTGAGCTGCCCCCCAAGTACAGTCTGCTCAGAAAAGCTATTCAGCACACCCATAGAGGCTGGCAGCGCTGGCCAGCCTAGGCTCATGATGGAGCATTTCAAGTGCAGCCTTCGAGTGCAAGGCTGAAACAGGAGCTGTGAGCAATGGACCTGCTCTCTGCCTTCCCTTGATAGAGAGTTCATTCTGTTAGTACAATAGTAGCAGTAGGCATTAATTTTTTGACAATTTTACACATGTATACAATGGATCATGGTCATATCATCCCCAGCATCATCTCTTACTGCACCCTCCACCCCCACTCCTGATGACCGCTTTGTTCTCAACTATTCTCCCTTCTACTTTCAGGTTTGTTTGTGCGAAAGTGTGTGTGTGTGTGTGTGTGTGTGTGTGTGTGTTTGTGCACAGTTTTTTTGTGTGTTTATGTCTGTATTTGTATGTGTGTTTATGTGTATCTATTTGTGGTTTTTGTGTGTGTGGTTTTGTGTGTGTGTTTGTATGTGGTTTTTTTTTTGTATGTGTATTTGTTTGTGGTTTGTGTGTGTGTATTTGTCTGTGGGTTTTTTTTGTCTGTGTATTTGTTTGTGTGTTTGTGTATGTGTTTATGAGTGTGTTTATATGTGTTTTTTGTGTGTGTATTTGTGGTTTTTGTGTGTGTTTATGTGTATTTCTATGTGTTTGTGTGTGTATTTATCTGTGGTTTTATGTATATGTATTTGTGTGTTTATGTATGTGTTTTTCTGTGTGTGTGTTTATGTGTGTGTGTTGTTTGTGTGCATGTGCAGATGACTGTCCCAATAATCCCCTCTTACCCTCCATCTGGTCCTGATGGCCCATCTCTATTAGAGCTGTGGTGTATTCATGACTGCAGCAGCCATGCCCTATCCAGAAGACAGCAGTTCCCAGCACTCTTCCAGCTCTTACAGCCTTCCCATCCCCCTTCTGTGATGGTCCACAGGCCTTAAGGGTCCCTATTAGTGCTGACTACTTCAAACAGTTATAGATCTCTGCTCTAACTGTCACCCACTGCTAAAATAGACTTTCTGACCAAGGCCTCGTTGCTTTTATAGGACTCCTTGATCAGCTTAAAGTCTGGTTAAACATGTGCAAAGGTAAGCATTAAGAATAAAGTTTTAAACAGGCGTCTTTTGTCTAAAATAAAGATTTTTCTATTAATAAACCTAAAATAAAGACTCATAATCTATTTAAAGTCCTATGGATCCTGTTATAGTTACGAGCTGACAATCATGCAGCATTTTGCTTCCAGATCACTTTCCCGAAAGGCCTCTCACCTCTAATGCACAAAAGTTTCTTGGGTATCTGTGTCACCACTGACATCGGGCAGTGCCCAACTCGTATGCTTGCCTACTTGAAGGAAATATGTAGCCAATCACTGTGATTTGTCCTACTAGTGACTTTGAGTCTTTCAATACAATCACCCTTTAAGCCTAAATCTAAATAATTTAGACCTTGCAGATCAGCAGATTTGCTTTCTGATTGGTAACAATGTCATAGTTGTTTCCACTGTTGCCGTGATAAACACCATGACCAGAGGGAGAAAAGGGTTTATCTGGCTTACAGGTTACAATTCTCATCTTGGGAAACCTGGGCAGGAATTCAAGGCAGGAACCTGAAGCAGGAGCGATGGAGGAACATTGCTTGCTGGCTGGCTCTCTGTTCAGCTGCCTTCCTGCCTGGGGAATAATACTGCCCATAGTAGGCTAAGCCCTCCTACATCGATCAGTAGTCAAGAGGTTCTCTCTCTCTGGGTTTGCCAAGGTTGCCTCACAACTGCCTAACACTGCTAAGCCAGGCTTTCTACTGTATGCTTAGTATTCTAAGTACCAAACGGTCGGTTTCTGGGCGGACAGTGGAGGAAGGAGCTGACGGCAAGCAAGTTTCCTCACTTCCTCTCTACTCCTGTCTTCACACAAAGGTTGTTTTTGTACCTCACTGAGTCTACGTCTATTCTGATACTTCATTGTTTCCCAACTGAAGCCCACATTTAAAACAGATACCTCAATCACCATTGTTTGTGAGAACTATGGAACGTGGATCACCGACTGTAATGATTTTGATTTTATTAGAATTGGGTTGCAATAATCTCTGTCTCAGAACACAATTTTGTTCTTAAGTTGCCTGGTATGGTGAAGAGAGGATCCTCTGGGTCTCCAAGGGAAGATCTTGGCCGTTTCTTATTTCTAGAGAGCATATTATAGCAGACAGTAGATAATCTTTTGTTCCCTCTCATTGTTAATACATCCTGTCTCTTGGTATTTATTACTTAGAAATTCCTTCAGGTCTTGGAAACATTCCACAGTCAGAGACACAATTACTTCTGTAGTAAAATATGAAGAGGGAGAGATGCAATGCCTCACATCAGCTCGGGTCAAGTTTTCCCATATAACAAGCTCCAAGCAAATCAAATTTTTCTGCTAAAGGAATGTAGAAAAGAACAAAAAGATCTGTACACATCTCATTATAGATTCTGGAACTGTAGATGAAGGGTTGGGAATCCAAAGCAGACACTGATGGTAGAGAGATGGGAAAGTTTGGATGGAAGTTAAAGAAAGCTAAAAGGTTTGCCTTAGGAAAAAAAATCTTTGCTAGCAAGGACTTGGAAACATCCAGAGGATGTGGGATGGAGATGTCTCAACTGAGATAGACATTTGCCTTACATGATTAAAATTTCATTTTCTTGCTTTAGTGAGTTTGCAAAACACATCCGACTCTCAGAGGATGTCGCTGAGGCCCCTGCCTAGGCCTTGAGAGAAAGGTGTTCTTGTGAGAGCCCCTGGAGCTTACAATCATTAGCTTGTTGCTAAGTTTGATTCTGGGTGGAAAAAAAAGAAAGGTCCTGAAGCAATAGCTCAGAGGCTGCTCTGTCTACCCTCTCCTCCAGCAGCGATGGTGTCCTTCATTAAGGCTTTCTGACATGCCATACATAGCCGTGTAAAAGCAGGACCAATAACATGCATAAGACTGGGCACTTTGTCTCTACTCAAATTACATCGAGTAACTATGTTCCTTTGTCATTCTCTTGACAGCCGCAGAGAGTTTTGCTATGTGAAGGTAGCTATATATAAGCATGATTTAACCTCTTATTTGGCAGATGCTTGTTTCTAACACAACAACACTGCAATAAAAGCTAATGATTTTTTTAAGATCTACATTTACTTTATGTATATGAGTGTTTGCCTGGATATCACAGATGCGCAGTGCCCCCGAAGGCCAGAAGAGCATCAGATGAGTCCCTGGAACTGGAGTTATAGATGGCTGGGAGCCACATGTGGGTCCTGGGAACCAAACCAGGTCCTCTCCAGGAGCAACCAGTCTTTTACCACTGAGCCATGGCTCCAGCCCCTCATCATTTTTCAAGTTGATTTATAAAACAAAACAAAATGAAACAATACAAAACACCTTACTGTTACTGTTAACTTTTTAAAGTTTTTCTCTGTGATTTGAAAAAAAGTCTGTCAGAGATGGTTTGGTTTCAGATATTGCTGGTGTAAGGTTAGATTCTACTATTCTAACTGCATTATTCTGGCAAACCAATTTAATCCTTTGTGTCATCACAGGTTTACAAAATATCAGTGTGGTGGTTAATTTTACTGCTCCACGATGTGCCCAGATGACCCATGACCAAGACATCCGGTCAGATCTTCATGTGTGTGAGGTCATCTCTGGGTGAGATTAACACTTAAATCAGTAAATTGAGTAATATGTACTGCACATCATACTGTGGGCAGGCCTCACCTAGTCAGGTGAAGATCTTGTGCTATTATAGTTGATACCTGCAATGTCCCCACAAGCTCATATATTTTTTGATTGCTTACTTGGCCCTTGTCCTAGTTAGCTTGAAATATATCAACTTGATGCAGCCTTGAGTCATCAGAGAAAGGAGCTGTAACTGAATGCTTTCCCAGATGGCACTTATCTGTGGACATGTATGTGGCAGGTTGTCTTGATTGTTAATTGATATCGGAGTGCTCGGACTAGTTATGAGTGGTACTGTTGTCTGGACGGGTGGTCCTTGGCCAGCCTGTAAGCCATCAGGCAGCACTCCTCGATGGTTCCTGTCTATTTCCTTGACTGTAAAGTGAATTCCTTGGTTAGATGTTATATTGTGTGAAGTAGCAAGCAGGACTTCCTTCAAGTTCCTACTTGACTTTCCTCAACGATGGACTGTAACCTAGAAACGTAAGCCAAATAAACTCTCTCCTCCCCTAAGTGGTTTATGGCCCATAGATTTTATAACAACAACAGGAAGAAAATCAGGGTAGTCTCCTCCTCGGCCTACTTCCTGTTTTGAGCAGCTATGAAGCCACAGGGACTCTGGCCCGGCTAGGAAGAACGGGCTGCTGAGGACAGGATATTAAGATAATGCCTGCTTTCAGTGCTTGTCTGAGTTCTCTGCATCCTGACCCACTGCATGGAATTGTCCCGTCTGCTGTGCTCCCCCCCCCCACACACACACACCTTCCTGAGCCTACACCATAAACCAAATATCCCCCTGAAACCTTTCATCCTAGTAAATCTTTCTTCCATTAAGTTGCTTCTGTTGGATACATTGTCATAATGACAAGAAAAGTAACAAATAGTCTAGACAGACTGCATAGAAAGGGATGCCTGCCTGCCTCCTGCCTGAGCTGGGGTGTTGGCCTTTTTCCATCACTAAGACCCAGACTGAAGCATCAGCTCTTCTTGGATCTTGAACCACTGGCTTTGCTTCTAAATTTATACCATGGGCTTTCTTGGCTCTCAGGTCTTCAGGCTCAAAACTCAAACTTCAGAGATTCTCCTTCATCTCGGGCTTGCTGACCACTTGGGATCTCTTAACCTCTGTGACCATGTGTGGCTCTCTCTCTCTCTCTCTCTCTCTCTCTCTCTCTCTCTCTCTCTCTCTCTCCTTCCCTCCCTTTCTTTCCTTTCCATCCTCCCTCCAAAAATGTGTGTGAACACACAATTTGATCAGTGCTTATCGTATAATTTTTAGTATTTATTTTAATTTGTGAGTACCCACACATGTTTGCACTTGCCTGTGGAGGCCAGAAGAGGCCATCAGATCACTTAGAACAGGAGTCACAAACAGTTGTGTGCTGCCTGATGTGGGTGCTGGGAATGGAACTCAAGCTCTGTAAGAGCAGCAAGCACTTTTAACCATGGGGCCTTCTCTCCAGCCCCAACACTTACTGTATGAAACAACTTACACTAATGTGAGACTTTATCATTTATTTGTTTAACCCCCTCAAATGTCTGTCTGTCTGTCTGTCTCTATTTCTTGTACAGATATGTGCACACATATATATTGTTGGTTCTGAGTCTCTGATAAACATTAACACAATCAGCTACCTTATTTAACTGTTGAAGAAAGGAATTCATATATGTGACAACTTAGCTGAGTCCTTACACATGAGGTGCATGAGTTAAAGGCTTGACACCTAATGAAGTGTTCGGAGGTGGGGGATATTTACATAAACATCCATATGCTGGGATTTAATATTTCCCTCAAACTATTGCCAATCATCTCCATTTTGTTGATTGAATAACACATGATCTAATCGTTCCCTAAACGCACCATTTTTAAAAAATTTATTCACTTTACATCCTAACTGCTGTCCCCCCTACTGGTTTCCCCCTCCCACAGTCCTTCTCCCATTCCCTCTCCCTTTCTCTTCTGAGAGAGTGGAGATCCCCCAAGAATATCCCCCTACCCTGGCACATCAAGTCTCTGAAGGGCTAGACCCTTTTTCTCCCATTGAGGCCAGACAAGACAGCTAAATGGATTCCACAGACAGGCAACAGTATTAGAGATGGCCCCTGCTCCAGTTCAGGACTCACATGAAGACTGAGCTGCACATCTGCTACGTGTGTGTGTGTGTGTGTGTGTGTGTGTGTGTGTGTGTGTGTGTTTAGGTTCAGTCCCTGTATGCTCTTTGGTTAGTGGTTCAGTCTCTGAGAGCCCCCAAGGGTCCAGGTTAGTTAACTCTTCCTGTGGAGCTCCTATCCCATTCAGAGCCCTCAATCCTTACCTCCAACTCTTCCATAAGATTCCCCAAGCGCCATCCAATATTTGCCTGTGGGTCTCTGTATCTGTCTGAGTTAACTGCTGGGTGGAGCCTCTCGGAGGACAGCCATGCTAGGCTCCTGTCTACAAGCATAACAGAATATCATTAATAGTGTTAGGGATTGGTTCTTGGAACTATGGGATGGGTCTCAAGTTGGACCAATTATTGTTTGCCCATTCCCTCAGTCTCTGTTCCATCCCCCATCCCTGCATTTCTTATAGGCAGGATAAATTTTGAGTCAAAGTTTTGTGGGTACGTTGGTGTCCCTATTGCTCCACTGGCTACAGGAGGTGACCTCTCCAAGTTCCAAATCCTCACTTCTGTGAGCCTCAGCTATGGTCACCCCCAGTGAGTCTTGGGATTCTCCCCTATTCCAAGTCTCTGGCATGTCCTCAAAATGCTCCCCCTACCAACTGCAGATTTCCATTCATTCTCATGGCCATTTGGCCATCTCCCCTGTCTCTCCCCACATCTAATCCTGAAACCTCCCCTATTGCCCTCCTCATCCCCTCTCCCACCCAGTTACCTCCCTCCATCTGCCTTCTAGGACTATTTTATTCTCCCTTTCTGAGTGAGATTCAAGCATCCTTGCGTGGGCCTTCCTTCTTGTTTAGCTTATTTGGGTCTGTGGAATGTATTGTGCGTATCCTGTATCTTATGGCTAATATCCACTTATCAGTGAGTACATACCATGCATGTACTTTTGGGACTGGGTTACCTCACTCACGATGGTATTCTCAAGTTCCATCCATTTGCCTGCAAAATTCATGATGTCTTTGTTTTTAATAGCTGAATAGTATTCCATTGAGTAGATGTACCACATTTTCTTTATCCATTCTTCAGTTGAGGGACATCTAGGTTGTTTTCATTTTTTGGCTATTATGAATAAAACTGTTATAAACATAGTTGAGCAAGTGTCCCTGTAGTATGTTAGAGCATCCTTTGGATATATATGCCCAGGAGTGGTATAGCTGGTGTTGAGGTAGAACTAGTCTCAGTTTTCTGAGAAACCACCAATTTGATTTCCAAAGTTGTTGTACAAGTTTGCACTCCTAGCAGCAATGGAAGAGTATTCCCCTTGCTCCATATCATTGCCAGAATCTGCTGTTGCCAGAGTTTTTAATCTTAACCATTATGTTGGGAATAAGGAATCTCAGCGTTGTTTTGATTTGTATTTTTTTGTATTCCCTGACGACTAAGGACTTTGAACATGTCTTTAAGTACTTCCAAACTATTCGAGATTCCTCTGTTGAGAATTCTTCGTTTAGCTCTATACCCTATTTTTTAATTGGGTTATTTGGGTTGTTGGTGGCTAGCCTCTTGAGTTCTTTATAAATTTTGGATGTTAGCCCTTTGCCAGATGTAGTGTTGGTAAAGATCCTTTTCCACAAGTGAAGAGCCTTTCTGTAGGCTTCCATTTAGTCCTAATGACAGTGCCCTTTGCTTACAGAAACTTTTCAGTTTCTCGAGGTTCCATTTATCAGTTGTTGATCTTAGAGCCTGAGCCATTGGTGTTTTGTTCAGGAAGTCGTCTTCTGTATCAATGAGTTCAAGGCTATTCACTACTCTGTTCTATTAGATTTAGTGTATCTGGTTTACATTGAGGTCTTTGACCCACTTGAACTTGAGTTTTTTTGCAAGGTGATAAATATGGACCCATTTGCATTCTTATAATTGCAGATTGCCAGTTAGATCAGCAACATTTGTTGAGGATGCTTTCGTTTTTTGTTTGTTTTTCCCCTATCATATGGTTTTAGCTTCCTTGTCAAAAGTCAAATGTCCATATCTGTGTCGGTTTATTTCAGGGTCTTCAATTTGATTCTATTGACAGATCTGTCTATTTCCATATCAACATCATGCATTTTTTATTACAATTGCTCAGTAGTACAGCTTGAGGTCAGAGGTGGTGATACCTCCAGAAGTTCTTTTATTGTTTAGGATCGTTTTAGCTATTCTGGGTTTTTTGTTTCTCCATACAAAGTTGAGAATTGCTCTGTATAGGTCCATACAGAGCAATTCTCCATACAAAGTTGAGAATTGCTCTGTATAGGTCTGTAAAGAATTATGTTGGAAATTTGACAGGAATTGCATTGAATCTGTAAATTGCTTTTAGTGAGATGACAAATTAAATGGAGAGAAACTTAAAGCAATTTCATTAAAATCAGGGATAAGACAAGGTTGTCCACTCTCTCCCTATTTGTTCAATCTAGTACTGGAAGTACTAGCTAGTGCAATAAGACAACTAAAGGAGGTCAAGGGGATACAAATTTGAAAGGAAAAAGTCAAGGTATCATTATTCTCAGATGATAGGATAGTTTACATAAGCAACACCAAAAATTCTACCAGAGAACTCCTACAGCTGATAAACACCGTTAGCAAAGTGGCTGATACAAAATTAACTAAACAAACAAACAAAAAACCCAAAAAACCCAAAACCAGTAGCCTTCCTGTATGCAAACGATAAATGGACCGAGAAGGAAATTAGGGAAACAACCCCCTTTATAATGCCCACAAATAATATAAAATATCTTGGTGTAACTCTAACGAAGCAAGTGAAAGACCTATATGACAAGAACTTCAAGTCGCCGAAGAAAGAAACTGAGGAAGACATCTGAAGATGGAAAGATCTCCCCAGCTCATGGATTAACACAGTGACAAGGACCATTGTTTTTTTTGGTTTTTCGGTTTTTCGAGACAGGGTTTCTCTGTATAGCCCTGGCTGTCCTGGAACTCACTTTGTAGACCAGGCTGGCCTCGAACTCAGAAATCCGCCTGCCTCTGCCTCCCGAGTGCTGGGATTAAAGGCGTGCGCCACCACGCCCGGCTTGGACCATTGTTAAGAAAATTAAATTTAGCCTAAAGGAGGGAAAGAATTTCTTCTCTAAAAATTACAAACTTTGCATCTGCATCCGGATATAAGCATGATCAAAACTAAGCTCTCTCTTGACGGAAGCAACCTGCCCACGTGAAATGCAAGACAGTAAATCTGAGCGATGCCCCGAGAGCCCTTTAGTAGTTAAACATAATCCAGGCAAACAAAGACAGGAGAAAGGTATCGATTTCATGTCACAGAAATGTGTGTGGCACAAGCCTTGAATAATGCTCCCAGGGCCCTTTTTGGTGTGATCGGGCAAGTCCGTGTTTAACGACGTGAGAGCTCCTTTCTCTAAGGTCGATCGTATGTGCTTAACCTCTAGGCTCCCGAGTGGCTGACTGCCCCACTGGTTTATGGAGTAGAAGCCAAGGAGATTGGGGATTTAGAGCACCAATGACTTGGTCTTTCAGGCTCTCGCTGTGTTACCCACGGATGGTAACAAATCCATTGCAGGCTGCAGCAGAACCCTTCCCGGAGGCACAGCCGGCGGGCTCTCCTTTTAGACTCACTCCCCTGAGGTGCAGAGCCCATCCATCCATGGTCACCTTTGGAAAATGGACTTGATCTCCTATCTGTGAGAGAAAGTGGTCTGCTATAATTGAGGTTCCCCTCTCCTCCCCTGCAAACAGCTCTGCAGGCAAACTCCTGAGGTCTTCATATCTCCTCAGGTTTTGTTTCCTTTCTGGGAAATTTCCTCTTTGTGTATTTTCCAAAGTTGTTTTTATAAAATACTAGGCCGGAGGCAGAGAAGATTGCTCATCAGCTGCTGAAGTCTGCTGACCCATGTTTGATCCCCTGAACCCACACAAATGTGGACAGAGAGAACTGACTCTACATGATGTCTTCTGACCGCTACACACACATTCTGTGCATGTGTGTGCCCTCTCCAACACATACACACACACACACACACACACACACACACACACACACGCATAATAAATGAATAAAAATGTTAGGCCTTTGAGACATGCTATTAGAAAAGGAAGAAGGAATGGATACCAGCAGAGAGGCTAATGCATCAGGGGTACAGAATGCTCCACTTTGAGACTCCCGGCATGCATCAAAAATAAAAACTCAGGTCTGTCACCAGAAAAGGGTTTTACTTGAAGCCAGTGCCATGACACAAATGTGTGTGGCCTCTACCTTTGCCTACATTGAAATGTTCACCCCAAGGTAATGATGTTAGGAGGTGGGCCTCTGAGAAGTGGTTAGGTCATGAGGGCTTGTCTTTATAAACGACATTAGCGACCTTATAAAGGTGATTGGCTCCTTCTCTCAAAGGAGACAAGTTCGGGTTGTATAGCTGCAGATGGGTTTGGAGTAGGAAGGCTGGTCTGAGGCAGCAGGCTCTGCCCAGACACCGAGACTATCAACACCTGGATCCTGAACCTTCAGCCTCCACAACCGGGAGAAGTAAACTTTCATGTTTGTATGTCACCCAGCCGGTAGTATATTGTTATAGGAGCCCAAACAAACTCAAAAATCTAGGATTTTCATCTTATACTCCACCTCCTTTCTGACTTGTTTTTCATTTGTTAGCTTAATTGATTTTTGAGTTAGAATTTTGCTGTGTAGCCCAGGCTAGCCTCAAACTTACTTCCTCAGTCTCTCAAGTACTGAGATATAGGTCTGTGCCACCACACTAGCTCCTAACTTATTTTTTAAAAACAGCTGACATTTATTCTTCCAGTTGCCAAACTCTGGCTTAAGTGCGTGCTGTAAAATTACATATGAAGAAAAAGTATCTAACCATAAGACATAACCAAAATACCAGGGATAAAAATACAACCTTAATGCCAAGAGCTTGGCATTTCCACGTTGTCAGCATGAAATTAATTCTGCCCTGTACTGACTTCTTGCAGAGAAGTTAGTCAGGCAGAGAAACTTGACAGTTCTAGGGCAGACAGGATGGTAATCAAAGCATCAGAATGGTCCCACGTCTCATAGGTAAGCAAACAGAGAAACCGAGGCTTAGAAAATCTGGAGAGGTGGACAGGGCACCAGCATGGACCCCTCTAAGCATAGGGACCCAGGCTTGGACCTTTTGTACTGCACACTGGCCCCTTCTTTGCCAAAGGTCGGTGTGCTAGCTGGAGTTTTCTAGAAGTGAATCTCATATGTGTGCACCATACTGTATCTACCTCACTTAGAGACACTATTCCTGAAGAGACAGGAGAGAGGAGCCCTGCTGCTTCCAGAAGCCTCCCTTGTACTACGACAGAGTGCTGTCACATCTTCAGACCTACTCTGGTCAGCTAGCATCACTAGCAGAGCGGCCCATACTCAGGTGTAGTAGTCAGTGTTCTCCAGAGGAATAGAATAGAGGATGAATGGATGAACATATATATGCAGAAAACTTTGAGATAGTAACAATGGCCGGAGCACACCTGAGAGTCTGCCAGTTGCTGGCTCTCAAGACTGGGTGCTCGGAAGTCCAAACCTGTCACAGAAAGCCCAAAGAGTTCCTGGGGTGATGCTGGTCCTCAGTCAATGATGGATGTTTTAGAAATACAAGGTTCTGATATGAGTAGGGAACCATCACCATCATCATTACCAGCAGCAGCAGCAGCAACAACAACAAGATGAATTAACTCAGAGATCAGAGCCAAGGCCAATCAAGCAAAAAGTAAGCAACCTTCCTTCTGCCTTGTCCCCTTTGATCAAGGCTGCCACCAGAAGGTGCCACCCACATTTGGGGTGGATCGTCCCATCTCAATTAAGACCAGTAAGACAATTCCTCAAGTGAGATCCCTTACTCAGGTGACTCTAATTTGTAGCAAGTTGGCATTAAAACCAACCAACACACTGAGAGATGGATGGGGCTCACGTCTGGGGACGACAGCCATTTCTAAGGAGATGAAAAGATTTCTGCCATGAAGTGACACGGTCGTATTATTGCCTTTCTTTTTATTTGTGGACGTTACCAGTTACATCAGGACCATTTCTAGAATAAACTCCGCTCAGTCCTGGAACACATTTTTGATACTCTACAGGACTGGCTTCGCTGAAAACATAACTTTTCATTTCTACATTTAACTTCCTGACTGAGAGAGGGCTGTAGCTTTCTATTTTTAGTTTTTATTTGATTGAAGTATTTAAACCTAAATGAATTTATGCCACACATTGAATTATGGACAATTAGCTGTTGTTCCTCAAGGAGAACACAGAGCTCACCTGCTCCACACTTTAGTTCCAGTTAAAGTAATAGATTTTCAGTCCTTGCTGCTTCATTTTCTGGGATAACTGGTTGATCTGAGTTGTCTTGTAAAACAATTATTTCTGTTTACTTAAAAAAATTAAGGCGAGCCGGGTGTGGTGGTGCATGCCTTTAATTCCAGCACTCGGGAGGCAGAGGCAGGTGGATTTCTGAGTTCAAGGCCAGCCTGGTCTACAAAGTGAGTTCCAGGACAGCCAGGGCTATACAGAGAAACCCTGCCTCAAAAAACCAAACCAAAACAAACAAACAAAAAAAGCTTCATCAAGCATAATTTACATATCACAAATCCAGTCACTTTTGTGCAATTTTTCAGTAAATAATTCTATGTCTTTTAGTAATTATAGGTCCATTTTGATCAGTTTTTAAAATAAATATTATTTATTCTTTGAAATTTTCACATATACATATATATATATGATCTCTATTCCCTACTCCCCTACTACCTACCCCAGCTACACCCTGGGAGCCCCATATATGTATCTCCCAACAATGTTTGTTTGTTTATTTGTTTGTTTGTACACAGTGTCTCTCTACATAGCCCTGGCTGTCCTGGAACTTGCTACCTAGATCATGCTGGGCTGGAACTCACAGAGATCCACCTGCCTTTGCCTGGGATTAGAGGCATGTACCACCATGCCTGGTTCCATTTTTTTTTTTTAATTAATTAAACCACTGAGTCCAGTCAGTGCTGTCAACATGTACATGGTATGGGTCCATCTTCTGTACCACACCCCAAAGAAAATGAATCTTCTACCCCCAGTGGCCATCAGCTGCCATCAGCTTTTCAGCTAGGGCTGGGTCTCCGGGAGCCCCTCTCCTCCAGGTTGAAATGTTGTCAGCTTTTGAAACAATATATTCACTTCCTTTACAACGTGAGCCAAGTCTATATAGACTTACTCAAAATATTTTCTTGTCTTTCAGGGCAACCAGAAGGGCTGGGGACCTTGGTAAAGGCATGAGGAGAAGTTTTAAGGACACGTTTGTTTAACAAAACAGCTGATCAAGGACACTGCTTAGCATGGAAGTCAGGAGTTCCCAGGTGTGTTCCTTCTTTATATCCGTGTCAGCAGGGTTTCCTGCTAAGTCTCTAATCCTCCTGCCTCCAGCTCCTGAGGGACGAGGTTACAGGGGTATGTCACCATACCCTGTAATGCAGAGTTGTGAATAGTATCATAGTATATAACTTTTTGTTTTTAGCATCTATCTGAATAGTATCATTTCTCAGATTCAACCATGTTGTGTATTCCTCTTTATCACTGAACACTTTTCTTGTGTATAGATGTGACACAATTTACTGATCCACTTATCCTTTAAAAGGGATTTACAGCTAATGATAATTATATATGTAATTGATAAAGGCTGCAGGTTCATGTGTATATACGTATTTCTCTTGAGTTCAGTACCTTGGAGTAGAATTTCTTGGTTGAGGAGTAAGTGTTTAATTAAATAAGGAATTGCAAGTTTGGAGAAATGGCTCAGTGGCTAAGAGCACTTGTTGCTCTTGCAGAAGACCCAGCTTTAATTCATGGCACCCACAAAGTGGCTCATAACAGTCTGTTAACTCCATTCCCAGGGAATCTGATGCCCTCTTTTGGCCTCCTTAGGTACCACATGAATGTGGTGTATTTACATAGATTCAGGCAGACACTCACACTCATAAAATAAAACCAGGCACTACAGATTCCTCTATTTAAAAACAGACAAGAACAACTATAGCAGGTCTCCATTTGGTGTTTGTTGTGGGATTGGTCTGATGTAGATGGACTTTCTCAGTTCCAGTTTGTCTGGGAAACATTCCCCTTTATTTTTGAGGAATAATTTTTCTAAGAATAATATTCTTGGTTGATTTTTTTTTCTTCCAATGCTTTGACTATAGTTTTTCACTCTCTTCTTCTCTGTAAGTTTTCCACTGAATTGCCTACTATAAGCCTAGTGGGCAGACAATATATGACTCGATGCTCTTTGCTGTCTTGAGAGTTTTTCCTTCTATCTTGTACTTTTTGATCTCTTTCAGTTGAATCTAGTTTGAAGCCCCTACGGTTTTTGTTTTGTTTCATTTTGTTTCTTTTTTTTTTTAAATCTTCACATCTGTATCCTTTTGAAGACTAGGGAAGTTTCCAGCCACTATTTTCTAAAATAGGCTTTCAATATCTTTTCCCATTTCTTTATTTCCTAGAATTTGAATTATGCAATCCACCAGATAGTGTCAGAGGGCTAGAGTTGTCCCACTTCCTCCCTACCTCTGCTCCATGGTTTTTTGTTTTCAGATTCTTTAACAACTGTTTTGGTGAGTGTAGTGGTATTTCATGTTTTCCATTGGATGGATGGATGGATGGATGGATGGATGGATGGATGGATGGATGAACTATTGGATGTATTGTTGGATGGATGGATAGAGTGTGTGTATGTATGTGTGTGTGCATGTGTATGTATATATATATATGTATGAGTGTGTGCAGGGGTACTCCCAAATGTGGAAAACAGAAGTTGATGTTGGCATGTCTTTCCTTAGTCATTCCCTACCTTGTAACTTGTTTGTTTGTTTGTTCAGTTGGTATGATTTCTCATGTTTTAAGACATTATTTATCACTGAACCCAGATCCTACCATTTGGCCTAGACTGTCAGCAGTCCCCAGGCTTTACCCGTCTCCCTTCCCAGTGCTGAGTCACAGGCACTCAAGCTCATCACTGAGCCTGGTTTGCAAGTGGGTTCTGGGAATCCAGCCTTGCACTCATGAAGTAAACATCTTCCTCACTGAGCCCCGCCCCCTCTTCTCATTTGTATTTCCTAATAACTCATTTGTTATGATACCTCCTTTCTTCATGTGATCTGTTCAAAATTTTATTCATTAAAAATAAAACATAACAAAACAAAAAAACAAACAAATAAACAAACACACCGTGTTGGAGAGATGGCTCAGCAGTTAAGAGCACTGACTGTTCTTCCAGAGGTCCTGAGTTCAATTCTCAGCAACCACATGGTGGCTCACAACCACTTATACAGGGATCTGATGCCCTCTTCTGGTGTGTCTGAAGACAGCAACAGTGTACTCAAATACATACAATAAATAATTCTTTTTTAAAAAAATACACCACTTTTATAATTGAGTTATAAAAACACGTCCAGAATATTTGTTTTGTGAATATTTTTTTCGTTTGGTTTTATTACTGAGACTTTTTAGAAACACTCATTTTCAACATTGTTAAGGTGTTTCAATTTTTTCTACTTTGTTTAGTACATTTGATATTAAAACTAAGACATCTTTGACTAACCAAGGTCATATGTTTCTTCTAGAAATTTTATAGTTGTGGTTTTTGCATTTATGCCTATGACTCATTGAAAGTTAAGTTTTATATCTAGATCAAGGTTAATTTTTTTGGCATTCAATCAAATCTAATTGTTTGAACAGACAGTTCTTTCTCTTTGAATTACCTTGGCACTTCTGATGGTTACCAATTACCTGTATCTCCATGGGCCTTTTTCTAGAGTTTCTGTTCTGTTCCATTCATCAGCATGTCTACTCTCTTAGTGGGGTTTTCTCCTGATGCTGTGATACAAGGTCCCGACCAAAGCAACTGAAGGAAGACAGGGTTTTTTTTCAGGTCACAGGTCAAGGGTAAAGTTCATCATGGTGGTGAAGTTAGAGCAGGTGGGAAAGTGTGTGTGTGTGTGTGTGTGTGTGTGTGTGTGTGTGCATTTTGAAATTTCAAAGCTGACTGAAAAGATCTAAAGCAAAGGGGTGGGGGGCAAGAAGCTTCTGGTAATGATAATAGTGACAGCCAGAGACCAGCGAGTGCTCAGAGACTCTCCGGAAAGACTCGCGTCCCCTTGTATATGCTGGCTGTCAGTGTGGGACATTGTGCCTGACACTGGTGTGCTCTAGAGTCAGCCGCCTTTTTCTTCTCAGTACAGGTTTCACAAGGGAGGCTGGGAGACAGCTCAGTGATTAAGCATCTGCCCTGCGAGTGTGAAGACCAAAGGTCTTACTCCAGAATCCATGTATACGCTAAGTGGGTGAGGCAGTCTGCCGGGAATGCCAGCCTGGAAAGGAGGAGGGAGACAAGGAATCTGCAGAGCTGGCTGGCTGCTGAGACTGCGCATGTCTGCATGCACTGGGTTTGAGTAAGAGACCTTGTTTCATTAAATATGGTAGGACAATCTAGGATGGCTCTTTACATTAACCTCAGACCTTCACATGCACATAGATATATACACAAACACACAGACACACACACACCACATCCACCACACATGCACCACACACACACTCCACACACTCATGCCCCACATACACCACACACACATACTCCATACACTACACACACACACCACATATAAACCACACACATGCACACACACATACACTACAAACACAAATACACACAGACTTCATAACACACACACATACACCACACACACATACACCCTCCACATACATACAACACCCACACCTCACAACCATACACATCACACACACACACAAATAGAAAAAAACTACAATAAGATCAACACAGGAAGTACTTCGCATCCTGTACTCTCCATGGTGGTTCTTGTTCTTCATGAGCAGTACGGAGCTCTGGATAAAGATTCACATTACACAGCCTGCCCCAAACTTATTTGACTGTGGATCCCTCTTTAGTCCAAACTCCCCTGATATCCAAGCATTATCCTTTGCCGTGAAAGGAGGCTGGGGAAGCACCCATGAAAATATTGCCACCGATAATTCTACAGTCTCTCTCTCTTCTTTCAATATCAGAACAATATTAAAATGAAATAATTACGTCAGAGCGGGCCTGTTGCTTCATGATGGTGTGAGCCATGCCTCGTGCTTTGTCTTTGACATAGAGAGAAGCTTCGGGTTTAAATGCCTTAATGCCTTGTGTTCTGCCTCAGACTGATGAACAAAACATTCTCCACAGCACAGAGTATTGAACTAAGCAGGCTGGGTGATTACTCCCATATGCTTTCTCTCATCTTTGCTGGCTCTTCAAACTCCGGCTTTGCCCTGGTATACTGCATGACATCCTGAGATCAGCTACAGCTACAGCTACAGCTATACATCAGAAGACATAGCTCCATGCTTATGTGTTCCAGCAGTGATCAGTGTGATGGGATAAATATAATATAGGCATTTATTTTTCAAAGAGAAGAAATCTCCTAGTGATTGACAGCACACAGTTAGATGAACAACACTCCAATCAAGGCAGCTTGCAGCCAGAGACAGCTGAAGTAGTTGATGGTTTGGTTTGGTTTGGTTTGGTTTGGTTTGGTTTGGTTTGGTTTGGTTTGGTTTGGTTTGGTTTGGTTTGGTTTTTGAAGTAACAGCATCGCTGATCGGCCTGGAGGCAGAGGTGTAGCATTTAGGGGACGTGTGGCCAGGAAGCAGCTCCACAGCCTGCCTCTGTAATTAAAAGTATAAATGTTTCAAGTCGAATACATCCTATTAGTAAGATTTTAGGAAACAAAAATTTAATTTATTCACATTCGATATGGTCTGTAAATGCCACCATTATGGTCCTTCCGCTGGCCTTTGATTAGCTATGGATTAATAAAACTTTTATACCTCCTTTGTCAGCCTCATTGCGAACGCTGTTTTTGCATACTGTTACTATTAAATAAATGAATTAGTGTCCAGAAATGTGTCATGCATATTACCTACCAGCAGGAAGCATGATACAGTGGTCAGCTCCCCAGGAGCCTCATAAATCCAGTGTGCTCCGGAACCTGCTCACGTGGACCTATTAAAAGCCTGGTGATTTACTGGAGCCATATTTGTGCTTAACAATGGAATTTTAGTTAATTCAAAACAATGTAAATCACCTCCAATTACAGTATTTGAATATTCACCGCTGCTTCAGAGAACATGGACTTTACTAGGCAGGTTTGAGTAACTTGTGTGCAATGCAGCCCAGTCCTGGAAAGCCGTGTTTATCTGAAGTAGCTCGTTAACTTTCTGCCTAAGCAATTTAGGGAAAAATCTGAAAAGGGGGAAAGCAGGAACATGGCCCTGGATGCTTTTTCTGGCTGGAGTGCCCAGGTGTGTGCCGTAACTGCCCCAGTGTGGCTGTTCACTGAGCTGGAGATGGGGTGACATCACCAGAGGCTTGGTTCTCTCTTGTGCTGTAGTTATGTGATCTCAAATCTATGCAGGCAGCTTCTGGACACCACAATAGCCAATCCATCCCTGGGGGTACAGTGCTGACTGGAGACAGTCTCAGGTTTGAAACTGGTCTTGTTCTTGAGGTCTCAGAGGGTCTCTCTGGGGAAAACAGATGACGAACCATCAGCTGGCTGCAGAGGTTGTGTTCGTCAGTGCTGGGCCTTGAAAGTGGGTAGTTGCCGTGGCTCCCTAACCTCCCCGGTGTTGCAGGAGTGGAATTATTCCCGGTTAGGGTGAACTTCCTGCAAGTTTCTTCTGTCTGCTCTGGATGTCTAGCTTTCTTGACCTTTAACCTAGTCTGAAATGGGTAGATTTGTATTTAGGGAAATTTGAAACCTGGAGGAAATGCCTACTTTGGGCTGTGTGTGTGTGTGTGTGTGTGTGTGTGTGTGTCTGTGTGTCTGTGAGTGACTGTGTATGTGTGTAAGTGTGTGACTGTTTATGTATGTATTTGCATGTGTATATATGTGTGTTTGTGTATACGTGCATGTGTATGTGTGTGTGCATCTATACATGCACCAGATTCTATTTAGGTCAGACAACAAACGGAGTGTGTCCTCACTTCCTAGCTTGTTTGAACAGAGTCCCTTGCCACTACTGTGTAAGTCAAGTTCTCCTTTCACCTCCCACCTTCCCATCGCAGTGCTGGGATCACTAACTCTTGAACTGATATAACTGGCTTCCACCAGGCTCCAGGGCTCTGAGCTCAGGACATCAGGCTTGTAGGGAAGTTTTCCTACCCACTGAGCTGAGTCTCCAACCCAGAAAGCCAGCTTGTATAATTTTCGTTCAGTACCACCACTGGCTTTAGTCAGTGAACATGGTCAGTGGTTCTGTATTTGTCTGCCATGAATGCTGCATCTTCCAAGTCATGTGTTCCGTGGTGAGTGATGTCCCCTAACTGAACCCAAATGTACATACCTTCTGAGGGAGCAACAGGCTAATATGCAGTTTGTTGTCCTGTGGCCAAATGAAATCAAACATAAAAAAAAAAAAATACAAGGTGGTCACAGCTCTGCTCCTTTTCTCTCCTGGCACACACGGATGATATGAGGAAATGTCTTCCACTGGTCCACACTCGGACACAGACTGCCGCTGGCTTCCTGCTCTAGTTTCGTGTAACAGCATGATTCTCCACTGGTTTCCTTTGATCTCTGTCAGTCACCCATCTTCCTTTCATCCGAGGAGTGATAGATACATGAGTATAGTTTAGAAAATATTAAATTACTAACCAGTCTCCCTCCATTCTGTCCCAGTTTCCTTCTCCAGATGGACTGCATTCATATGCAAGTATGCACCATGTACCCCACACGCAGCAGAATAACATCCACATTTCAGCCTCTCCGAAGTCAAAGAGGGCCTTGAGAGATGGCTCAGCACTTAAGAATGCTTCCTGCTTCTACACCCACATGGCAGTTCACAACTGCCATGACTCCAGTTCCAAAGGAGCTGTTATCTCTCTCTGACCACTGTGGGCTCCTGCACATACATGGTACATATACACACGTTCAGGCATTCTCCCTCTCCCTCCCTCTCCTCCTCCTTCTCTCCCTCTCCCCCCCCCCCTTTTCTTTCCCTCTCCCTCCCACTCTCCCCCCCCTCCACACACACACACACACTCACATACTCACACTAAATATTTAGAAGAAAACAAGGAATTAATGATCTGGGCACAGTAGCACACACCTATAATCCCAGTACTTAGAGGACTGGAGCAGGAGGGTTGAGAGATTGAAGCAATGCCAGTCTACACAGCAAGGCCCTGCTTTTATTTAAGCTAATAATATAGCCACATTGTTCCTTAGCAGTATACATGCATATTACCTGCCTGTTTCTTCTCTCTTCCTCCCCTCCTCCCCCATTTCTTTCTTCCTGTAGTGTAGCGCACTGAACCCAAGGACGTTTTACACATGGCTAAGGAAGTATCCTACCACAGCATACAGCATGTCCAGGTCTTCAGTTTTTGTTAATACCTGCACAGAGAATTGTGAAGTGCAAGTCTGCCCCCTATCATTTCACCAGTCTCCTGTTGCTTTGAGCCCTGTGCAGTTCTAGCCAGTGTTACACAGAATCCTTCCGTCGTCTTCTTGGTGCACACACACTAGTGTAGCTGCAGGATGTGACAGCTGGAGGCTAAATTCCTAGACATTGACTTCCTGGGTCAACTTGCTATAGAAATTGCAAAACTGATTTTTGAAAAAGGTTTGAACTAATTTACCCGCCTTCCAATAATATGAAAATGCTGCTTACCCCAAGCTCTCTGTGTTCTATGTGGAGGTTTTGAAAATGAATGTGTGTTAATTATACAAAGTAAGGGGCTTTGTTACAAGAGTTACATACACACAGTAGGTGCTCTTTGGTCATTAGTGTAGTTTCATCCCCCTCTTTTCTATGCTTCCTCCTGTGTTGACTTTTAATTTAGAGTCATAAAGATGTTTTAAAGCTTCATTTAATATCCTAAACAAAGGAACTCACTTCTCTCCAAGTTACTGACCCCTTGTGGAGGCTGCTTCAGAACCACAGATCTGCACAACAATAGTGATAGAATGCTGGAGGGCATTGTCTTGATTAGTATGGAAAGATTCAGCCCCACTGTGGGTGGCATCATTCCCTAGGCAGGATGTCCTAAACTGTATACAAGTGGAAAACCTGAGCTGAATACAAGCATGTGTATGTCCATGTCTCTCTGCTCTTGACTATGGATGTGCTGTGACCAGCTCTTTGAAGTCCCTGCCTTGAATTTCTGACCATAATGAACTGTAACCTCAAATTGTAAGCTAAACTAAAGCCTTTCTCCCCTAAGTTGCTTCTTGTAACCCAATGAAGGACAGAATCCAATCCTGTTTTCCTCACTCCTCATGTGTGAGTATCTTCCCATGACCGGGACCATGCATGCGACCCTAACCCCATCATACTCAAATGGAAGCTTCCATGAAATGGAATGAGCATCAATTTCAAGTTCATCCAGCTTGGGTTCAGTTCCTCGTTCTAAGATGCATTGTCTTGGCAATTGAGTTGACCGCTTTGAGTCTCAGAATTCTCATCTATAAAACAGTGTTGGCATTCACATTCACAGCCCTTACATGAATACCTTGCAGAGTGTCTGTCATGTGGAGCTGGAGAGCTGGCTCAGTGGCTAAGAGCACTTGTAGCTCTTGCAGAGAACCGACTTTGGGTCCCAACAAACGTATCCTGTGGCTTCAAGATCACCTGCAACTCCAGTTCCAGAGATCCAAAATCCTCTTTTGACTTCTGTGGGCACCCAACCACACATCTCCATAAATAAATAATAACACACACACACACACACACATACACATGTAGTAAGGGATTATGGTGGTATTTACCTTTATAAGATGAAATATTTGAAAAGTGAATTTGCCTGTTATTTATGGAAACACTGAACAAAGGTATTCCTAAATTTAATAAACCTGAATTCTAGTTGGGTGATTATAGCCCTGTCTTTAATAGTCAGAGTATAAATTAGAAAGATGCTCAATACTTTAAGGTGACCTTATAAAATTTTTCTCAAACACTTGGTAATTTAGGACATGAATATTAAAATCAGTGAGCTCACTAACCCTCTACTGAGAGCTACTGCTAAAGCTATGTGTTTATTTATGTAGCCCAAGCTGGCATAGAACTCACTATGTAACCCAACTGGTTTCAAACATGTGGCAATCCTCCTGCCTCAGCATCCCTCATACCAGAATCTCCTATACTCAGTAATATTATTTTTTCCCACTTTTTTACCTCTCCGTGGATTCCTGAGCATATAGCTCAACACTAGAAGCTCAGTTTGATCCAAGGAGAGTGTGCTGTCTATCAAACACCCCCTCTGGGGTAAATAAAAGTGTTTCATTCTGTTTAAAGACTTAGATTGTAATTGGAAGTACCATGCATGTGACACTGTGAAGCCAACCTCACTTATAACAGCTGAACAGCATCATTTTCTGTAAGAATTCTTTGTTTCTAGGAACCTAGAGCATCTCACCATTCCTGCAATACCAATTAATAATGAATGGAAACATAAAACAGCTGCAGCTCTCCGAGTGGGTGAATCTGAACACTTTCCGGACTTTTCTGCTGAGCCCCAGGTCATTGACGGCTCCGTAATGAGACCTGCCAGCTTGTCATTTCACATGCCTCAAACTTAACAAGTCCAAACAGAACCCTTCCTCCCCACCCACAGCTCCCCCTCCCATCTTAGTGATTGACACCTCTACCCTGTAGGTGCTTCAGCAAGAAACCCAAGGTCCCCACCTCTTTCTTATTTAGAAACCTAACAAGTTGGATTATTTCTGCACCACAAATATCCCAGTTTCTATGTAACTCCATCCCCCTTGACATCAAGTCTAGGTTTAGCCACGGGACAGGATTATGACAAGAAGTCACTCTCTCAGGGACCTCTCTGTTTCCTGTGGAGATCACTTTCCAGCCATGTACCTGGTAAATGACAAAGTATCTCCTCTTTGGTGGTATCTCATTGCATTTAGGACAAATTTCAGAATCTTCAGTTTAGCCTCCTAGACTATTTCCCACCCTATTAAAATTTCATTTTCAACATGCTTATTCCCCTAGCCAGCATTCCTGGCCTCCTTCAGTTTGTTAGACCTGCTGAGCTCTTCACAGTGTGGACTCTTAGCACACACTGTCCCATACACCTTTAACCCCCTTCCTCTTGTCCTTTGTCATATCTGTTCATGGTTTAGACCTCAGTGTCCATGTCACCCCAGCATCCTCCCCTGAGCTCTAGGTCAAAAATACCCACCTTAGCCTTTCTCAGAAAGCTTTAATTTTGCTACCTAGTCACTATAACAACCATCTATTTGTTTACATAATCCTTTGTTCCATGCCTGTCTTCCCACTAGAATATAAGCTCCCTGAGTATGACATTGGGGCTGTTTGGCTTATCATTGCAATCTCAGGAGCACATGCCTGGTCACTAACGTTTTCTGATATTTGATGATGGGTGGGTGGATGGATGGATGGATGGAAGGATGGATGGATGAGTGGATGGATGAATGGATAGGTGAATGGATAGATGAATGAATTAATATTTCTTTACTGATTCTCTCTGGGATCAGAGCATGTTTGCACAAACACATGAAGCAGAGGAAAGAAACTCCTAGTGTTTTTTTTTCTAGCATTTTCTTTCTCAGTAGGCCTTGCTCATCTTCAGAAGGCACTGTCACTGCATGTGACCCTGGTTGATAGGCTTCCTGGGACGCACCCATTTTCCCATCCACTTGTCCAGATTCAATTTTAGTTTAGAGCCCGTTTGCACACCATCTTCCTGAGGTCACAGGGGCTTATTATTCTCTGTTCTGAACTCTTGTGCTCCTTACAACCTGGAATTTCTCAGGTCTGGAATACTCCAAAAGCTCAGGCCTTGAAACTCAGCCCCATAGACCAGCCAACCCTGAAACATTCAGGAATGGTGCACACACTTCACTCCAGAGCAATAGCATAGCAGGATGAACAGGATCAGCCAACCCAAAGTCATGAAGAAATAATGTCACCGGTCGGACCTGGTGGTACACACCTTAAATCCCAGCACTTAACAGGCAGAGGCAGGCAGAATCTGTGTGTTCAAGGCCAGCCTGGTCTATGGAATAAGTTCTAGGTCAGCCTAGGATACACAAAGACACCCTATCTCCAAAAAAAAAAAAAACCCTAATGATGATGATAATAATAATAATAATAATGTGTGCTTGAAGTAATGTTTACTTCCTTTAATCATCAATCCTATAACTAAATCCCCTAATGAATATTTGCCTAACAGATCCTGTGTGTGAAGAACTGTGTTGCTGAGCTAAACCTGTCAGTTCCTATTCTCACAAAGACAACAATAAAAGCACAGCCATGTCAGATCGTGGGGACATCCTCAAGATAGACCATAGAACCTGAACCAGACCAAAAGCGCACTACTGGTAGCCCATACCACCAACAATGCCATTTTGCTTGCTAGATTCCTGAGTTTGAAGTAATATTAGGCATATCAGCGATTTGTAGCTGATGCTATCCACTACACATGTCTCCTGGGTTGTCTGATTTCACACAGCTGTGTTGCACTCTTCCATTCCAGTGAATCTCTGCTCTGTTTTGTCTAATGTGCCTCAGCCAGGCAGAGGCGTGATACAAAATATTAGGTATCTCACACAGCTTTTGTTGAATACATATTTGTTGATGCATCCGATGGTAAAACAATTTAAGGAAGTATTTCTTTTTTTTTTTTTTAATGTCTTTTTTTTTTAAAGATTTTATTTATTATATGTAAGTACACTGTAGCTGTCTTCAGACATTCCAGAAGAGGGCGCCAGATCTCGTTGCGGATGGTTGTGAGCCACCATGTGGTTGCTGGGATTTGAACTCTGGACCTTCGGAAGAGCAGTCGGGTGCTCTTACCCACTGAGCCATCTCACCAGCCCAAGGAAGTATTTCTTAAAAGATGCACATCATTTCTTGAATGACTTTGGGTTGGTGAGCTGTGTCCTTCCTAATGTGTCATTGTTCTGGTCTGGGTTTCAAGGATTACACTTTAGGGATATTCCATGCCACATGGGTGGCTCGTCCCATACAAGTGTACAAGCTTGCTCAGCTCCAGAATAGGCAGCCAATGGCTACTCTCCAAGCCTTGCCATGGTCTTTCCCCCAGAGCCCAAGTATTGGGGGGGGGCAGTCTGGTGAGAGGTACAACCTCAGTTCCATGTCCATGAGCCTTGTCGGGTCCTGTCCCAGAGCCTTTTGATGATGGCTGGGTGCCCAGCAGGAAGGGCTCTGTACCCCGCTACCCACATCTTTCTGACTCCCGTCTCTGCACAGCGCTCCTGCAGCTGATGTGAGCACACTGCCTCCTGACTAGTCCAGGTTTTAAAGACTCTGCAGGCACACCCCTCATATTCAGCTTTATTTTCTCTCCCACCTTTCTTTACTCTTTAGCTTGTAATTAGCCATTTCCCCCCCCGCCCCTCACAGATTTAAAAGCTGCTTATTTGAAATTCATCAGCGAGTGGCTCCCATGAGAGTTACCCTCGATTACAAGTTGAAGACTAATTGTATGGTGATGGCCGTGGCTGGGAGACTCCTCGACAGTAATCGCGTCGAAATTAACTCTTGCTTCTGACTAAACACTAAGTCAAGGCTTTAAAATGGGCCATGATTCACAGTAGCAACTATAGCACTTGGTGTTCTGGGGAGTGATGCTTACATAGTATTTTTAATAATTCCTTTTTCTTTTCTTTTGAACTCTGGACTACTTTTAAAATTCACACAATGGAAAAAGCACAGGTTGTTACCTTTACCATGAAAGTTTGTCACGTAAAATTATTTTTTGTGTGTAATTATTGCTACATTTTTGTTCTTAAGATGAAATTGCTGGAAAGCTTAATATACAAGTCTCACATGGACATGCAGTATTTCTAAATGATATTTTTGCGGTTTTTTTTTTTTTGAGAATTTCATATGTACATACAATATGTTTTGATCATATTCACCTCCCCCCTTCCCTGCCTTGTAATCCCTGCCTGGATCTATCCTGTACTCCCCCTCCCAATTGGATGTCCACATATGTGCATATATTTATCTGTATACATGTATATGTGCATGTGTATGTATATATGCAGTTGAGTCCAGTTTTTGATGCTCATATACCCAGGTCCTCATGTCAGCAAGGCAAGACTTTACCAAATGAGTCTTTTTCCCAGCCTGATCTCCTTTATTTTGCATTTCTACACTGCCATTGCCACAGGAAAGACTAGAAGACAGGCAGCAAGCTTTGGAGAGCTGTTTAGAAGTTTACCTGGGGTGATGGAAATACACACCATTGTGCTCACACAGAAAGGAGGGCCCAGCATAAATAGAGGCAGGGGTAGAATATACGGGAGCTACTGGACACATGCCATCCCCAGACAGCAACTGAGGGTCCATCTCTATGCAGCCACTATTTTCAGGGCACCTTACAAAAGATTTGAAGAGAGAGAGAGGGAGAGAGAGATATCAAACTAGCTATGATTTTAAGTATAAATTAAAAGGTAATGTTAAAGTTGTCTTAACATCTATGTTTGACAAATATTAAGCACAGTTAAGAAGTGACATTAGAAAATACATTTTGTCTTCTAGCTAGATAAAAAGACAAGACAAGCTCATCTCGAGCCAGGCATGGTGGTATACACCTTTAGTCTCAGCACTTGGGAGGCAGAAGTAGAGGCAGGTGAGTTTGAGGCTAACTTCGTCTACATAGCAATTCCAGGATAGCCAAAACTACAAAGAGACTCTGTCTAAAAAAAAAAAAAAACAGAGAGAGAGAAAGAGAGAGAGAGAAGAAGGAAGAGGAAGAGGAGGAGGAGGAAGGAGAGGGAGAGGAGGAGGGGGGAAGGACAGAGAGAGGGAGAAAGAGAGAGAGAGGGAGAGATATCAAACTAGCTATGATTTTAAGTATAAATTAAAAGGTAATGTTAAAGTTGTCTTAACATCTTCTTTGATCTCTTCCAAGTGCTGAAGATAAAGGAAATCATGAATTGGTCTTCCCAGTAAGACAGGTGGGGGACTGAGCTCATTCGGCTTGCTGTTTTTATCTCTGTGCTGAAAGACAAGGACATACCTGCCTTGTTGCCTGGAGCTTCTGGTTACAGCTGTGTGCAGGCCTTACAACAGGCTGGCCTTAAAGACAGACCATGTCCTAAGGGCAAACCAAAAGAAGTTAGGCAAGAGACAGTAAGAAGCAAACACTTTACCTTGTGAAGTTCAGATTTAGGTCTGGAAATAGGTCCCCCACCCCCAGGGCTCTCTCTGGCCCCCTGCTGGTCCTCTCTCCCTGCTTCTCCCTCAGATCACCTTCCAGATCCTGCCACTCCAGAGTGACCCCTAAAGACTGGAAAGGGAAAGAAGAGTTAGCAGAGATGGAAGTGGAGGTTCAACCCCACCCTTGAACTGACTGTGACCCATACAGAGCTAGCTACCAGACATTGAGGCAGAACCTCTCCTGCCTGGGCTCCTCTACCCCAGCGCCAAATGGCTTCGTATGCTTATGCCTCAAATGGAGCTGCATCTGAATGCTATGTCTGCCGCTCACTGTGTACAGATGACTGGAAAACTGCAGAAGAGCAGGCAAGTCACCCAGAACTCTGCACAGAGATGAAGACAGTCCAAAATATTGATACTTCAATTTCCCATCTGTCGTTTTTCACTTTTCTGTTGATTTTGCATTTAGCTCAGGCTTGACTCAAACTCTGCAGCCATGGGCGAGTTGACTTCCTGATCCTTCTTGTCTACAGCTCTGAGGAGCAGGAATTACAGGCATGGTCCACCACACCTCGCTTCTGCCTTTCCTCTGCATAAACTGCATTTTTCTCATAGCATGTCAGAGGCTAGAGATGCAGTTTAAGCTTAACCATATAATATCTGTTTTTATGTTCATGTAAGTTTATAGATATATTTAACATAACTATGTCATTTCCTATGATGATACTAATAATTATGTGTGTACATATTTGTATCTTTATAGATATACTAAGTGGCTGCATGAGGAAAAGCTCCAGATACGTGATGTTTCATTTAGTGTAGCTCAGGCTAGTACTAATGTTACAACTAATATTTCATCAACAAATACTTTTTAGGTGTTTAAGATAATGTCTTCCCAGTGAACTCCCAGAAGTAGTGACAACTGGGTCAAAGAGCCAAATCTTTTGTGAGTGCGTGAGCACACGTGTGCATGTGTGTGTGTGTGTGTGAGAGAGAGAGAGAGAGAGAGAGAGAGAGAGAGAGAGCAAGAGAGTGAGCATGTGTGTGAGTCTCTCCCTCCCTGGCAGTGGAATTACACATACTGCCACATCAATAGGTGTTTGTTTGTTTGTTTGTTTGTTTGTTTTTAATGTGGGGTCTGGGGATTCAAACTCAAGTTGGTACATTTGGGTGCAAGCACTTTACCAATTAATTGCATTTCCTTCTGAGCCCCTAGTCTAAACTTAAGGCTTCTTGTGCCCATTTCTAAAGTTCCCCAGACAGTTCAAGGGAGACACAAGCTGGGCATGGCTCAAGCATCTCCCTCCCAGAAGTGCTTTCCTGGGAAACAGAAACCTTTTGTGGGACTCACAAGGTTCTCACCAGTTCCAAAGGGAGGTTTTCTCTCTCAGTTTGGCTGAGATCAAATACATGTAAACACTTCCACATGCTGAAAATGACCCACTTTGAGCATCTCTCCTGCAGAAATGCAGCCTGCTTCACGAATCCTCAAGGCAAAGTAGCCATCTAGCACCTGCTAAGAATTTGCTTGTGCAACAAGATTTCTCTAGAACTGTCTTCCTAATGTCAGAAATGGTGGTTTTTAAATTTTAGGCAATATACATTAAAGAAAAAAATTTTAACTGTCCTAGATAACTGGAAATAGGCCTTCTATGAAAGAACCATCTATATTCACCTATACACTTACCATGTATGTAATAATAGAATCATATACACACAACCAGACTTAAATCAACACAATGACCATGCTTGTCCATCTTTGATAAAGGACGTTTAATAGCTCTCTTCTCAACACACACACACACACACACACACACACACACCATTTTCAGTTACACTCCCTTTAAACAGGAGTATTTCCTGCTGTTACCATGGAAACAAAGGCTCTCTGCCCACCCACTTGCAACATTACATGCTGATGAACAGAAGTACTGAAAGTGCTGATGAACGGAAGTATTCAATTCTTCCACAAATGATTCTATCTGTCTTGCTGCTGTCTTCCTCCTTTTGCCTTCCAGATTACTCAAAGCCATTTGAATTCCCAGTTTAGAGAATCCCTGGTGGATGGTCCACTGTTCCTAGAAGCACAGGGAACAGCTGTGAAAAGAGTCACGAGCATCTTTGGCCATGGTGCTGTGCCAGTCTGATCCTGCAAGGCTTGCTTTCAGAACGCAGGCCAGTGCACGAGCTTGGACCCAGCAGGCAGCAGAGGCAAGTAGTAGCTTGTTGTGATGCATATTCGTAGGACATCCTTGCCTCACTAAAGTGACCACTGGGTGGTTTGTATCCCTGTTAAGAATAGACCAGTGGCAACTGAAAGGGCAGTGAACATGCCAAAATACTGTAATCAGAGTTCTAGGGCATCGTTTTTCTCCTAACAGCATTTAGAGAAGTCACCCATACCCTTGAAATGTAATTCACACAGAAATCTTCAAATAAATCATACTGTACCAAACGACAAAGGGGTACAGACAGGTGGATAGTTGTTTTAGAAGTGTGCAAATGTTTCTGCCTTCTTACTTACATGTTCCCAAGTACAACTAACACACATTATACGTATAGCCTCCAACATGCATGTTAGCGAAAAGTATAGAGAGCCATCCTTCTTCCCTAATCCATGTGGGCAAGCAGAAGAACTGGTCAGATACCTCCGATGACTCTCAGCTAGGGTCCTGATCATATGCATAAACAGGCCTTTCACAGAGTGGGTGGCTAATTCATTTATTTTTGATTGATAATTAGGACTGGCAAGGAACAGATCAACACAAGCCACAAGGGCACAAACATCTGGGACACCTTTTAATGAGATACCCCAAACTCTCTTCAGTGGTAATTGCACAGGAAGCACCAAGTAGCTTTCACAGTTGTTCTTGCAAATGATACAAATTAACACCCAAGATCTGAAGTGTACAGACTGTAGGATGCTGGGGGAGTTCAGCAGGGCTCTCGGTAACTTGGACAAATATATGTATTAACCTAGATACGTCCCTGGCATATTGTTTGGGGACTGCAATTCAGGAAAAAGATAGTCAAGACTCTGAATCTCACTGCTGTTTGCACTTGGGGCTCCCCCGTGAGTCAGTTCCACTGTGAGGCCGTTTCCCTTCTCCACAGATTGAATCCCTTACCAATTTCACACAAATGCCCTGAGAATTTTTAAATATGCAAGATACTTAAAATCTGCAGCTTAAACACCTCTCCTTATTAGGAAATATAGAGAGCATACAGACAACTGGAAGGTTCTGTGAGTCTTTGGTTTGACCTGCGATGTCCAGAGAAGCTGCGTAGCTGTATGCAGCCCTCACCTCCCAGATCCAAGCTTCTCTACGGAGACACTGAGAAGGGACTCTTCAGAGCAGAAAGCCGGAGTTTGTTTTGTTTCTTTTTACCCCCTGCTACTTCTGTCCTAGTCCAATGCAATGCCAGAAGAGGCCTCTCATTCAGGCAAATGAATATATTAGGCAGCAGTAAGAGGACTTCATTTTTTAAAAAAAAAGTCATCAACTGTGCACGGACGAGGAGGGAGCAATGGCAGGGGACCTGAAGCCCATGTCTCCCCTCCAGACTGGCTCTTTTCCTCTTCAGGGTATTTCTGTCACACTATGGAAGTGTTCAGGGGAGAGTGATTCTCTGTGGGACAGTGAGGGTTCTGACTCTTGAATGTGTGTGCTGCATACGTTGTGCATGCACATAGTTAAGTCAGAAGCAGCAGTCAGGCGTCTTTGCATGTTGCTTGCCACTTATTTTTTTTAAAAGGTTCTATTTTAGTTTCTCTGTGTGTATGTGTGTGTGTGTGTATGTACATGTATGTGGGTAACCATGGAGGCCAAAGGAGGGACTCAGATTCCCCAGGAGCTATACTTCCGGTGGCTGTGAGTCACCCGATGCGGTTGGGAAGGAAACCCTGATCCTCTTGCAGAGCAGCATGCTTCACCACTGTGCTCTCTCTCCACCTTAGGTTTTGAGAAATGGACGACCAGTGAACCTGGGACCCTGTTTGGGCTAAACTGACTGGCCTATGAGTTCCAAGGATCCTGCTGGCTTCACTCCCCTCCCCCCACAGCACCCCTCCCACTCCTACCCTCTGCAAGTATTGTCACTGTGGGTGTATGCTTTCAAGCCCGGCTTTTACTTGAGTGCTGGGGAGCAAACTCAATTTCTCACATTTTCATGGCTGGGCCATCTCCCCTTCCCACATCGCCATGAGAATGACCTAGAGTTAGAGTTAGCAATGTACCTGTTGTGAGCTCAGGAACCCTGCAGGACACACCCACCAGCAGGCTGCCCCACATACCACGAAGACACAGGCTAGATCAGACTCATTTAGAAAGTAACAATAATTACCTGGGGGGGGGAGGGTGGGGGACTTACTTCCTTCTTTTTGGAATTCTCCAGAATACAGAACGATTTGAGACGAATACGTTTTAGGCACCTCATCTTTTACCTATGGGGAATTCCTAGCAAATTAAGAGCTTATTGAAGCTAATTGCCAACGTGTACTTCTGCCTCTTTCCTAGCCAAGGAAACTAGCGCACACAGCGTGTCACACATAGCGGGAAATGAGCAGTAGCGTGCTGTGGGCCTGCGAAACCCTTCAGAAGAGATCTGAGGACTTGGAACCATTTGAGTGAAGAGGAAGCATGACCATTGCCTAGTGAGCACTGGGCTCTGGCTTCAGCAAAATACAGCCAAATAAGTAAACAGCCCTCCCCACCACAAACAAAAACCATCGGGAATAGGCAAATCGTGTGACTTTCCCCCCAACCAATTCCCCTCCCCTAAAAACAGAAATTAAATAATGGAAAAATAGTGTAGAACAATATCCCACCAGGAAATATGTAACCAAAAGTGTTTAAATGAACACAGAAGGCAGCCAGAGAGACGGAGGAGTTCTTGTTGTTCTAGATACTCTTTGGTTTTTTTATATATTGTGTGTGCATGTGTCCATGTGTGCATGCAAAAATCATGGTGTACAGGATGTCAGGGGATAACTTTGGAAGTTAGTTCTCGTCTTCCATCTTGTTTTGAGTCAAGGTCTCTCTGGATTCCACCACACTATGTACTCCAGGCTAGCTGCCTGAAGGCTTCCTAGTGATGCCTCTGTCTCTGCCTCCCACCTTGATGGAATAGAACTACAGATACAAACCACAGCAGTCAGTATTTTATGTGAGTCCCAGGGATGAAACTCATGTGTTCAGGCTTCCACTACCAACACTGTTACCCACTGAGTCATCTTCTCAGACCCTAGAGACTCTTAGGGAGGCAAGTGTGTTCTTCCATTTGCATCTGCCTTCCGGTCTTTTCTTATCTTTAGACAGGGTCTCGATACAAGACCTAGAGTAGCCTCGAACTCTTGAGTTGCGACAGAGAATACATGAACTGGAAGGAAATATGCCAGGACACCATGGAGGCCATGAATCTCCATGGGTGAGTGTGTGCTAAGGGGAATTCAGCATTATATGTGGAACAAGAAAGCAGGCTCCCCTTTTCTAAGCTGATAAACTGGTTATCATGGTTTGTGAAGATCAGCAAAGCGAAGCGAGAGTTCTCAGGTTTTGCTTGTACACCCCTGTTCCCAACCTCTGTCTCAAGGTCACTTAGGTAAAAATCAGAGGCCGTTCGTTCAGTTTGACTGTTTAGTCATCAGTTACCCACTAATTTTGCTTAAATTAAATGTGGGGGTCAGAGGAAAATTTGCAGGAGTCAGCTCTCTCTTTCTACCCTGTGGGTCCTGGGAATGAACTCGGGCCTCCAGGCTTGGTGTCAGTGCCTTTAACCCCCAAGCTTATTTTCTGCTTTGTTTATAACCGTCTCAGAAGGCATTTGGAGCACCATTCTCCCAATGTTCTCAATCCAGGAAATATTTCAGTTAGCAGCACAATTCAGGGATCCCAAGACATCCAAATAATGACATTTAAAAAGATATTGAGCTAGGGTGTGGAAAACTCTAAGACGATAACAGGGAGTGGCTTAGTAAGCAGAAATCTGAGCGAAGGAAGAGACCACACCCGATCCCCCTCCTTGCCAGTGTTCCGCTTATCTATACCATACCAGGGAGAGATTCTAAATCGACAGTTTTAGTCCACACAGAATCTATGGAACTTACCAAGTACGGTGAATCCACATGGGGCAAGTTTTAAAAGAATTTTTACCCTGTCAAATTCACTGAGTCAAAAACCCAGTTAACAGAAATTTAAAAGAAAAAAAAAAGTTCTTCAAACCGTAGGGCATCATAGGAGCTCTGTCTTCTTAATTTACACAGACACATTATCTTCAAAATTTCTATGATAGTAGTAAAAGTTTATTCCAGGAAAAGTGTTTTTGTTGTTTTTGTTTGTTTTGTTTTTAATCCTTTGGTGATTAAGATTTGAAATATCAAAAACAGCATTAAATTAAAATCTGAACAATGCTACAGTAGAGATCTTGGAGGCAGGTCATTTAGGAAGAGAAATGACAGATACTTACAAAACATGAACAGGGCGAAGTGCTAGAGATGACGGAGACAATATTATAGTCAGGCTGGCTGCCTCCCCCGGAATCCAGCTGGGCGGCCACAGACCTCTGTCTGTCTGGAAAACTCGCCACCGTTGTCTTCCAGGGCGAACTCCTGCTTGTGTGGATTTGTTATTAACTCTAGGTTTGAATTAGAATTCCCTATCTTACAGCTTGGAGCCAAACTCTGTTTACAAAACAGTATTTACACTTGACTAATTTTGCAGATCAAACTAATTAAATCAATTAAACTGGTGATTAACCAAATGAAGGCTGATTGCAAAAATTAGTGGGTTTATTTTGGAGGACTGGAAGTCGGCTAATTACTGTGGTGATTGCTTGAACCTGGAGTCCTCTAAACGTGGTATAAATGGAAGCCTCACAGTGAATTAGACTGGGAATTCATTACAGTTTAAAGCACTGTTAATACGATCAGTCTGTTCCTCCTTGGGGAAAATTGCCTCTCCCTGTGTGTTGTATATTGTTAAACAATCACTTGGGCTATACGCCTTTTGTGACACAGCCCAACACAACGGACAATGAAATGAAGTAGTTTTTACAGCAATAAATACCAGTACCTTCCCACTGTTAGTGCACATAAACACTGACGAGCTTGTTAGAAGGTAAATTATGATTCAGTATGTCGAGTCATACTGGAAGGACCATTGGGACAGGGATAGAGATGTGGGCAGATGGGATGGGCATGCAGGTTCACGTAGGAAACCGTGTGTACATAGAATTATGTGTTAAGGCTCTGCCTGCCTTCCAGGAGCCCAGGTCATGTCATTGCTGCTGGTTCTTGGCATATTTCATGCAACAACACACACAGGAGCATGGCTAACCTCTCAGAATTGGAGTTTAACACACCCCAGCACAGGATATGACAATCAAGCTGCTACCACAGTCCCTGGTGTTTTTCCAGAGACAACTGAGTCTGTTTCCTGTAATGGCGACTGCTGGTGGGCCCTCACTGGATGCTTTTTCTCCATTTTCTCAGGCAGGTGTGTTAGAAACAGAGCATTTATGTTCATATGTAATACACTCTACTAATTGGTTCTTAAAGCATATCATTTTAACAAAACGTGAGCTCAGCTGAGTATGTGGTCCACATTTTTTTTTTTTTTTTTTTTGCTGATCTAAAGATCGTTGACCTTTCGTTACTCTGCCTCACCTTCATGTTAGATTTATGAGATGGTATTTACAGTAAGGAAAGGAAGATCTCACATCCCAGCCAAAGATATGGGTAAGCATAGGAACCAGATGATGGCTTTAAGCAAAGCCTTACAGGGAAGCAACAACCTACATCTGTAGACAGTGTAGCCTCTTCAGAGATGGGAGGGGGAGCTAATTTTCCCAGTTAATCAATGAACGAGTCCTGACATTTGCTTTCTTGCATGTTGCAGGTTCATAACAAGAAACACCATATCCCTACAGGAAATCCCACAACCTTTAGCAATGACTATTCATTGCCATTTGATAAGTAGTACCCCCCTGTGCGCCAGGGGCTAGAGAGTGCAAATTTGAACAAATTAAGACCACAGACTGTGTTTTAATAAGGACAAGGAAGGCACGTCTGAAGAGTTCCGGTCTGGAGGAAGAATGCACTTTCCTGGTTAGGAGAAGCAGCGGGACACAAGGGCCAGGCTGCTCAGGGCTTTGAGGAGATGCTGAAGTTAACCGGAAATGCTTTGTGTTGCTGTTCCTGTTGAAATGTTTCTGAGATTGCTTCTACATGCTGCAGGAGGTTTTGAAATGCTGCACCAGATCTCTTGAGAACAGATGTATCCAAGCAACTGTCCAGAGCAACTGACAGAGGAGAGTCAGGCATCCTGAAAGGGGCTGGGAAGTTTGTGAAGATGGGTTAGACTTAGTCTGCACAGCCTGGGGATCCTGGATGAGAACCGACTTATGACAATATCAGCAAAAGAAAAAAAATAAATCCACAATGTTATAGCTACAGAACAGTGATGGGAGTGACGGCCCAGGGGCATGGACCAAATCAAGCATTGTGCTTGAGCTTTTAGACAAGCTTGGACTGCAAGCTCTTGCACTTCCGATGGTCAGGTCTGTACAGCTGTTCTACATAAGCATAAATGTATATATGCAGGTGTAATGTGTCATCATCAGTCTGGCTGGAACATCTGCAGTACTCCAGTGTGTGACCCCTTTTCTCCGAGTTGTAACCGCACCATCCTCAGCAAGTTAGCCTTTTGGCTTAGAAATTTAGACAGCTTTCCAATGATAGGTTATTAGAGAGGGCGTGCAATTTTAAAGACAAAACTAGAAATGCCATGATCACTTCACTTGGCTTTCTTTGTGTCTGTCTTAATCTCAACCCTGGAAAACACTAAATTCCATGGAGGAAGTGGAACAGGCTGGCTCAGAGCACCAGAGAAGCAGGCTCACTTCTGATCAGGAGTATCCCATCACCGTGGATAAGTCATTCAGGTTTCCTGCACTTCTGTGAAGTATGGAAATACCTGGAAAGGTAGAGGGCTACTTATCATCAAAGATGCTTCCATGTCCTTTTAATATTTCTGTAACATATTAAACCGTGTTTCTCATGCAGACTCTTGAACACTGGATACTCCTCTGCCAAAGATGTTTGATATAAATATACACAGCATTTTAGCATCCCTGGCATAATTATCACTCTGCTCCATGTGAAGGCCTGGCGTGCTTGTGGCAGTGACATTGCCAATCAGGTGAAGATATTGGGGTATGAATCTAGCAAAGAACTAGTCTCACACTCCTGGATGGGTTCAGGCTCAAACTAAGACTCAACCCAATATATGTTCTTCTCCCTCCACCTCTTACACACACACACACACACACACACACACACACACACACACACACCTTCACTTCACCGTGACTCTGGTCTCTGGTTACTTTATTCTTGAAAAAATTTTAAAAGAGAACTTTTATGAAGACACTACTACCCATTGGGATTGAAGAACAAAGACTTTCCCCTCTAATCGTTTTATTCTGAAACAATCTTATATTTAAAGAATTGCTAAGAGATGCTGTGGCTACCTCTCTCTCAGCTTCTCAGGGTTTAACAACATGTCATAGTTTTCTTTCTCTTGCTGTAATAAAACACCATGATCAAAAGCAACATAGGAAGGAAAGGGTCCATTTCACCTTGCAGGTCACATGACCAAAAGCAACACGGGGAGGTTAGGGCTCATCTCACCTTGCAGGTTACAGTCCAACATGAAGAGAAGTTGAGGCAGGTATCTCAAGGCAAGACCTAGAGGCAGAACCCATGGAGGAATCCCACTTACTGGCATGCTCGGCATGGCTTACTCAGCCTGACCTAATCCATGACCACCTGCCTGTGGGTGGCTTTGCCCACAGTCAGTTAGACACTCTCACATCCATCATTAATCAAGAAAATACCCACACAGTCTGGTGAGAGCCCAGTCTCATGGAATCATGGTCTCAATTAAGGTTCCCTCTTCTTGGTTCCCTCTTTCAACTAGCTTGTGTCAAGTTGAAAACAAGTCAGCCAGAACACTACGATAATTTGTGAAAATGAAGAAATCTATTTGTTTCAATATTATTAATTAACTGACATAATCAGCTTGGATTTCATAAATTAAATGTTTAATAAACAAACTAGAGTTAGTTAATAAGTGGGAATATTATGAGACCCAAGACCAAATGACAAATGGAGTCAATGTATATGGCAGGGGCTGCCTACTTCTCATGCCAGCCCCTGCTACTGTAGAGAAGAGAGTCAAGGGCACAGAAGCCTAATGATGAAGTGCCTGGTAGTCCCAGGGCACACAGTAAGTCAAATGCTTAGGCTCAGGAACCTGACACCAGGTGGCCAACCGACAACACATCTCAGGTCCTGTCATTTTGGGAAAAGAGGTCCACAATGGTCATTCATCATTTTCAAAGTACATCCTTTTCAGGAAGATATTGCAATATTATTCAAAATGTGCCAATGTGGGCAGGATATCCCAAGAGTAATTGTGAGTTATGAGGTCATGAGGACCTCATTGCAAACTATTTGCAAAACTTAATTGGGGTAATAAATAAACTAAGCATGTAAATTAGATTGAAGACTACAGTGTGAGTTAGACGGAAGCCATTAGCCTGCTAACTCAAAATGTCTTCCTCCAGTTCTGGAATGCTCCTGGAGCTCCCTGTTAATTGAGAAAGTATGAACTCCAGATATCCCAAAGCTTCACCAAAAACAAGACAAAACAAAAGTCAATAAATAAACAAACAAACAAGCACCTTGAAAATAAAGCCACTTAGTGAGATCCATCTGACAGAGATGCGTGATTATTTTCTATTACCGGATATTTAGTAATTTGTCAGAATACAGTCTGCCTTTCACAGCCAAACCCACCTGCCCCTTGGAGTGTGAACTCATCTTAACCAATGCACTAAGAAGCAAATGCAGACGAAAATAGGAAGGAAGGAAGGAAGGAAGGAAGGAAGGAAGGAAGGAAGGAAGGAAGGAAGGAAGGAAGGAAGGAGAAAGGAAGGGAAGGGGACCCACACATATATACAGAGGGGGGAGGGATAAAAGGAGGGAGAGGAAGAAGTCATTTCCAATCAATGAAAACAAATGTATCAGCAGGCTGAAATAAAACTATCTCTTCTTCCTTGCTGGCTATGCCGTGTGTGTGTGTGTGTGTGTGTGTGTTGTCACATTCACACCTGTGCTCACACATGTTGTATGAGTGCATGTATGTGTGCGTGTACAGGTACCCATGCTCAAGTGTCTGTGTGGGTGTGAAGGCCAGGGGTCAACCTTGGGTGTCATTCCTCAGGACACTGTCCCTCTTGGTTTGGAAGACACAGTTTTCATTGGCCTGGAGCTCATCAAACAAGCTTGACTGGTCAGCCAGCAAGGACAGGGGTCCACCTATATTGGCCTTCCCAGTGCTGGGATGGAGAACCCATGCCACCATGCCTGGGTTTGGTATATTGTTGGGCCATATTTGGCCCTGGTTTGGGCCTTGAGAACAAACCTGAGCCTGGCAGTTTCGAAAACTGCCTCAGTCACTTCCATACTGGAGTGACCCAGCACGACCTGCCTAAGCCTGCCTTTGTCTAGCTACTGCTGACTACTGTAGAATAACTTTGTTGGCTCTGTCAGTCACCCCATACCCTTCGTCACCTTTCCCCTCCCCCATGTCATCTCACCTCTGCAAAGAATCCCACCTCCTCTCTCAGCCCTTTATAAACAAAAAGATTGATACAATTAAACGAGTTCCTGCTTTGACAGACTCTGGGCTCGGTTGGGGTGTTTATTCTCTTGACTGCAGGAGATCCGAGCAGGAGATCTGAGCCATGACAGTCACCCGGAGAGACTCTCCTGGACCTGGTTCTCTCTCAGCCTAGACCCGCCGGCAGAGAGCCAGCAGCACATGGGTCTAAGGATCAAACTTTACCCACCGAGCCATTCTCCTTCCTCTTCCTCCTCTTCCTCCTCCTCTTCCTCTTCCCCCTCTTCCTCCTCCTTTGCCTCCCCTCTCTCTCCTACCTTCACTTCCACTTTCTCTTCCCCTACTTCCTTATCCTCCTCTACTTCCTATTTTCCTCTTTCTTTTTAAATCAGGTGGATCAAAACACCTGCAGCCCTCACTCTTGCTCAGATGGTTGAAGAATGAGTTAAAGAGGTCTCCTGCAGGTAAATATAAATATACAGAAAACAAGAGACACACACACACACAGCACCACATCTAGTCACGTCACCTAAATCAGGTCTTTACAGCAGCTTCAAAAAAAAAAAAAAAAAAACCCAGCTGATTGAAGGAATACAAATGCCTCTCTGTGGTGACTTGAGATGCCACTTGATATAGCCCATTTTCTAGACTCTAATTATTCCATTTGTAGACATGAATGCCATTTAGATATGAGCTAATTCAGCATGCTAACTCAATTAAATTCATACTGACTTGGATTTATGAAACATCAATGGGTTCTTGGTGAGACCAATGGGACCAGGGGTGATTCATCCCCAAGTCTCCCTGACATGGCCTCTCAGGAGCTCAATTAAACATGCCAGCCATGAGGATGTTTTTAAGCTAGAATGGTTCACAATTAAAATGAGGGGAAAATAATAATAAAAAAAAAAGAATTCCGTGTTCCTTCGTGCACACAGAAAAGAAAACCCTGGGACAGACCGTGCAGATTGAAGAAAGACTTTAGGTTACATGTTGTCTGCGTGCACAGAAAGGCTACTTTCCCTCCTGGGCTCCAGAGCATCTGTGTGGCCCGAGTCAGTCACCAAGCCATGTGGCAAAGGCCAGGAAACATTGTAATGTGTCACTTACAAGGCACTCAGAAAGCGTTGGTTATACTAAATTACTCGATTCAACTTGGAGCCTGAGTCTGTTCCTCAATTCTGAAAGCTGCAAGCTCAATACCAATCAGATCTGTAAAAAAATTAGAAACCTTAATTATTAGAAAGCATGCTAGTTGTAGCTTTGGCCTAAAACTGTAAGCCATGTCTTGGAAATGGGAGACTTGCAGCAGGACAGGCCCCCTCATCACAGAGCTTGCAAACAGTAACCTTTTAAAAGAAATGGTATTTCTTTAAAATACCTAGAGACAGCTTGGGAAGGCAGACAGACTCCTAGCAGTTGGAATATCTATGCCTGGAAGAATCTGGCCTCACGCTCAGTCTTCTTCAGTAAGGCAGTGTTGAGTAACTGGAGGACTCCCTGGCCCTTAGCCTCCAGCCTGGCACGGGGGACCTAGTTAGAAATGTTGCTTTATTTGCCTTTGAACACCTGCACCCAAGAGGGAGAAAAATAAGCCAAGTCCCATGGTGTATATCTGTAATCCCAGCCATGGGGAAGAGAAGGGTGCCAAAGACTGGCCACAGGCCAGCCAGGCAAATTAGTGAGCTCCAGGTTGAAGGAGAGACCCTTTCTCAAAAAATAAATAATAATAATGTGGAAAGCAATAGAAGAAGATACATGAAAACATTCTCTGTTCTCTGCATGAGTACACGTGTGTGTTCACACACACACAGACACACACACACACACACACACACACACACACGTGACCACATATGCAAACACACACAAAATACTATTTTAATTTATGCAACAATGTAATAAGCTTGAACTTATTTTGTCATTGACGAAACATTCTGGTTACATCTATTTTCTATTTTGATTCTCCTGAATCAAGTCTTAAGGAGGAGAGAGACTACATTTGTTCTTCTAAGACTTACAAGAGCAACAAAGAGTCAATGTTGATGTACCTCTCTTCATCCAAATTAGCTTAGTGTCCTCATATACAACATCCCAGGGGACATTAGTTGTGAAACACTGTAGCAAATGGTAATGTTACTCTTTGACTCTGAAACAAACCAGACCTCCAGGCTTAGGTTTTGACTGTTCCACCCCCCACCCACCTGATAGTTGTGTTTTGAAAACTGTGGAGCCTTGAAAAAGTGGAGCCCAGCCCACAGAAATAGATCACTGAGGTAAGCCTTTGAAGGTGATAGACCAATCCTAGGTCTGGTCTAGCCTCTGCTCTCTGTCATCCCCAGCAAATGCTTTGACTGCCAGAGTCTTTCCACCCTGCCCTCTCCACTCCGAATGGCTGAAATCCTTCTGAAACCATAAGCCAAAATAAACCTTTCCTCCTGAACTTAGCGTCTTTTGGGTGTTCTGTTACAGTAACACGGAAGTAGTCGATACAGGAAACACCTGGTAAGTACACGATGTAATCAGGGGATTGAGAAAGTGCTCCGTGGCTAAGAACACCTGTTGCCCTTGTAAAGTACTGAGGCTTGGTTCCCAGCACTCACGTGGTGGTTCATAGCCACCTGTAACTCCAGTACCAAGGGACCTAACACCCTCTTCTGACTTCGGAGGGTACTAGGCACACACATGATACCCATGTGAACATGCAGGCAAACATACATGCACATACAAATAAGACAGATTCTCCTTTATAGTTTTAGCATTTGACCCTTAGAGATGATGAAACTGAAAAACTTAGAGATGATGATTCTTAGATATAGGTGATGTAGATGATGAACCTAGATATAGGATCCCAAGTTTGAAGCTCAAAAATCTCTCCCCAAGGCTGGTTACACTTGAGAGAGCTTCAGAAGGCCTGAAGCACAGCAGGATTGATGCTACCCAGTGAGAGAAACATCTTCCAGCCTGGGTACCTGAATTTCTTTAGTGTCCTGGGAGCCTCGGATCTTACCCACTGAGCAATCTTCCCAGCCCTTGAAAATAGAGTTTATTTTTAAAACCACCAGAAAGCCTTGAACATAGACTTTAGAGATAATGGACTCTGAAAAGAGAGAGAGGGAGAGGGAGAGGGGGACGGGGAGGGGAGTGGGGGGAGGGGGAGGGGAGAGGGGGAGGGGCGGGAAAAGGGGAGGGAGAGAGAGAGAGAGAGAGAGAGAGAGAGAGAGAGAGAGAGAGAGAGAGAGAGGTGTTTTGATCTATCACATTTATTTCCTTGAAACTCTAACAGTTTTAAAGGAAACTTGGGAAACTCAGTCTCTCACTGAGATTGGAGCTAGGATGGCAGCCAGCAAGTCTTTGTTCCCCATCCACGACACTGGAGCTGAAGACACACATGCAGCCATGTTCTGTGTTTCATGGAATTTGAACTCATGTCCTCATGCTTACACAGCCAAGGCTCTTACCCACTGAGCCATCTTTCCCAGCCCTGAAAATAGAGTTTATTTGTAAAACCAGAAGAAAGAAATGTGCCCTGAGTTTACTTGTGCTGTATCAATTCATGCTCCATCCTTCCGTGCGGTCTTGCTAGGCCCTCACTGAGGGAACAACTCAGTTTGACTCATTTCTGTTCCAGGAAACACCATGTGGGCTGGCAAAGGAGACTATCAAAGAGAACTCAGCGGATGCTCTGTTTTTGCCCTCCTGACCCAGTAAATCCAGGTCTGCTGTGGCAGGACACCTTGGGGCCACTCACCCTATTGCTCCATCTGAGCCACACACAGTACCACCCTCAAAAACTGTTGGAGGCATTAAATAAAACGATACATATGGAAACCCATATGCCATCTAGCTGTGTTTCCTAAGGTCTAACTTCCTAAGGTCTGTGGATTGCTGCATCTTATGGTGTTTTGCAGAATACACTGGCCAATTAAGAAATTTGAGAAGAGGTCTGTGGAAATTTATTTAATGCAATGTTTTCCATTACCCATCTTTCATTTAGGATGTCAAAGCTAAGCCAGCAATATTCATTTCACATCGTTTGTCACTGTGCAGGGTCTGTTCCACTCTACCCTCACTCTACCCCATGCCACCATGCTGGCAACAGCCCTCTCTTCCCTTTCTGCAGGCTTTTTCAAATGTTAGCAAAGGAAATCACCAGCAGCCCAGGACTTGTATTTTATAACTTGAGAAGCCAAAACAACAACAACAACAACTTTCTTTCCATTAATACTAGAAATAATATTATACCTTAGGTCTTGTTCCCAGTTTCCAAATGGGAAAAAATAAAACCTGTCTTTGATCAGACCTGGTCTGATAAAATGATATATTTCATTCCAGCTGGGGAAGGGCCAGCTGTGGCTAAGCCCTGTGAACCAAAATTAGAACAGATAGAGTTGGAGATATCACTTAATGGGCACGATCCTTTCCTAGTGTGGACAAAGCCTTGGATTCTATCCCCAACACTGCTTTAACTGTGAGTGACCATGGGCACCTGCTATCCCAGCATTTGGGACATAGAGGGAGGAAGATCAGAAGTTCAAGGTCATTCTCAGCTACACCATAATTCAAGGCTAGCCTGGGCTACATGAAAAAATAAGGGTGTGTCCCAAACTGGAGTTGTCATAGTGAAGGGATTCTTTCTCCTAGGGTAGAGGCTCATAAACTATAGGATATTTGATCAGCCCAAATACACACATACAGTGTATTGGAAATACCCATTTCAGGGCCACACACATCCCTCCAAGATTTTATCCCACAGATTCCTGGATTGTTTGTTTGTTCACAAACATGCAGGAGCTCTGAATATCACATTTTAAGAAACAAGATAAAGCCAAGAAAAACAAACTTCTAGTGGCTGTCAGTCTTTGTTACAGCTCAGTATCACCTAAAGTGTGTTTCCCAGGTAAGCTACCAAACTGGCATTTGCCAAGAGAAGAGCTGCAAAGGGTAGTTTGGCTCTCACAGCCTCTGCTCTGGCTCAAATGGGCCAGGGGATCTGCTTAACAGGAAGGGTCTGCCTCAGCTGCTTAGAGTGGGAGAACCAAGATTCTGCCTTGCTAATAAGTTAAATACTGTGGATGCTGCTGCTGCTGCTGCTGCTGCTGCTGCTGCTGCAAGCCCATAGATTGTACAATGAACAGCAAGACACTAGGGTCTGGGGACCATCTGTATATTCACACACTTAAAGGCGATGTCCTTAAGGTTCCATACACCTGCCAGGCTAGCAGAAAAGAACTTCTGTTTACAGCAAAATTGGTTCTTACTGCCAGCTTTCACTTCCTTCTGAGGTATATGGGGCTCTTCTTGCAAGAAGCCCTTGCAAGCTAGAGCACAGATTCTCATACTTTCCATTTAACTATCCTTTCACTGTTCCCAAACCTCTTGTAGACTGGAAAGATACAGAAAGGTGATCGAGGTGTAGAGGGTGGTTTCTAGTGAGATGGGTCATCGCCATCCTGATTTGCCTGGATCATCCTAGTGATGTCTTTGTCTCGGTGACCATGGCAGACATGTAGACCAACCACAGGAACATATATACAGATAAAGGGTCAGCCAGCTTAATCTCGAGAGTCAGAAAAGCAAGGGCAGAGCTAAGCCTAGAGCTAAGCCTAGAGACTGAATCGCTTGCAAGGTTGGACCTGAGATGAAGCTGAAGGCTGAGAGAAAGCACATGGACAGAAACAGAGGTGCACACTAATGGCACCATGGCCTCTCTGAAGCCTTCCTGTTCTGAGTGCCACCCTCAATGTGCCCGACATCAGTCACCTCATGTGGTGCCCCACTGGGGAAGATCCCTTTGAATGAAGCTGGGTGGTGGGTTCTCAGTAGCTCTGCTAACATGTCTATTTAGCTTAGGGAAATGGATAATACATTTTGACAATTTTTCTAGCTATAGCTCTGTCCACATGTCTTTTTTACTTGTTTTAATTTTTTCTGACAGATATATACTGTATTTAAAGCATATTTCACATCTATTTCCATTTAATATACACAGACATGATTTTTGTGTGTCGTTGTCCATATTTCCATGATCTATTTTGGTTCGTTTACCTGTTTAACATTCCCCCAACACCTGTCTGCCAGATGAATGTTAAGCTCTTGCCATGTATCAGAGAACACCACTGAGCCCTGTTCCCTGTTCACATCAGCACCTACTCTAGAAGTAGGGGGCAGGAATCATTTAAAAAGTAAATGATCCATATTTCCTGGTTGCACAAGCACCAGCAGGGGAGGGGGGACATTCCGGAAGGTAAAGATAATAAAAACCATGTCATTACGTAATCCCGGGGAAAGATCTCAACTGACTGGTACTGCAGCAGAGGTCTGATGGAGGCAGGGGAATGACCTGCAGCTACTACACATAGGATGGTGTTTTCCTAAGGGGATAGTGCAAAGGTCTTCAGGGCACCCAGTCAGGACATGAGGACCAGGACAACTGAGAAGTCTGGCGTTTTTACAGTGGGCTGAAGGAGCTACTGTGGTGGCCATGGATGTGGGCGTGGTCCTGACGCTGGAGTAAGGTGGACAGTGGTGAGTGGAAGTGGGGTGTCTGTGACAGGGTTTGAGCAGAAGAGAATCGTCACTTTAAAGGCTGTGTTGAGAAGTGAGAGGACTGGAGAAGTGAGTCAGAGTTTGAGAGTCATCCCAAAGGACTCATGTTTGGTTCCCAGGACCCAGGGTTGGTGGCTTATGAGCATTGTAGCTCTTGCTGTAGGGAACGTGATCACCTCTTCTGGACTCCACCGGCTCCTTTTGCTCACACACAGACACTTCTATATACATACTCAAAATTAAACTCTTTTCTTTCAAAAGTAACTGTGTTGGGACAAGAATGGTAGCAGTCACCATTACCCAGGCAAGAGTGGCCAGGACTCTGACAAGGATGGGCCCAGAGCAGCTGTAATCAAAGCGGCTCTGTGGATCCCCCATTGCTATGTGTAGCTGTTCCCTCCTGGTACCCAGAGAGCTGACATCCCCAGCTACCTGGGTAGTCTGTGCATGAAGCACCACACATACTCCCTCACCCAGGGTTTCCTCTTCATCATTTCCTCCGCACATTAAAAAGTGCAGATAGTTATATCTGCCCTGCAGGACCCGAGGGCTCTTGTGGGAACTAAGTGAGGCCACAGTTCTGCAAAGCACACAGCGAAGATAGGCAAGGAAACAATCCAAGGAGGGTGGGTAGCTTTGGCAGGGAGCAGCCGTTCTGGTTCTTGAGATGTCAACAGCGAAGCCTGCATGCTCTCTTGTGTTCCAGTGACCCTCGACATCATGACAGACAGTCTAACTATGCTGGGCAAGCCATATGCATACATCCACGGAATTGAGAGCTAAGTGGCTCTCTTAATTAGAATTCAGGGGGAGCTTTTAGATTTGTAACAGACTAGCCAGCACTAACAGCACTGAATAGTTCATCAAACCTAATCCCATGAGGTTACTTGTTTGCTTCTTTGTTTTTAGATTTGTCAAGTGTGTGTATGTGTGCACATGTGTGTCCATGCGTGTATGTGTGCACATGCACCAATGGAGGATACCAGAAGAGGGTGTTGGTCCCCTGGAGCTGGAGTTATAGATGGTTGTGAGCTACTGGCTATGGATTCTAGGATCAAAATAAAGGTTTCCTGTAAGAGCACCCAGTATTCTTTACTGCCGAGTCATCTCTTCAGCCTCCTACTTGTTTCTTGGTTCGAAGAAAAAGAAGAAAGGCTTTGCTTGGGACTGGAGCAGCTGAGGTGCGTACTGTGATCCTGATGCTCAGGTTTACAGATAGAATCATGAGATCATTCTGAGTCATATTGCTTTATCTAATAAGAAATGTCAATTCCCCAGACAGAGTAGTAGGGTGTGGAATGAGACCAAACCACGGTCTCCCACAGCAGAATTGTGAAGAGGGGGAAAAAAATCATAGGAAAGAAAATGACGAGATAAGAAAGATGGTGGGAAGTTTTCTGGAAGAAATTTGGTTGGGTTTTAAAGGGTGAGTAAGAGCCTGACAGACATAAAGAGAAAACGAAGGGGAGGGGTCTACCTCTTAGTGGCTACCATAAATCTACCATATGGAGGAGCTGATGGGGGTGTGAGACTCTAAGCTTAAAAGTGTGTCTTAAAATTTAAATCTTTAATATGTCAGACCTCTCCCTAACAATTTATGCAGACCATTCTTCTCTAGGTAAATAAGACCTGACCTGCATATTCTCAGGTGAGGGTCAGAGATGTAGCTCAATTGGTGAAATGCCTGCCTACCATGGGTCATAAGGAGGTGCATGCCTATAACTCCATCACTTGGAAGTGGAGGCAAGAGGATTATGAGTTCAAGGACAGCCTCAGCTACATAGTTTGAAGTCAGTCTGGGCTACACCATCTCAATATACAAAACAAAAATAAATTAAAAAACCAAACAACAAACAAACCCCTCAGATGATTGTTTTACACACACACACACACACACACACACACACACACGGGAGTTGCTCAAGAGCTCTAGCAAATGCTTAGTGCCAAACTCGAGAACATTGAAGTGATAAGGCAACCTGCTTTGCAAGCATTCAATCCCCTTTCCCAAAGGCGATCAGGACCAAAGGGACTGCTCTATCCAACCTCTGTGCACCTGTTCCCACAGGTTCCTGTTCTGCCTCACCCTGGGCCCGGCATCTGGTATCTTGTTCCTCAAGAGGTTCTGAAAGGTCAGAGTAGCCTCCCAGTCACACTCCAGATCCAGGAGCTAAAGGGCCTGGAGTTTGTCCAATTCTGAATCTGGGATTCTCCATCCCATCTTTTCCTACAGAATGGTCAGAGAACAGCACACAGCAGCAGTTGTATGCCCAGTGTGGGTATTTTTCTGGATCAGTTAACACAACACTGAAAAGGAGACTACAAGAAGGGCTGTATGTTTAATACCTAAGGCAGGTGCGTAACTATCCAACGGTGTTTGCTAAATGCTCACCGAGGACATCACACTTACTTCATGGTGTTACATCAAATAGATGGGTGACAACTATGACCTCACTACCTCTGTCCTCTTCCGCCAACTGCCCAGTGCCTGATAGACACAGGGCAGAGACTCTGAAATTAGGATCTTCTAGAAAAATCAAGGACCATGTTTACCTTAATAGTTTTTATCTGATAAGACTGAAGCTTAAGAATTTAGAAACTGATATGGATTCTTAGAGGCCCCCTTACTGTATGCATCCTGGTGATATGTGTATCCAGCTGTACATGCAATTTCCCTGCCAACTTCAGTCACCCTTCCCTTGAAAACCCTCTCTCTGTCTCTATCTCTGTCTGTCTCTGTCTGTCTCTCTGTCACTGTCTCTGTCTTTCTCCTTCCCTTCCTCTCTCCTTCCCTCCCTCTCCCTCTCTCTTTTTCATCATATCCTCCTATCACAGGACAAAATTGGAACATAATCTCTTTTTTTTTTTTTTTTTTTTTTGAGACAGGGTTTCTCTGTATAGCCGTGGCTGTCCTGGAACTCACTCTGTAGACCAGGCTGGCCTCGAACTCAGAAATCCGCCTGCCTCTTCCTCCCGAGTGCTGGGATTAAAGGTGTGCGTCACCACGCCCGGCTGGAACATAATCTTAAACTCACAGTACGCTTAGGTCTCGTTACACGTCATACAGCTTTCTCTTACCTAGTTTTGACTCTCCCAAGCCCTGGAATAACAGGTGAAAACCAACACACCCAGTTTATGTGGTGCTGTGAGTGGAACCCAGGCCTCCATGAAACCTGGGTGAGCATGCTACCAAATGAGCTATAATCTCAGATCTAACTTGTAATTTTAAAGAGAACCCTTGAAAATCAGGATAGAAATACATGCCTACAATCCCAACACCCAGGAGGCTGAGGCAGGAGGATTGCTCAGAGTAATGTGAGACCCCTGCCACCCAAAGCCTGCTTTCTTTCAAAGGACTGGCTTTCCATAGGTAGGGGATCTGAATTACAGTGAGTGGTGCTAACCTCAGGTGTAAGGGGCACAATTTAAGCACTGCAATCTTCAAAGGGGCCAGGATCAGCCCCAATCAGAAAGAGAGTCACAGTTTGGAGATAAAGTTAGGCCACCTTTCTAGCCCCAAGGACAGTAGGGATCTAAACTCAATCTAAATATCTCAGGCTGTTTCCCCGAGATGTGTGTTGTCAAAGGGATTCTGGCCAAAATTAGGGTCCTGTGGTCTCAGGATATGCTGCTGGAGAGACGTTTTCCTTCACTTCCTCTTCCTGGGAAGACTAGGAAGTCTTGTCAGCCTGTTCAGGCTTGTGCCGTTTACTTTGCCCTACTTGAGGGGATTTCTGCTTCTGGGTTCACTTAAGCAAAGAAAGCAAGAGGCGCAAACCTGCATCAGTAAATTAGCTGTATGGTGAGGAGTCCTTACCAATTGCCTTCAGATGTTAGTTTAAGGGTGTAGATTTTTAAAAAGAAGAGTTTAAAAGAATTTGAAGATTGAGTAAAAGGGGGAACCATAATCAGAATATATTGTATGAAAAAACTCTATCGTCAATAAGAGAAAAAAAATTTTATAAAGGGATGAGGGATATCCATCAGGCCTATTAATAAAACTCTAAAAGCCTGTTGCTTTCTAGCAGAGTGATAAGATACAGGCCAGGGGGCCCTACTGGATAGCTGAGGGGAGTCTTGGCCCTGTCGTTTACAGCCTCGTTCACTCTGATGAGTGGAGTAGTTGGAATTTTGAGACATTTTGAGTGTTTGCCCTGGTTGAGCTTGCCAAAGCCTCGTGCAGGCCGTAAGCTGCAGGAGTACAAAGTTCCTTTTCTGGGTTGCTTTAACTTCATAATGGGCAAAGTGGTCTTCATGAAATGTCTTGTCCTGAGTGTGTCAGGGCTAGACACAAACGCTATGACGTCTGGTTTAAATCCTGGAGAAATCTTCTCACTTGTGCTGAGCTGGCCTCCAGATGGGACTGCCTCGTTAGAATGCAGGTTCTAAACACCACTAAGAACATGGAAGGAGAGAAAACAGAGTGTCTACAATAAATATTGCAACCAATTAGGCCTCATCATGGTAATTTCTCTGGTGTTGTAATGTTTGTTTACTGGGGTTTGTGGGAGAGGGCCGCCCTGAGATGGTAAGGGTTTGGCTCCATTCTGCTGTCACGTGGGAGAGTTACCAACGGAGAAGCTTGCTTCCTTGCCCAGGGGACCTCCATCTTCATCGCAAAAGACGCTGAGAGACTTGACCTCGATGCACTGCTTGTCCACATTCTGAGGAGGTGCCCATAACATTTCTGAAAAAAACAAACCCACACATTAATATTGCTTATTTTCCAGTGGGGATAAATAAATGAGGGCCTCCAAGCCCTCCTTAGAACAAGCTGGAGTTAAATAACATTGCGTGTTTTTTTTTTTCATTTTACTATGATGAATGCATAGCTATTAAATAACCTTTTAAAGGGTTGGTGTAATTATCTGTAAACAGTAATGTTATATAAAAAAAAAGGTCAAGTTGTCCCGCCATTAGGTGTTTATGGATATAAACCAGATTTATGTTTTCATAAAACAGGAGCTGACTAACTAGATTAACTCGCCACAAACTAAACCAACTGTAGTAATATTTAGACACAATAAAATGCTACCAATTAAAACAATTTTATTTTTTTGTGTCATATTGATTCATAGCACACTCAAATGAACCAGAGACCTTAAACTCGGAATGGTTGGCAAAAAAGACATCCACGGCTCCACATTATTACCAACAAGAAGAGCCGTTAAGTGAGAAGGCTGTGCAATAGTATGAATATTTAATTAATAATTAGTCATGTAATTTCTCCTCAGGAATTATTATCCCTCAAACTGGTTTGTGAATTTAATTATTAGCAGGCTTTTTGTTTCCATGTCCCCCTCATTACTGTCAGGATTGATGTAACACAAACTTCATTAAAAATTAAAGCGAGAGTCTTAATTACAAGGCTACCCCGACTGAAGTTAGAATTAGCCAAGCCAGTGATGTGCAAATGAGCGCATTATTTAAGAAACATGCTGCAAGTACTTATGCTAATGTAGAAGGTTCCAGTAGCAGACCTTTTCGCTGGCAGTTGCATATTCATTAAATGCAGTATGCAAATTTAATGTAGCAGTCTTAGTAATGCGTTGTTAATTTATTCAGATTTATTGAGTACGACTTGTAAAAAAAAAAAAAAGAAGTACAAATTTAATTACTCTATCTAGTAGGGATGATATTAGGAGCTAGCCGGGGTTTAAAATGTTGTGAACTGGATTACTGCAGTTTGACGGAAGACGTGGTATCAAAGGACACAATTTTGATAACTGGGCTTGAAAGAATATTTGATTTACTTATGGAATGATCTAAGAAATCACTGAAATTGCACATGTTCCTTCCCAATAGGGGAGTAAAAAAAAGTCTCGGCTGTATTAACTTTAGAGTGAGAGCGGAGCTGAGTCCACAGCCTAATGGTCCTAATGACTCTACGGAGACCAGTAAAGGTTATGGATTGAGAGCGGCGGGGAGGAAACTGTCTTTGTGGAAAGTTCATTGGTGGTCGCCCCTGCAACGAGCGACAGGAAGCCTGGCTTCGCTGTCCCGCTAAAGGGAGGGAAGCACTGGGGTGTCCCGGCAGGGCCTTGTCTTCATCTAGGGTGGGTGGAGGGTGGAAGATGGAGGGTCCACCTTCAGGACACAGTGTTCTTTCAAAAGGATGTGTAAACCACCCTCACGCTGGGCACCCTGTCCACACTGCCACAGTGGACACTTGGGAACCTACTCTTTGTACACCTTTCATCTCAGTCTCTGGAAACCTGGCAGGGTGGGTTTTCTTATACCCACTGTACAGGTGAGGAAACTGAGGCCAAGATGAGAAAAAGAAAGCATACAGAAAACAGAGCCCAAATTTAAGTACAGCTAGTGTCCCCACCAAACCGGATTTCCACCTCCTCCCTTCTATCTCCCATTCCTTGGCTCTTCTTCATCCTTTTCCTCTCCCCTCCTACACCCCCCCCCATCTTTACCTCTTTGGGGCCCGCACCATTTGGCATCACCATCCTTTCCCTTTACTTTCAGAAATCTCTTTCTTCTTCCAACTCCCTGCTGTTGTTTCTGTTCTGCCTTCCATTTCTCCATCCTCCCCTCCTTCTCCCTCCCATTCATTCTGTCTCTCCCTCATTTTTCATATCCCCATCCCCTCTCTCCTCTCTCTCTCTCTCTCTCTCTCTCTCTCTCTCTCTCTCTCTCTCTCTCTCTCCCTCTTCCTCCCCTCACACCCTTCCTTCCATCCTTTCCCCCTCCCTCCTCCTCTCCTTTCTATCCCCCCTCCTCTTCCCCTCTCTCTATTCTATTGCACACTCTTCCATTCCAGCTTCACTTCCAGAGACACAGAGATGTGCACACTGAATTTGAAAACCCAAGTGGCTTAACCTCTTTCGCTCTGGAACAACTGCTACAAACAAGCACACAGGTAAGTTGGAACAGAACTGTGTGTTTGACAAAGCTGCCCATGACCACCTCCCATCCTGGAACTGGTAGGAAGGAAGGGGACAGGAATGGGTTTCTCAGGCAAGGCTCAGAAAGCAGCACGCCAACAGCTGTGAACTGGAGCCAGCTCTTGAAGCTTGGTGCTCAACTGTGAAGAATTTTATCCTTTTCAACACAAAAATCAGTTCTGCGTATTTTCAATACAGTTAATATTTTAGTTTGGTTTGGTGGAGCACTGTCTCTAACTGGTTAATATTTTGGAAGGAAACCAATGCCTGCTTTGCCAGCCCAAGGAACGAATAAATTATGGTTATGAGTGACTCTGTGTGCCTAGTCCTCAGCACCCATCTTTGGAGGTACTCCAAGCTCTCTGATATATGCAGGCTGTCCAACCCACACAGATTCACCTGCAGCCCCATCTGCCAGTTGGATAAGCCCAGCAATAAACCTGAACTGATCACATTGAAAGGTGATGCTTATAAAAAAGAAGTCTTTCTACATAACTGATCAAAATAAAACAAAAGCAAACACACGAAAAGTCAGTGTGCCTGCTAGGTTCCTTCATTGTCTCCTTCTATCTTATGTCAGGCACAGACCCAGGCTCTAGGAAGGCCTTAGCTGCAGCCACTTCCTTCTCGGCTGCTGCTTATTGATCAGTTTATGCATAACCTTTGGCTTCTTAGATGGCACACGGCACACACACCATCTCCACGTCTGCATGTGTGTATGTGCCATGGAGTTACACACTTGTAGAAGTCAGAGACTGAACTTATCAGTATCTGGGTAGGAGCAGAGGTGTAGTAGCAAATGTGTAACAACAGGCTCTCTTTAAAATGAGACTCTAGGGCTAGGGATGGGGCTTAGACAGTAAAGAGCTGGTCATGTCAGCTCGAAGGCCTGAATTTGATCCTCAGAACAAATATCAAAAGGCCAAGCAAGGTGGCAAAGGCGTTTAATCCCAGCCCTGGAGAGGCAGAGAGGAGCAAACCTTTGTGGCTTGCTGGCCAGCCGATCTAGTCAACCTGGCAAGCTCCAGGCCAATGAAGAAACCCTGACTGACACTATTGGGAATTAGCACAAGTAGTACACTGGAGGGGAAATTACCAAGGAGACTGAAGCATTGAAAAGACAATCAAACAGAATTATTTTAAATGACATAAATGGTCAATCAAATAAAAGCCACACCGGACATCAGTAACAGACAAGAAAGACGAATTTTAAGGATGGAGGGTGAAGTCAAGATGATGATCCACATAGGCATATGTAAGAAAAACAAATCAAGGAGCATGATATTTCCAAAAAGTCTGGGATACCTTCAAGAGGCCAAATGTGAGAACTTGCAGTGTAGAAAAGTACAGGTAAAATCGAATGAAGTTGTAGAAAAAAACTCCCAAGCTTACAGAAAGGGGAAGGCATCCAAATCCAAGAGGCACACAGAACTCCTAACAGACATGAATAGAGAAGACACTCTTCACGACACAGTACAGTCACGACGTACCAAAACACAGAGTAAAGAAGCCCATAAACCTGGTGTGACTGTGCATGGTTGCAGTCCTACTGCTTGGGAGGTATAGGGATCAGGAGAGCCTCAGCTACTTAATAAGTTTAAGGCAGCCTGGATACATGAGACTTTATCACAAAAACAATTTGTGGATTTAACCTTATACTTTACAGGAGCTGTGCTCACTTTGGCAAGACCAAATGGGACCTGTGGGTGTGGTTCAGCTACACATCCCAGAGAGAGAAGACGATTGCAGCTTAGATCTCAGATAGATACCTCCTCATTTTCCCTGTCCTTCAGTGTATAGTGTGAATTCTGGAACACTTGAAGATTCCCATGGTGTTTTGTTTTGTTTTTGTTTTTGTTTTTGTTTTTGTTTTTGTTTTGTTCATCTGTGAGTACAGAATCATCTAGAATGAAACTTTCCAGGCCAAAAGAAATGGTAGTGACAGTCAGGCCTAGCTGTACAGCAGCCACCATGTCAAGAACTTTATGTAATTCCTCTCATGCCCCCATGGAACAGTGGCATGAGGTAGGAACCATCATTGTCCACACTGTACAGAGAACACCGAGGTGCCGAAGGCTACAGAACTGAGCTGAGACTTTACAGCTGATAAGAAAAAAAAAAAAAAAAAAGCAAACAGGGACCTACCAGAGTGTTGCTGACAGAAAGCCCAAAGGTTCAAAGCTGCCTGTATGGCATGATGTGACCGTTGGTTTGGGGAGCAAAGCTGGCATCAAAATAGCTGTTTTAGTCTTTGTCAACTGGATACAAGCAAGGGTCATCTGGGAAGAGGGAACCTCAATTGAGAAAATGCTCCCATCTGATTGGCCTATAGGGCATTTTATTGATCAGTGATTTATATGGAAACACTCAGCTCACTCTGGGTGATGCCTGGGTTGTACAAGAAAGTGGGTTGAGCAAATCATGGGGAGCAAGCCAGCCAGCAGCACCCCTTCGTTGTCTGCTTTAGTTCCTAACTCTGGGTTTCTGTCTTGAGTTCCTTCCCCGACTTCCCTCCATGATGGAGTGTGACCTGCTTTTGAACAGTGTTTTATCCCTGAGACAGGAAAACAAACTAACAGTAGGCCCATTGCATTCCCAAATACCCATGAGGAAAGGACTTACACGAGTCCTTGTTCATTGTAGTGCTTTCCAAAACTACCAAGCTGTTGTAGAACTCTGGAAGACTGGGACAGGGCACCAGTTTGTATTTAACAAGTCTATTGTTCTCAATGGGCAACTCCCAAGAGCCAAAATGTATATGGAAGACAGTGGTCTTATTGCTTGTTCTCACCACAGTGGAGGACAGGGTTTCATTCTACCCAGGGACAATCAAAGGAAGATTAACTGGAAAACCAGCAAGTCAAAGTCATATGTGCAAACATACATGTAAGGAGATGTCATGACTCATACCCACAATGGTCCCCATAGACAGGGAAATTTGGTCCCCAGCTGATGGTGCTATTTGGAGCGTATCTGGAGTAGGGTTTAATTAGAGGACATAGGTCACTAGTGGCCTCCCTTTGTTGATTACGCCTGGTCTCTACTCTCTGATTCCTGTCCACCATAAAATGAACAATTCCCTCTTCCACGTTCCCTCCAACTTGATGTTCTTCCTCATTGCAGATTTGACATCAGCAGAGCCAATGACTGAAGTCTTAGAAACCACAAGCTGAAATCAATCAATCAATCAATCAGTCAGTCAGTCAATCAATCAATCAATCCTCTTTCTCTTATAGTGTTCCTATAGAGCATATTGTCACAGCCATGGTAAAAGTAACCAAACACAGGAGAGGAAAGGTGTTCAGAAGTTCAGAGTCCAAAAGAGTTGTGACCAGTAAGGTTCCTCGAGAGACATACATCCACAGTGTTAAATCTTGAATTTGTCCTCCTAACTTTCTCCAGCCTCAATTATCTCATCTGCAGAATGGGGAGAAATGCGAAGAGTAAGTGGGATCTAACCTGGTAGAACCCAGTGTTGAGAGAGTACCATCTCCAGCCCTACACAGTCTGGTTCTCATCTTAGCCATGCTGCTTGCTGTCCATAGGCCTTCAGGTAAGTTGCCCAATCTCTCCAGGCCTCTGCTGCCTCGTGTGTGAATATAAAAGTGGAACCTGCCCTCCAGGGTGGCTGTGAGGATTTACTGTCGAGCACTTAGCACAGTGTTAGTGGATTGATTGTCAGTATGGTGGTAACTCGGTATCTGGGAAATTCTAATGCACATGATTCCAACACTTCCTGCCTCCATGCACAAATAATATAGTAGGTTCTAAAAGCTGAGCTCTTGCCCAAGATCATGTGCGACGGTTGCATTGTTTCAGCAAGAGGAACAAAGCAGTGGCCACCAGAAAAGGGTTAGTTCAACCTTTGACCCCTATGGCTGTTGATGCTGATGTGGAGGGCACGCCCCTTTCCAGCTCCACAGAGGGAACTGTGCACAGTCTGTTCCTTCTGTAGGAGCCCATGTTCATTCACAAAAGGTCCCAGCTCTGAAAGCATTTAATAATAATAATAATAATAAACTCTTTAACCTAACCTTCAAATGTCGGTCACTTCACTGGAAATTCTGGGGGAAGGATAAATCCACCAGGGAGATGGGTCACTGTGACTTTTCATTCAATAACTAACATTTCTGCTTAAGACCTCTCAGTCATATAGATTTCCTGGTGTCCGTGGTTTCGCCTAGCTCGTACTCCTGAAATGATGGTGTTAATCATAAATTCTAATTGGAACAGGATCCCCCGCAATCTATTCCTAATGCCTCAGAAAAGCAGACATGTTTCTAGGAATACATTGAGGTGGATTCTATTCCAATTAACAGTTTGACTCAGTTAAAATGTGGTTAACCCACTGCCGTTCTCAGATCACTGCTCAGCTGGTGGACGGATGGGCGTCACCCAAACATGGCCACCCTTGAAGTACTGTGGACCACAGTCTGCCTTCTCCCTCCTCCCCCACTCTTGTCTCATATTGGCTTTTGAGGGGCACTGTCTGGGAACTTGTTTAGATCTTTAAATGGACTGCACTAGTTAACCAGAAGTATGGGCGTTTTCACCTTGTTCAGATGGAGTCTATATCAGATCGTTTTTAATGAACTGACAGAGCTGGGAAGCCAAAAATTGATTATAAGATTGGTCAGTAAGCTAGAAACACAGGACTTCTGTGTACATTATTTATTTGTTTATAGATGTGTTTATTTATTTTTGTGTGTATGCATGATGGGGGCTCACACATGCGCCAGACCATATGTGTGGCAGTCAGAGACAACTTCACAGAAACACATCTCTTCTTCCACCTTTATGTGAGCTCCAGGGATCAGACTCAGTGACCAGTTTACCATGGAGACATGTCACGGGCCCTGTGTCATAGTCTTGATGCAGAATTTCTTCTTCAGTTTTTTGCTCTGCAGGCCTTTACTTGATGAGATGACGCTCACCCACATCATTGTGGATAGTCAGCTTTGTATAAAGCCATGTTCAAAGCTCCAATGTTAATGACAACTACATAGCAACATCTAGTCCAGGGAACAACTGGGCACCGTGTGATTACCAGTCACATATTCACAGAATATAAATTTAGTAACTAGAAGGCACGTGCCTGGATTTGTGGCCTCTAAAGACAGGAGCAGACATGAAGCATGACTCAGGGCTATCTAGTGACATTTGTCATGTCACAATGCCTACCACACAACACCCCACACGTAAGGCCCTCAGCTATGTCTTTCCCAAGTCAGGAATGTATATGCTGTATTGAGCAAAGACAGGACCTTCTTTTTGATGGTGTAGTTATATCATGGAAATTTCTAAGCCTACAGATGCCAAAGCCATAGGTTGCTCTGAAGCAGAAGGTAAATATTTAGGATGGAATGGCCAGCCTCGCGGGCACACTCAAGAGATTCTGACCCAAATAAAGCTGTAGGAGTTCCATTTCCTCTGGGCAAACAGGAGAAAGCGATGATATGAAATTGATGTGTGTGGAAAGCAGACTGATGGGACATTTACATCTATTTAATTAAGGAACGCGTTGTAACCTCTGTTTGCTTCTCTTTAATTAAGGAATTGCTCATTTTAGAGGAGGTGTCATGCTGGGCCTTCTACTACTTTTGTGATTCAAAGCTCATCTAAGGATGTGTGGGAAATAGTTTGGTGATCTTAGCTTGGTCTCTAATGGTAAGAGCTTCGTATTATAAAGCCAATAAGCAACGTTACCAGACCCGCAGAAAGAGAATCAAGGGACTTATCAAGAAAATGATCTCTTCCAAGCACAGAGGTCATCCATGTAAAGGTATGTTATTCTGCAGTCATTTTGACCAAAATTCAGAAGCACAATAGATTCCTTGTGGAATAACTAGCCATATTTGAAGAGAAATAAAAGGAGCCAAGGAAAATTAATGGAATGCTATGGGCTCTTAAGAGATATAGGATTTATTTAGCACATTAAGCAAGCTAAAAATGTCCCTTAACACAAACAATTAGCCATGCCCGCACATGAGCAGGAAGTTAAAGGGAAAAGAAACAAAGAGCCCTGTTTTCACAATACATGTTATATACATTTACACACTTGGCAGTGTACATGTTATTGGTATTGATTCTATACTCTTCTCCTCAGAGATGATATTTCAGACATAAGATGACTCAGTACTCCATCTGACATCTTAGCCACTTTGACATTATCCTGGGAAATGCCCCTTATGTTCCGTGAGTCACAGTTAAGCATAAAAGGACAGTGGATAAAGATACAGTAGATAAAGGAGGTCGTAGGATAGCTAGTAAATCTATGGAGGTGTCCCATGGTGAAAGAGGAGTTTAGAATCTCTATCCAACTTGCTGGATACAGTCATGAAGCTGGAGCCTCCATTTCTATTGAACATCACTGTTCAGTTTGTGCCAGGGTCTTAGCTGGCGAACGGAGTAAAGTAATTATCTGGATTATACCAGCATTTTGTGGGGTGAGTCTATGTCGATTCATCCCAATAGAGAGAGAGAGCAATGCAGACTAAAGAAAGGATTCCCATCAAAACCATCACAAACCAGTGAGATTTGGGGACTTACATACAGGAGCATGAGAGACCTGAGTTATTGAAAATCCCTCACACAGCGTGTGTCAGAGCCCAGAAAAGCTGCATCACTGGGTCACTTGAAAAGTGTGCAAGCAACTAAACACTCAAGATCCCCAGTCCTGCAGCAATGTGCCACCAACAGGAGCTCCAGGACCCTCGTGCATCTTGAGTGTTTTATGCCTTCTGTGAGGTTTGTGGTTTTCCCCACCCTACACCCCTCCACGTAGGGTTGAAATTTAGAGGAAATGTACAGCACAGCCTCCACCCCAGTGTCCTCCTACCATCTCCAGACAGCATACGCAGAGTTTAAAATACGGATTCGTCCTTTATAGGGTCAAACCAGAAGATAGGGCAACACCACTGCTCAAGATATTGTCCTGGTTGCCAGATCTTTATATGTGTGTCTAGATTTTAACTACTCTAGAGCAGGGACCACAGCTGCTACCTGTGAGAGCAACTCCTAAGGCCTTGCCAGCCATTAGCCTGTCATGAGCTAGGGTAGGATTAATACAACAGGAATGGGTGAATGCTTTCCTCCTTACAATTGGTTTCTCCCTTCTTATACTCTCCATACACCCCCTCACTTCTGGACTGCCCTGTTGTGGATGGGCCTGGTGCTGTTCTTGTGACCCAATCTCCTAATGAATAAAGGAGCCAATCACTGGGTAAGTAGGCAAGACCTCAGGGTTGGATGGAAGAAGAAAGGAAGGAGTAAAGAGTTGGCACTTTAATGAAACCTTTCTTCATGTGTTTGCTCCAGCAAAACTCCATCCAACCAACGTTGTAAAGAACCTTTACGTTTCCACTTCACCCCAAAAAGGCACAGCCCCATATGCATGACAGCTGCCCCACAGTGGACTCTCAGTGATGGGGCTTAGTGATAGATTCAATGCTGGGATGGAACAAGCATGCCTGTAAAGGGAGTTTCCTAGATTGGGTTCACTGAAGTCAGAAGACTTACCTTAATGATGGAGACACGGTTCCATGAGCTTGGTGTAAAGGAAAAAGCGAGCTAAGTAATATAGTTTGTCAAAAGACCCTCACTCACAAAGACCACAGAGATCGCCACCATTGCTGCAAAATGCATGAGGATTTTTATTGATCCAACATGCTGGGGACTCCCCTCTTATCACGCACGCCAGAGGAGAGACCCAGAACAAAGAAAGAACACACTTTTTATACCTTTGTAAGGGGCAGATCTGAGCAACAGGGTTCTCATTGGTATAGCAAGTAACCCTTTCAGGCATTGGTTGGTTTGTATAGTGACTAAGTAACGCTTTGGCCTAGTGACTCACTTGGCTTCCCCCATGGTGGGTTATTATGATTTGGTCAGCAAAGTTATAGTACATTTTGAACTTATGGATCAGCTATTAACGTCACAGCTATCAACATCAGGGAGATTCTAGCGACAAGGTCAGCATGGTTTATGGTCTTTGTCAGAATTCAGTGTGGGGCGGGGGCAGGCAGGAGAATTGCTAATCTACTTATGGTTATTTCTCTGAGAACAGCTAATATTGTTTTGGCAACAATATTAGGCTCAGTCATTTTGACCGCTAAAACTATGTTTTTACATTTGTTTAGTCAGCCAGCTTCCTTATCTGGCTCTGCACTTGCCCTGCTAATACAGTTTGGAAAGTCCTTTTCGAAGGTGGAAGGAACTGGGTGGTCTTGAATTCATTTTGGATATTACAGTACCAGCATTCTTCCTGACTGCAGATACAATGTGATCAGCCACCTCCTGTTTCTGCCACCATGATGGGATTCCCAGTACTATCAAATATCTGTTGAATAAACAGTTGAATGACTTGATGCTTGGAACACAGTGTTTTACCATGGAATCTAACTCACACCATGAATGCAGATCAGCACTTCTGACCACACAGGCGTTTGTAGAAACACCTCGTGGAGGAGGACTTGAATTTGAATGCAGTTATCATCTCAAGACTTGTGAGTAGAAGGCCAGCTCAAGATGGAGATCAGAAAGGCTGCCTAGCAGAAGCCCTTATGATTTTGTCTGGAGAATAGGGTGACATTAAGAGGACCAAAGATGAATAATGGAAGAAGAGAGGATGCAGCATTTTCCAACCCATGAGTCTCTGGGGTGTTTTGTTTTGTTTTCCAGAACCTGTTACCTAGGGACACTGGGGCAGACACAGAAAGAATGAAGAGATATAACTAAGATTCAGTTCCCAACCAAGAAGAACTTAAAGTTCAACAGTGGAGTTCATTGAAAAGGGGAGTACATGACAGCAATGCAGACTGGCGTGTCATAAGGGGGTGGAAGCAAAGAGCAGTGAAGGATAAAGCATGTATGGCTGGGAAGATCCAGGAAGCTTCGATGGGGGTCATCTTGGGAAGAGAGAGAGGCTAACTGCCTCATGTTTCTGGTGTCCTGTCTTCCTTGCTGTCCTAGTGTCCCCTGGAGCTAAGCTGAAATATACCATGCCCTCCTTAAGCGATCTCTGTCAGGTTTTTGGTCGCAGCAACCATAAAAGTTATCTTGAAACACCATTGGTGCTCCCTCCCCCTTTTCTCTTAGCACCCTGATCACAGTTAGGAAGAGCTTCTTTCAAAGTCTACGTCACTTAGCTGTTGTTGTTAGATCAACCAGGAATGACTCAAAGTCAGTTTAAGACCATCTTCATCTCTTCAATGGTAGTGCTGTCACACTTGGTGGAGCAGTTGTCCCTGAAGAGCTATTGAATTCAAAGAGTGTCCATTTCTGGGGCTGGTGCATTCTCTGTACCTGAGGGAATAGAGCCAGTCGGGTGGGGGTGGGTAGCCCTGGTGGCAGTTCTTCCTCCTCCGGGTAATTATCTCTTTGCAGTGAATAATGGGACTTCAGCTTTACGTCTGATTCTTTGATGAAGATGAAACTATTTAATCAGGTTTGGTTGCTCATCTCATCATCTCCTCACATCACACCCTTCTCGAAGAGTTCATTAGCTGGAAGAAAAATTGATGACCTCGTTAGTTCTGCACATTGGTTCACTTAGGACAAATTGGAGTTTGAGGATGTTGCTTGACTCTGCCCATGGACTTGGGGACAAGCACTCACTCTCTGAACTGTTTGGATAAACCATGCCCTTGCTGCCTTAGGTGGCAAGATTGCCTGGCAAATGTCTGATAGAGTTGTTTTTTTGTTTTGTTTGTTTGTTTTTTGTTTTTGTTTTGTTTTGTTTTTTTTCTGATGGAAACACTCCTTTCGGTGCAAGGGCAGATTTGCCTTCCTTCTATCCTCTCTTCCAATATGTTGTCCACATAATACACTGCCGTGAAATGAGTTTGTCACCCTCCATGACTTGCTTTGTGTCCTCATCCTCTCTTTATCTAAAAAGCATTCTATGATATCACCTAAGTTACCGCTGGGACTTCAATGAAAGACCCAGGGTCAGGGGGACAAATCAGGACCATGGACAGTACCACAAATCGTTCAAGCTATGACAGGTACTGCAGACTCTTACATGCTTGGATCCACAGAAGCAAAATCTATGGTGAAATTTGGCACTGTCTTGGTGAAATGATCAGAGTTGTCTACACAACAACCAGGTGAGGCTAGATGATAGTGATCTTAGGACAGGTAGGAGATTCATGGTGTTGGAAAATGTTCCATCTACACCTCTATTATTCATCTTTGGTCCCCTCTAATCTCACTCTATTCTCCAGAAAAGAATCATAAGGGCTTCTGATAGACAGCCTTTCTGGTCTTCATCTTAAGGCCATTCCCTCATCTTTGTGTCTTTCTTTCTCAAATGCATCATCAATGTTGTACTTGACACAGCATGACCGTCCATTGACATGCAGAATTCTCCTTCCCAGAGAGTACTTGAGGGCATAGAATCTGGCCTTCTGCTCTGTATTCTCAGAGCCAAAGGGGATCTTGAGATCTAGTAGATTATAAACAATTATCTGTCAAGTGAAAGATGCTAGAACATCAGCCGTGGTAGAAGGGTATGGCCACAGAAGGACTGACCATGAACACAACAAGCCTCAAGGCTCCGTGGTGAGTAGACTGATGGCCAAGTTTCAACTCTGACAATACAAGCAGAGTAGAGTGTAATTCAGAGAAACTGAGGCAGGAGGCCAATCCCATAGCCTCGAACAGTACTGAAGGCTGGGTTATAAATGAGTGGTTGCTGAAAGTTATTTCATTTGGTGCTGAAAAAGCTAAGGTGATAGAAAAAAGCTAAATGATAGAAGGCAGGACTTCAAGAACCTAATAAAGTGGCCATTTCATTATATGCTAAGGAAATATGAAGCAACATTAAAGGTTAAGACACGTGGGGCTGTGAGATACCTTAGTTAGTAAGGCCCTTTCCTTTCCAGCATGGAGGGATATTCATGTGAGAAAGCCAGGCATGGCTATCTGTGTTTGTAATCCTGGCACTGAGGAGGTAGGCACAAGAGGATTCCTAAGCATTTTTGGCCAGCCAGTCTAGCCAATCAGTGAGCTCCACACAAAAATGAGAGACCTTTTTCAAGAAGCAAGGTGGAAGCAATGTCTATGAAGACGAAGCAAAAACAACAGCAATGAGGTTGAGAGTGACCAAAGAAGACATAGAACATTGATCTCTGACCGCTGTGTGCTCATACAAAATTGTGCATGCGCATACATAACATGCATGCCAATAAAGATCAGGGGATGTAAGGCAGTGCGTGTTGAACACGGATCGCTTTGATGGATATTACAATTTTAATAAGATGCTCATTGGCTTTACGCCAACATTCATTCAGTAGACTTAGATTGCAAATCATAGACCTTGGTGCTGTTTCCTGTGTGTGGGTGTCCTGAGGTACCCAGAGAGGGAGGGCATGGGGCATGGGTTCCTGAGAACAAAGCTGCAGCTTCTCCCAGGCTTGTTACAGAGACACCCCTTTAACACTTAGCACAGAAGCTTGACATCTGGTTGCATAGCTTCCTGGGGAAATTCAAGGACTTATTCAGAGCCAATTAGGCCCACCTGTTCTATCTCCCCCCTAGGAATAAGTTATAACAAAGGGGTTTCTGTTCTTTCCTAAAGCATGCTCTCCCCCCTCCGACCCCCCACCCCATGCCTCTCCCACAGACTGCTCACCCAGCCCAGTCTCCACCTACAAACGTTATGCAGGCAGAAAAGGCTTGCCAATCATGATCCTGTTTCTGATAAGCTGACAAGTGGAGGAGACTTATCTAACACACATCTGGGAGCTCTGGCTCACACTCTGATGGATTACGGCAGTCGTTGTCCATAGCATCCCAAACCTAAAGCACATCTACATCATTACCTAAAGCAATAATGGTAGACCTTGAGATCTTTCCACCTTGCTTTGGTCATGATGATCTCTTCTGTGAATCTGAGTGTGTGTGTGTGTGTGTGTGTGTGTGTGTGTGTGCCTGCAGAGTCAAGGACAACTTGGCTGTTATACTTCAGGATCCACGGATCCTTGCTTTTTTGAGGTAGGTTCTCTACTGGCCTGGGACTCACCCACCAAAGAGGCTAAGCTGGCTGGCCAGTGAGCCTCAGAAACCCACCCACCTGTTTCTATCTCTCCAGTGTTGTGTTTTATAAGAAAGAGAGAGAGAGGGAGGAGGGAGGGGAGGGAGGGAGGGACGGAAGGGAGGAAGGAAGGGGGGAGGGAGAGAGGGGAAGGAGGGAGGGAGGGGGAGAGAGGGACGGGAGGGAGGGACGGGAGGGAGGGAGAAAGAAAAAGAAGAAGAAGAAGAAGAAGAAGAAGAAGAAGAAGAAGAAGAAGAAGAAGAAGAAGAAGAAGAAGAAGAAGAAGAAGAAGAAGAAGAAGAAAGAGAGAAGAGAGAAGAGAGAAGAGAGAAGAGAGAAGAGAGAAGAGAGAAGAGAGAAGAGAGAAGAGAGGGAGGGAGGGAGGAAGGAAGGAAGGAAGGAAGGAAGGAAGGAAGGAAGGAAGGAAGGAAGGAAGGAAGGACCAGAATATGTGTACTGGCTAGTTTTGTGTGTCAACTTGACACAAGCTAGAGTTATCACAGAGAAAGGAGCCTCCCTTGAGGAAATGCCTCCATGAGATCCAGCTGTAAGGTATTTTCTCAATTAGTGATCAAGGGTAGGAGGACCCATTGTGGGTAGTGTCATCCCTGGGCTAGTAGTCCTGGGTTCTATAAGAAAGCAAGCTGAGGAAGTCAGAGGAAGCAAGCCTTAAGTAACATCCCTCCATGGCCTCTGCATCAGCTCCTGCTTCCTAACCTGCTTGAGTTCCAGTCCTGACTTCCTTTGGTGATGAACAGCAATGTGTAAGTATAAACTGAATAAACCCTTTCCTCCCCAACTTGCTTTTGGTCATGATGTTGTGCAGGAATAGACCCCCCCCCCCGAGGTACCAGCCACATGATGGTATAGTATAGAATAGAGTTTTTTAGGGCATGGGGAGAGGAGTTGAAGGGGGAGTAGAGATAGAGAAAGGTAGAGAGAGGGGAGAGAGGAAGAAGGAGAAGGAGGAGAAGGAGGAGAGAGAGAGAGAGAGAGAGAGAGAGAGAGAGAGAGAGAGAGAGAGAAGAAGAAGAAGAAGAAGAAGAAGAAGAAGAAGAAGAAGAAGAAGAAGAAGAAGAAGAAGAAGAAGAAGAAGAAGAAGAAGAAGAAGAAGAGACAGAGAGGGTAGGAGAGTAGGAGTGAGGAGGGGGCAAACAGCTCCTTTTATAATGAGTCAGGCACACCTGGCTGTTGCCAGGTAACTGTGGGGCGGAGCCTAGAAGGAATACTAACACCCTGCTTCTCAGTGGGCTCAAAGAGCACCTGACAATGGACATGACACTTTGTTTAGCAGGGAAAACCCAACTGTAGAAGCAGATTTGTAAGACTTGAAGTGGATACATTTTTGGAGTCAGGGAAAACAAAGTTGGAACAACCTTAACCAAAAAATACAAAATTACAGATATAAAATAGCAACACAAATATGCATACTTATTTACAATTATGATAGAAATAAAAATAAATAATAAATTTTGTTTGGGCAAATGCTACAAGGATCACAAAACCTGAAAAAAATACTCATTAGGCCAATTATTATCTGATTAATGTAATTCTATAGTACATACCCCCAAATGTTTTCTAGTTGCAAACAATAGTTGTCTTTAAATATATTTATTTTTACTTATGTGTATTTTTATGTGTGTTTCTGCACAAGTTTATATGCAACATGAGTGTGCAGGTGCCCAAAGAGGTCAGAGGGCACCAAATCTCCCAGAACTGGAGTTAAGGGCAGCTGTCATGAGCAGACTCATGTACTCCTAGCCCAGAGCACACTGCTACTTCCTCTACAGCATCGAATGAACTTTTTTTTTTTTTTGGTTTTTCAAGACAGGGTTTTTCTGTATAGCCCTGGATGTCCTGGAACTCACTTTGTAGACCAGGCTGGCCTCGAACCAGAAATCTGCCTGCCTCTGCCTTCTGAGTGCTGGGATTAAAGGTGGGATTAAAGATTCGAGCCTGGGATTCACCCGGCTCGAACTTATTTTTCTCTATTTTTTTCTGAGTTCAAGTGAGTCTTTTTATTACAAATCCAAATCACTTTATCTAATATTAATTCTGTTCCCAGGTTTGAGTTTTTTGACAAAGAGTTTCCCAGAATGCACCTTGTGTGTTTCAGGTATGTGTGTGTGTGTGTGTGTGTGTGTGTGTGTGTGTGTGTGTGTGTGTGTCTGTGTTTGCATTATTCTGCTGTGGGCTTGGAAGAACTGGATACTCACACTCAGAGACGCTGTTTGCACTAATCCTTTATAGTGATCTTTTGTCTATTTTAATTTCTCTGTGGATGGATGATTTAAACAATGAAACAGTCAGGACTCTCTGGGCTGCAATGGCTGAACAGATGCCACAACCCCCAGGTAACTTGCACAGAATGAACGGCCATGGTTTATGTTACTTCGATGTCCAGGTTAACGCCTGAGTTCAAACACAGTTGATCCAAGGGCTTAGAAGATGGCAGTGTCTTTCTCTTCAGTCTCTCCCAGCTGCATGGCTCTCAGTGTGTTGACCTTACTCTTCTTCCATAGATGGGCAGTAAGGAGCACAGCAGACAGCCATTGCAGGATTATGCTGTCGTACCTATAAGAGGAAGGGCATGACCTGCCTTACCTGATGTGTTCTGATAAATACCTTGGAGTGACTGGGATTCACTTTGTCCTGGTCACAGACCCTAGGCTTACAGTCGTTTCTTGAACAAATTGCTATGCTAAATCATGGGGGTGGGGCAAGGGAGTCAGGCATGATCTTTGCATTCACTCCTCAACTCTTATCATTGGAATAGGATGCTTTCTTTCCCTCTAACATACAGGGAGGTAGGTATCTTAGATAAATAAAAATACATGTGTTCCCCTACAGGGGTAGCGCAGTAACTGATAGAAATGGTCTCCACTAGCTTTACATTCTCCCTGGCTTGCCAAGATCACAACAGTCAACCCACCAGTACAGAACTCACTTAAAGCTAGCCTGCATCCAGCACCTTTGATATTATAAAGTACTTCTATATTTCAGCCCGGATCTTGTTGTTGGTCATTTTCACACAAAACACCATCTGAGCCTGAGACTTATGTACAGAGTGATAAGAAGGGGGAATGATTCTCAGCAAAGGAGGGAGCTGAACGGCATTGGAGTGATCTCATGGAGTGCTGGAACCTGAGTGACCCTTCAAAACTGCCCCCATTGAACTCTAGACCTCTTTTGGCTACCTATTGAACAAAAGATGTCCTGAAGAGTGGCTCTATGGATGACACAGGTCCTGGAGAGGACTCAGCTGTGAACCATTGAGAGCCAGTGGTCCCAGCAGCTGGAAAAGTGGATTGTGAAGCCCTGAAGGGGAATCTGAGAAGGACCACATCATATCCACTCAGGACAGTTCCCAAATAGCAGAAACAAGGCTCCTGCAATCCCAGTGTTTGAATACCAAGAGCAACTATGGAGTAGGTGGGACCTTACTGTGTCGCCACTTCATACTTCCTTTTTGTGTGCTTGTATATGTGCGTGTGTGCCCATAAATAAGCAAGAGGTCAATGACAGGTGTGTCTTTCAATCACTTTCCATCTTTTTATTATTTTGAGACAAGACCTCTCACGCTGAACTTGATGCCTGCTGCTGGGCTGGCTGCCAGTAAGTCCCAGGGGTCCCCCTGTCTCTGCCTCTCCAATGCAACCATCCTAGCCAAGCATCAACACATCTGGCTTTTAGGAGGGAACTAGGGATCAACTCTGGTCCTCGGGCTTTGGTAGCGAGCACTTAACTGAGCCATCTGCCCAGCTCCACTGTTTCAATAGTTAACTTTCGACGCTTGTTTCAAATCCTTCTTTCTAATGTGATTGGAATGTTCGTGGCTCTTTTAAATTCCATAAGGTAAATCTAAAGTGTCCTATGGAGGGGGGAATGAAACAGAGATTTCAAAGTCATAAATCAGGGTGGACTGTGAGGGCTTTGGGTCATGTTTCTGCCTGGTACGCAGACTCAGAACCTTGGTGCTGCATAAGAGCTAACTGCCTATGAGTCCCTAAAATCTTGGGCTTCCAGGTAAGAGATGGCCAGAGTATTGAACTCAAAATACCACTGTCCTTAGTATTTCTCCTCCCAGACTCCTGACTTTCCTAACAGCCTACTCACCGAGTTCCTGGGAGCCAGGTTGACATCTGTGCTGACTGTGGCTCTGCATCCCTGGTGTCGATCATGGACTCTCTGCACTCATAGTTTCCTTCCTTGGCCTGCTTACATCTCCTAGTTTTAGATCCCTTTGGACACTAATCATCATGTTCTTTCTTTCCAAACAAGAGGCCTCCAAACTCATTCTCTAACATAAAGGCCTGGGATTTTCTCCATCCACAGGCCTGTGTAGGCATTCAGGGGTCTTTTGTTTTTGTTTTTGGTTGATTGAGTTTTAGCCAGGTGGCCTATCTATCTTTGTCCCTGAACCCCCTACAACATTTCTAATGAATCAGGTGACTTCCCATGTAGGCCGAGCCATTTGTATTTTTAAAGCAAACATGGCAACTGGTTCCCCAAGAGTTAGAGCTGGAAATCTGGATGAGTTTTGCTTGATTATTGTCTTAAAATTGTTATTAACTTACTTTTATATGCATGGGTGCTTTGCCTGTATGTATGTCTGGATACCATGTGTGTGCCTGGTACCCATGAAGACCAGAAAAGAATGTCATAGTCCTTGAGACTGGAGTTACTGACAGTTGTGAGCTGTCTGTGGGTGCTGAGAAATTAAACCTAGGTCCTGTAGAAAGCAGCCTTTGTTCTTAAGCATCGAGCCATCTCCCCTGCCCCTGCTTGTCTTTAAAGCGTAGAGCCAGGAGCTGCTATTGTAAAGGACCCAGGTTCAATCCCAAGCACCCACATGACAGGTCACAGTCTTCTGTAGCTCTAATCCCAGGGGATCCAGTGACCTCTTCTGGACTTCTCAGGAACCATGTACACAGGCGATGCATGCCAATGCATGCAGGCAAACACTCATATACATAAAATAAAAGCTCATATATCTTTAAAACTTAAAATCTGGGGATTTCCCCTGTAGTCAAATCTGAATTTCTCCCTTCTCTTAAAAAAAATCAATAATAAGACAGGGGGAAGAAAACACAAGAAAAGGGATGCTTAAGCCATGCTCCTATCTGGCCCCACTGAGCTCAAGCTGAACAGCAGCTGCCCCATCTCCCTCCTGTTCCCACACTGGCTAACACCACACTGCTGGCTGCACTCCTTTGTTTCCTGCCTGTATCTGGTAGTTTATAACCCTGGGTTAGCTCAGCTTTCCTGCCAGGTAGTGTCAGGCATCCAGTGCAAGCTTTTGGCAGGAAGGAAGGGTTAAAGGTGGGATATGCTTTAGGGAGGAGTGAAAAGGAAAATCAAGCCCAAGGTCTTCAATGCCATCATGTTTCCCGGTGCAGAGAATTAGGCTTTATCGCCTTTGTCAGCTTCACTGGCAATGTGACATCTGTAGAAGATTGCCCTAGGTTCATTTTCTGTGGCTCTGATAAAAATGACAAAAAGCAACTTTGGGGAGAGAAGATTTATCTGGTTGACAGGTCCAGGTTCTAATCCATCACTGAGGGAAGTCAAGGCAAGAACTTAGGCAGCTAGTCACATTACGTCTATGTTTAAGAGGAGAGAGAAAATGGATGCATCCTTGCTTTCTACCTCCATCTCAACTAGCATTCTCTCTCTCTCTCTCTCTCTCTCTCTCTCTCTCTCTCTCTCTCTCTCTCTCTCTCGCACACACACACACAAACACACACACACAGAGATTGATTGATTGATTGATTGATTTATTTATTTATTTATTTATTTAATGTGACTACACTGTTGCTCTCTTCAAGCACACCAGAAAAGGGCATCAGATCCCATTACAGATCATTGTGAGCCACCATGTGGTTGCTGGAAACAGGACCTCTGGAAGAGCAATCAGTGCTCTTAACCACTGAGCCATGTCTCCAGCCTCATATTCTTCTCTCTTTTGAAAATATTGTTCAGGAGCCCCTACATAGGGAATGGTACTGCCCACAGTGGTCTGGGTCTTCCTATATGAATTAACAACAAAGACAAGCTTTCATAGACATGCGCAAGGATTAACCTGAAATAATTCCTCATTATTACTCTGTTCCCAGATAATTCTTGGTTGTGTCAAGTCAACCGTCAATGCTAATCATCACAAATATGTTATGATTTTTGACTGAGATGGTCCAGAGTGAATCAAGAGTTACCTTTTCTCCTTGTTACTTACCTGTTGCCAAGGAAGAGATGTGGAGGAACATCATATGTCCTTTCCTTAGGGGCTGTGGGTACTGCCAGGTAAAAATGTGAGATGAGCCACTAGAGCCTTCCGTTTGAGAGAAGCCACAACATCACAATTTCAGAACCTTTTTCTTTACTGACTGGCAAGGCCTGCTCATGGAAACTCCTGGGAGCCTGCAACTGCTAGAACTCTGCTTAGCACTCACAGCAGATGAAGAGAACATGGAGGGGGAAAGAATAACAACCAGCCTCTCAGCCAGTTGGTGGTGGCACACCTTTAATGCCAACACTCGGGAGGCAGAGGCAGGGGGATCTACTGTGAGTTTGAGGTGGCCCAGTCTATAGAGTAAGTTCCAGGTCAGCCAGGGCTATAAAGAGAAACAGAACCTGCCTCTCCAGAGCAGCAGAGGAACTATGGAGACAGACCGAACGATGAACAGATTTTTCTCAATAGTATATGACAGCTTCTCTTACATCCAACTCTCTGAGTTTTAAAAGGAAAATACCTTCATTTGTGTATAAATGTCCTTGTATGTATCTGTGTTTGGAGGCCAGCAGATAACCACCCTTTTCACTTTTTAATGTTTTATCTTATTTTGATTCAGCCTTTCACAACTTCTGAACTTGCCAAGTAAGCCAGGTGGTTGGCCATCTCTCAGCCTGGAGATTACAAGCGTGATCCACCATGCTTGACTTTTTAAAAACACAGGTACCGGGGCTAGAACTCAGGTCCTTGTGTTTGCAAGGGGAGTACTTTATTGACTGAGCCACCTTCCCAGCCTGTCTTACTGATTTTAAAACCCCCCAAAATCCTTCATCCTGATTGCTAATTTAATCATGCTTGGCAATCAATTATGCTTTCTGACTTCAATAAATAATAGGCTTAAACTAAAGACTTGTGCTCTGTGTGGGAGGTGTCTTCCTCGCTGAATTGGGGGTAGAGCAGCTGAGCCATCCACAGACTTCATTACACTGAGTACTCACCCTGCCCCACAGAGGGTTGGATCTCTGCCCCCCTTCCCGCCCCCCAACACCCGATGCCTCCTCTTGGCACATTACTTCCGGTAACATATACATTTCTTAATTTAATGGGTTCATTAGTCTGTTACAGCTTTCCCATAGCTAGAGCAGACCTGAACAGTGATGAATGGTTTGTCACAAAAATAGCTCAAGGGTAGGTCTTCATAAATGGCAGCCACACCTTAATCAGGAAGGCCAGAGGGCTGTCAGTGGGGAGGTAAGAGGGAAGGACACTGGGCTCACCAAAGACTTTCTTCCCCTGGGTCTCCTGACTCAGAAACATTAAAAAATCTAATGCGGCTTTATTCTCCATCCTCCTTTAAGCCTTAAACGTCTGTCTTTGGGGCATGGAGTGTAATAGACTAGGGCTTTAGGACCAGTTTCTCTGAGAAGCAGCCGGTGTTCAAGAAGGGCCCTTGACACCATTCTGACTTAATGCTAGACACATCTGCAGCTACTTGGACAAAATTGACATTGTCTGGAGTGCAAAGCAATCGCCTAGCACAGCATTAGGGAGCATTTACTCTTGAGCCGTGCTACCAGACAGCAAATCTTGACCTTTAGGAGTTCAGAGATTAGATTTCGAGGCTGCAGGCGTTGAAGATATTGTTAGGAATTTGTTGCTATTCAAAGCAGATTTCCAGGGTTACCTATGGGTTTAATTCATCGCATCAATCATTTTTTGGAAGGTTCTTTTAAAGCCAAGATAGCTTCAAATAAAAACTAGGATTACTTTCACATTGATTGTCAGTAGTTCGTGAGGAGCACAGGGGACACCCTTGAGATGCTGTTAAAGTTTCTGCGTTGGTTCCTTCTCCACCCCTAGTCTGTGGAACTGGAGAGAAAGGGACGTTTCTATGACTGACATTCAAGCAGCTGCTGGAAGGTGGGCAGACGACGAGGATTTGGCTGTGCTCCGGTGTGGGTTTCTCAAGCTCTTTAACACATTCATGCACAGAGGGCACACAGGTTAACTCAAAGTGTATCCTTTAAAGCAAGACCTGGTTAAGCCAACAGAGGTTAAATGGAGGCTTATTTCACGGAGTCCCTCTGCACTGCACCTGGTGTGTGTGTGTGTGTGTATGTATGTATGAGTGAATGCACGCACATGTAGGCTTGTCTTCTACAGAGGTCAGTTTCTCAGCTTTGCCAGCCTTCTTAATCCCTGGGCTGTCTGAAAAAGACTTCTCAGGGGCCTGGAAAGGAAGTATCACACAGTGGCTAGACTCACACAATGGGCTTCTCCTCTGACATCAGACTTTTGCTCTCACCCTATTGACATTGTACACCATACAATTACTATGAAATTCCCTCAAGACAGTTCCTCAATGTATAGCTGATTAAACACACTGAAGGCTCATCTCCATCATATCTTTCCAACTCCCCAAATCTGCTAATTTCTCAAAGAAGGGGCTTGCATTAGATACTTCTCACAACACTTCTGATTATATGGAGTAACACCAAGACAGGAGGACAACAATCGAAGCATCTAGAACCCGGAGAGGGAAGGCATACAATAGAGGGGGAGGGATGCTAACCCACAGTAAAGTAACAGAGACCTTTGACATGATGAACATGTAAGCCACTATGATAAGATGGAGTCCAAATAACAGAAGATGCAGCTATCATAAAATACATTTAAGAAAGATCTTTCTCTAAAAGCATCAATATTTAAAAGCCCCATTGCTGAAAAGAAGCTTTGCTATGAATTAAAAAAAAAAACCCATAGGTTCTGTGGAGGGTATTGCTCAGTACTATCTGATTAAGTGAGGCTCTTTTGCAGCAGTTACAGCAAGGCAGTATGCCTTGTTACTGTTGATGTTTCAACGCTTTCACACTTTGTCTGGTGCTCTGTAGACCTTCAGTGGGGAATGGAAATGACTCAAATTCTCTTCTTTTCTATCCAAGTAGAAGACAAGGTCCCCGGGCACTCTCCCTATCATCTGCAGATAAACTCTTAAGTGCCTCATATCCCTGTGAGGTGAGTATTCCTGTCCCCTGGGCAGAGAGAAAAGGCTGGTTTTCCCAGTCCCACAGGAATTTAATGGGGCTTCCACAAGCACCACAGTACTTAGCTGGGGACCTAACTCATCTCTGTCCGACTTGTGTAAAGGTTTACACAAGCACGGGCAGGCCAAAAAGCCCAGCTCCAACATGGCTGTGTAAACTGAGGCACAAGCAAATCATCTCAAAAGAGTTGCAAAGGAAGGGCAGAACAGATGGTCTGCTCTCAGACCTCTGGCCTGCTACTGAGCCTTTCTCTTGCTGCTGTCGGGGGATGGTGCCTGTATCAATAACCACTACGAACTTGTAACTTACCACAAATAAATACGTGAACGTGCACAAATATGTACATGGTAAAGATGATTGTAGATTGCCTTTGCTCTTATAGAAATATATCCATGCATGCATTGTAAAAGTGCCTGAGTGTTGCTAGCAGGCTTCAAAGCATGGTATGTGCTCATACTGTCTCTGGTGTGCCTTTGTCTAGGGCACACTCTTGGTTAGGCAGTGTATCTCAGGGGAGCGACCAAGTTTCCAGCAGAACAGGAGAGATGGTGATTGAAGCTCTCAGAAGTCAAGGTAAGAGGGCTGATTCTTCACAAGAAATGCAACCCTGCAGCTGCCAAGCCTGAGAAAACTGGACATGGGAAACAGGCTAAGCCCCCATGCTTTGAACACGAGGTGTTAGTGAATGGGCTCTGCGGGGCTCGCTTGAAGTTTGTAGATTTTTAAAACCCCTTTTAGTTACAAAGCCATGGTATCTCTATTCCAGAAAATTTGGGGGAGGGGGTCAGCAAATACAATGAAAAGACATCCTTCCATGGAGTTCAACTAAAGATAACATGAAGAATAGATCAAGATAGAGCCTTCCCCATAGAAAAGTGTGAAAAGAAGAACAAAAGGAGGAGGAGGAGGAGAAAGGGGGATCGTGCTATAGAGTCTGTTTTGTAAGAGGCTTGTTTCCCTAACACGTCAGAGTGCTTCCCCTATTTTGTGTAAAGTGAGCCCGTTATCTTCCGCGGCTCATGAACGTACTGTGCTTCTGTTCATTTTGTTTAATAACTTCCCTACTGTGTTACTGCTGAAGGTTCCTCAACCACAGCAAGATGAAGGGAACCCCTGTCAAGCTACCATCCGACACAGCATCCTTGAGTCTCATCCCAGAGTCTGATGACTTTGAGATACATGAAGGGACAGGCCTTATTGCTTAACTCCAGGGCAGGCTGTAGAGCACATGAGACTATGCATCATGACATACAGAAACAGTTTAAGTTCCTGGCCATGGCCAGTGTTGTCCCTATTCGGGTGAAAACTGAGTTAAGTGGCATAAACAAACAAACAAACAATACAAACAACCTGCCCGGTATCTGCTCTCTAGGGGAACGTCTTTCTCCTCTGTGTTACTCACGACCCCTGCTTGCTCTGCTTGTTCTTTGTTTTCCTTTTAAAAGGTGTGTACCACACCAGGCCTGGCTGATTGATGATTGATTGGTTGATTGATTGATTGATTTTTATGGGTTTTAGTGTTAGCCTGAATGTACACACCATCTTAATCACCTGAATGCAATACCCACAAAGGCCAAAAAGGGCGCAACATTTCACACCCCAAGGGCTGGGCTTGTAGACCACTGTGAGTGTCTGTGTGGATTCTGAGAATAGAGTCTGGAACCTCGGCAACAGCAGTCAGTGCTCTGAACTGCTGAGCCATCTCTCCAGCCATTGCTGTACTCACTAATGCTTCCTACAGAATCGGAGGTGGCTGAGGCTCTGAAGCCGTCATGACTCATCAAAGGTGAGTCACTCAACAGTGAGTCACCCCAACAGTGAGTCCCAACATTAGGTTTGAACTCTTGACTTATACCTCACACCTTCACTGGTTACGTTATTAGATGGTTCTAGGAAAGGAGGGGGAAGGAAATAACAAAAAAGTAAGAACAAATGCAGAAACAGATCATAAAGGATAGCTATTTATGGTTCTGGCGGCCTCTGCAGTGGCCCTGAGTAGGTAGGTAGCATCCTTGTTCTGCGGTGTGCAGATCTGAGGCTTGTCTCCACTCCAAGAGCTGGAAGACAAAGACGAGCAATTTTTTAAGCGTGAGCCTCAGACCCAGGGTCTCAAAAACCTAAGCCATTTCTCTGCATGCTTTTGCAAGCACTCAAAACCCAGCTGTGTGTTTTAATGGCATCTATTTCTTGTGAGATTGGCCCCACCCCCAAGCTGACCCTACTTTTCAGGGAGGAGAAGTTCTAGTGTAGGGAATTGACTGGTTCCATCTTCATACCGTAGTAGGCAGGTCTAAGCTTACTGGGACCAGACAGTGCAGACACAATACAAAATAGGTAAAGGGAACAAAGACAGTGATTTCCACTCTCTGAAAGAATGGGTTTCTTAAAGCCAGTTAGGCTGTGTCCCTGGACAGGCAACATGGCTCTGGGGCGAGGGTAAAGAACACCACCCGGCTTTTCTTTGAATTACATGCTGTCCTTTTATTAACTCTGCCTTGTGAAGTCACAATGTTTCCAGCAGTTTCCTCTCTATGAGCCAGAGGGGGGAAATGAGTTAAATGGTGCTATGGATATGAGATAATAAGAAGGAAGCAGATCGTAAGTATAAAATGGTTGGTTTTCAGTAGGAACGCCGTCAGTGCTGAGTCCCTCTCTCTCTCTGCACCTAAGTTACACTGAAGAGGCCATTAACCCACAGCTCCATAGATCTCTCATCTTAGAAGTCTCAGCTCGGGGAGCATCTATGATTTGGGAATTTAGAGCAGGGAAGCTTGATGTTAACATAAGCAAAGATGACGTAAAAAATGCTAAGAATCAATCTGGTGTCCTTGGTGTGTCCTTGGGCTAGGCAGCTTTCCTTTAAGACAGTGGCCACAGGTTGGATGTGGGGTCTCTATGGCCCCATGGACTCACAGCAGTCTCTCAGAATCTGAGATATTTGCTATAGTGATTTCCCCATTCACTCAGTATTCTAGCTGACCTCTGGTCACTAGGTACCTCCTACCTAGAAACCTGGGACCTGCTTTGACATGAATTTTAGTGAACTTGGTCAAGGAGAGGCTAAGGATGGGGTGCACACAAGGGACAGATGCCTCATTCACTTACAGGACAGTAGGCTGCCACTCTACTTATACCTGGAGTCAAGTCATACAGTCACATGCACATGCCACACACCACACACATATACATATGCACATGTGCATACACACATGTATAAGCATGCACACACATATACACATGTGTGCAAACATGGGCACGTGCATTCTTGCACAAGCGTTCTCTCTCGCACTCGCGCGCATGTGCGTGTACACACACACACACACACACACATACACACACCTTACTGCCAATTCCCCATCCACAGAGAGAAGCAGACACATGGAACAAACCATATTCCTGAACTAGTGGGCAAGGTTGGCAGATTGGCAGTCTTTGCAAAATAGCAAACTGGCAGCAACCTGTTTTTCACTTGGCTCTCGGACCATTTTGCCCTCTCTCGTCTTTATCAAGTGACATGTGTTTATGGAGTGTCTAGCTGGGAATGATGGATGGTCATATTGATGCCACCTGAATGAGAGGAAATGGCTTTCTTGGGCTTGACAAGAACCGTCGATGCCCATTGGCATCGAAGACCCCATAAGACTCCAGACTTTAGCAAAATAATTATTCAATAAATCAATAAACCAAGTATATGATACTGCGCTTACTAATGAATTAGACTCAAACTATACCCGCCTCAGCCCATATCACGTGCTATTATTTGAGGCTATTCTGTTGTCTGGCTCTAACTCAAGTTGGCATGTTCCTATTGCTCTGTCTCCTCCCAAACTCTGTTTCCCATTTGAAACTTCTATTTTTACCATTTCCACTCAGTATCTCATGATCATCTAAATTTGATCCTGGCAGCACAGGCAATTCCACACGCAAATATGACCACTGATGTCGAGGTCTCCCTTGGGAGAGCCTGCCACAGGACTTGAGGGTTGTGAAGGGTAACGGGGAGGAGGAGGAGGCAGGATGCTCACTGAAGCATCTACCTGGTCAAGGTCAAGGTCTTGATGAACATGGCAGAAGTGTTAACCACAGCTCCATATCCCCAACCTGGGAACTCTTTGGAGTGAGACAAACCAAGATTCTTTTGAAGTTCTCAGCAAACTCGCTGGGTGGCAAAACAGACCTGAGTTGACATATATTTATTTATAGCTTCACATTTATCTTGCTTTATATGAATATTTATACATTTCATTAAAGAAATATTAATACATCTAATTCCAGATGCCACCACATACCCTGCTTGAGTGTTATGTAATTTATGGAAAATGCCCCAGAATACCTTTCTAAAATTCAAACACGCTGAATTCTTAAGCAGCGTGGTCTCAGATTTCCCTTGCCAGAGTGGGTGTGACGATTCTCCTTTTCCCCCCCAACCTGTCTTATTATCTGACCTTAATTGCCATTCACAGAAATGATTTTTTTCCTTCATTTTTCTGGAGAGTCCAAATCAGGTGATTTTCTGTATTTCTTTTCTCCTGTTAACCTACATATACTTTAGCTAGCAACACACAAAAATGTGCTCTTAGTGCATGTATACTATACCCAACACCTTGACGATTTTTGTAATTAAAAGATGCTGCTATATATTTTTCTTAAATGCTATGTGTTTTTCATCTCTTTAAAAAACAACCTTACTGAGATGTAATTTTGCATATCCTAGTATTCATTTGTTTTGGGGGTATATAAGTCAGTGACTTCACCATATATTTACAGAGTTGCATGGCCATTGTTAAAATCTAGCTATTATATATTTCCTTTATTCCCCTCAAAGAAGTCTCAGGTGACACTGTGGTCACTCTTATGTCCACTTCTGTCCACCACCACTCTCCCGATACACCAGGCATTGTGCACTCAGTTGTCTTCATGGGGAAACTGAGGTAAGCGTGGCATGTAAAAGATGAAGCTGAGCTTTGGCCCACGCCCTTCCGGAACCCAGACTTTCCCATCTTTCTGAAGCTGCCTGAGGAGCTCAGAGTGGTGTGTCACTGGGGAGGTACAGAGGTAACCATAGCCCCAGTGACCCACAGACAGATTGTGACCTTTAGGCTCCAGCCAATGGAGAGCTCCTAGGGGGTCAACAAATCCATGAAATGCCTCCAGCTAAGCCAGGGACTTATTTTAATGACTAGATAAGAATGATGTGTCATGAACAGACTAATTGCATATAAAAGGAGTGCATCTGAAGTGGGCAGTGTGTTCCCATAAGCTCTTTAAACGACCCCCAGAGACGCTGTTTGAGCTGCCATTTGCATTATCAATGAAGAAGTGGTTTGCTGATCAAGGAGGGAGCATAAGCCCAGTGCTGACTCAAATCTCCCCACATTCCAACATATCAATGGCTAAATTAATGAAAGGCTTCCCTAGGTTAATTTCTCTCCTCTTGAAATGTGAAGCTGGTCCTCCGGATGTGAGTGTCCTGGCTAGCGATGCTACCACACCCCAACAAATGACGATATAGTACACATGAACCATGCGGCTTCTGTGCTGTTATTATTATTGATGATAAATACCAACTTCCTTCCTGACTATCCAGAGAAGTCCATTTTCAAAGCCATCCCAGCCATCTGTTCTGCATCACACCCCTCAGTGTCACCTGCATCTCCTGCCTGTCTCACCTATGTATTTACTCTCTATACTTTCTGACTGAGCTGAAGATAGCCTCAGAATCAGAGCTCCTACCTATCATTCATGATGACATTGAAATAACCCAAATCGCAAATACAGGCATTTAGCCCATGGGTTTTGAATCTTGTATAACGTTTGGAGTAACATAACCTGAGGTCTTCAGAGTGGGTTCATCGCTCCAGAGAAAGCAATACTCCATGCTGTGAGACTGGACCCTGTGACTGCACAGAGCTCACATGGTAGGGAAACCCAGTGACCCTTCTCTGTGCATACTGAGAGGTGATGGAATTATGGGAAGGAAAATTGTCCCAGGAAATGGCTCACTGAGTAAAGCGCCTGCACTTCATGTGTGAGAACCTGAATTCTGATCCCCAGAGCCCACATAAAAAGCCAGGCATGGAGCACCACACACGTGCAGTCTCGGCCCTGGGGAGGCAGAGACAGGAGGATCTCTGGGTCTCTCTCAGACTAGCCAGACTAGCTAAGCAGCAAGCTCAGGTTCAAGGAGAGACCCTGTGTCCAAAATGAAGGCAGAGATAAAGGAAGACATCAATCTCAGACCTCCACATCTATGTGCACACTCACCTGCATGCAGAAATGCACACGTAGAAAGATTTTAGCAGGCACACATGCTGCGTGCACGCACACACACACACACACACACACACACACACACACACACAACACAGCACGGGGAAGTGGTTGAGATTTCTTACCAATTTCTCTGCTCCCTTGAAATTTGAATAACATGGCCTTGTCCAAGGTCAGAGCTAAGAAGCTGGAGACTAGATAATTGAATAACTTCTTCCTGTAGGTTCTAGGCCTTTTTTAAAAATTCAAACTCTGCTCCTATCATTGGCAGATTTAAGGGTCAAGTACAAGGCTTGCACTTGAAAACACAGTCCAGACCACGGGGTTCTTCACCTTGATCTCCGAGGAGCAATAGTTTTGCAACTAAGCAGTTGTCTATAAACTTAGAATGGCTGTGTATAGATTTCTCGACCTTCCTAAGGCTGCAACCCTTTAATACAGCTCCTCGTGTCGTGGTGACCCCCAGCCATAAAGTTATTTTAATTGCTACTTCATAACTGTAATTTTGCTGCTGTTATGAGACATAATGTAAACACCTGATATGCACGACATCTGATGTGCGACCCCCAGGCTAAGAACCATGTAGACGTCTGCTTATGCACTTGAGCAGTTTCACTAGGAATATTTTTCTGCTGAGACAGAACATTCCTGTACTGTGGGTGGAACTCATTGAGCTATCTCACACGCAGATCCTTCCAAGGACAAATTAACCCTGTGGAAACTGTCTCTTCTTGACCTCAGATTGTAAAGCAGAATATACAGACAAAAAAAAAAAAAAAAAAAAAAAAAAAAACCCAAAAAACCAAAAAACCAAAAAACAAAAACAAAAAAAAAAACCCAAAAAACAAAAATCAGGCTTACCAAAATGTTTCATTTGACTCATAGAATTTTTAAAAAGCTTAATAGTGGCCAAGTCTAAAATATATTTGGAGATTCTGTATTAAAACTATCTTTACTTCTGCTATGTCTTAATGAGTCAAACGTTCTTCATACAGGATCTATCTTTGCTGGTTATGACATAACCCTGTGGTTCTGTTTTGCTGTCCTTTTAGAAGGGACATACTGACACCAGGTTGCCCCCATTCCAGCTCTTCCTGAGGTCCTAAGCAAGTCTTAGCCCTAGATTCATTGATTCTTGCCACAAAAAAAGCAAGCAGAAAGCAATTGGTGCTCTTGGAGATTTATTATAAGAATGCAATGGAACTGTGGTATTTCAGAAAGGAGAGCAGAGCTCAGCAGACACCACAGCATAGGCTTCCTGATATATTGCAGAAGTGGGATATCTCATACACTATGTGGCCATGCCCTTCTCTTCCCCAGCCCTAGAACAGGCAGAACTCTGGACTCTCACGCTTCTTGGGCATCCATCCATCTTGTGCGCGCTATTGTCTCACCAGCAAGCACACACACTCGAACAACCGGATCCTTCCGAGCCCCAAAAAGGCGCTGCTTATATACACCTCCTCAGTGCGGCGTGTCCACACCTGATTGGCTGCTCTCTCAGCACGCCCGGGATGGGCAGTGACTTGGCATGAACACACTCTTGCACATGCGCACACTGCTTGTCTACCAATTAGGCCACGCAGGCACAGTGGAAACCGCTTCCCACACATCCACCCCAGTATTCTCTATAAACTGAGCATGAAGATTAGATCAACATACACATGCTTGCGCATCCAACCCACATCACCACCTGGGCTGGTTCATTGAAATAGTCAATTTGACAGGACCTAAAATCACCCGCAGAGACAAGCCTCTAGGCATGGCTGTGATAGAGTTTCTAGGTTACATTAATTTAGGCCAGAAGACACACCCTAAAAGCAGGTGTTTGCCATTGCCTACTTGGATTGGGTGCATACAAAGGAAAGAGGAAAGTGGAACAGAAACATCCATCTCTCTTGTGTTCCCAGTCACTGACACTCGTGACCAACTACTTTCTGTTCCTGCCACCATTCTTTTCCTGTCAGGATGGGCTGTGTACCCTCAGACTGTAAGCCAAGATGACTCCTCTTTGTGCAAGTCCCTTCAGTGGTCAGTTATTATGTCAGTAATGAGTAAGGCTACTAGCCCATCACTCAGCACTTGGCTCCCTTGTCACATCAGCAATTAGGTTGAACCTTGCAAATCCCCTTACAGAACTGGCATCCAAATTAGTTTTAAGAAAGACAGGAAGGAAGGAAGGAAGGAAGGAAGGAAGGAAGGAAGAGAGAGAGAGAGAGAGAGAGAGAGAGAGAGAGAGAGAGAGAGAGAGAGAGAAAGAGAGAGATAGAAAGAAAGAAAGAAAGAAAGAAAGAAAGAAAGAAAGAAAGAAAGAAGAGAGAGAGAAAGAGAGAGAGAGAGAGAGAGAGAGAGAGAGAAAGAGAGAGCAAACAGAATCTTCCCTATGGGGGAATGGTATAACATGGGACTCTACAGACAGACCTTTCTGTTGCAGCCTGGACCTTCTGAAAGGTTCCCTGAAGGTGGTGTGTTCCCTCAGGATGAACCTGACCACCCTTTGTCATGATGAACTGTGATGCCTTTTGAAAGAAGGGCTGTGAATGTGAGATCAGATTTCAGCTTGGAGCCCAAGGCTTGCAGTGAAGTGTGAACACGGAGAGGTAACAATAGGGGGTGAGATATGCTAAAAGTGTTGCATATGAATTTACATTCAATAAAAAACCCTCCCAGCTATAATTATCACATTTTTGCTAATATTGAGATTCTAGATGTCAGATTTAATATTTGAGTAAACCAATTAAGGAATGTTTCTTCCTCAGCTTTGACAAACAATCTTGCCGAAAGTTTCAAATGTGCTTTTTTGGTTGATTTTTTTTTTCTTTTTATTTTTTTTTTCTTTTTTTGGTCTGTTGATGTCACTTTGTTTTTGAAACCATATCCTGTAGGCCAGGCTGGGCCTCAAACTCACTGTATAACCAAGGACGACCTTGAACGTTTGATCCTCCCCTGGAGGGCTGGGATTATAGGCATATACATTGTCATATCTATGTGTCATGGTGCCAAGACTTTCTAAATGCTAAACATGTATTCTGCCAACTGAGCTACGCCCCCAGTCCCCAAATATGCTTAAGAACTAAAGCATCAGGTCAGGGGATGGGGCTGAAACAGGACTAATTGGCATTGCCAGAGTCTCACTCACACCTTTTGCTTCAACTTCTCCAGCCTTTCCATCGCTCCAAACCCCCACCTCTGTTTGCTTTCCTCTAAGCCTTAGAACCTAAGGGTGCAACCCTCAGATGCACCTCTAATGTTTGTGCTTGAGTGGATAGGACCACCTCTGCAGATCTCTTCTTTGGCTGAGGTGACTCCAGACTCAAATTGTCCTGTTCAGTAGGGCTGTTGTCACATTAAAATGGAGACACGTTTTGTCATGCGTTACAGAACAAGATGGGATCTCCTCTAAGAAGCTCGGGGATCAGAGTGCAGGAAAAAGATTAATTTCTATGCACTGAGTCATTATAGAGGGAGAAGGAGACACGAAGATTGCTGGAGAGGTTTTCTCATCTAATATCAACACAGAGCTGTGCGTAGAGGACCGTGGGCTCAGGCCTCAGATCTGTCTTTACCTTTAAAGTACTCACATCTAGGTCGTAAGCTTGTTTACACATATTTCAGGTCTCCGAAAGAGCCTCCTTTTCAAAAAGATATCATTTTCCCAGGATTTAGGAACATCTGAAAATATTTTGATTGTTCCTACTCCATAAAAATGCACAGCCACATTTCAGGCTGTATTGAAATAAAAGGGAAAATAACCACCACTCCTTCCCCTCCTCTCCTAATCCAGCCGCTCTGCAATTCTTCATCTCGATATTGTACCTGAAGGTACGTGATATGTGATCTTCCATTCTGTCTCATTTGTTCCCCGATTTGATGCCACAGACGGTTTTCCAGGCCTTTACATAGACTCTATCATATACATATGCCAATTAATTAAGTTTTTTCTATTGATAAGCATTTGGGAAACCTCCAGTTTGTTCTACACACACACACACACACACACACACACACACACACACACTACTGTAAATTTGTAGATAATTATGAAGTCTTCATTAGATGTAGGTAAACAATTGGTTAGTTTGTGAGATACAGTTTCACTGTGTAATCCAAGATGGCCTCAAACTCATGATGCTCCAGGCCTCCACCTGCTGAGGACCAGGATTACAGGCTGGTTTAATTAATGAAACGGGCTAAGCTGGTTTCTTAGTTTGCTTTTTTGTTGCTGTGATGAACACCATAACCAAAAGCAACTTGGGGAGGAAAGGGTTTATTTCAGCTTTCAGCCCTCAGGCCAAGCTTCCTTCACTAACAGAAGTCACGGCAGGAACTCCAAAGCAGGAACATAAAGGCAGGAACTGAAGTAGAGGCCCTGGAGGAGTGGTGTTTACTGGCTTCCTTCCTGTGGCTTACTAGGCCAGTTTTATTATAACAGCTATCCAGGAGTGGCATAACCCACTATAGGCTGAGCCCTTTAGAATCAGTCATTAATCAAGAAAATCCTCCTACAAACTTGCCTATAGGCCCATATGATGGAGGTATATTTTTTGTTGTTGTTTTTTGTTTTGGTTTGGTTTTGGGTTTTTTTGTCTATTTTTTTATTTAGATATTTTCTTTATTTACATTTCAAATGGTTTCCCCTTTCCTGGTTTCCCCTCTGAAAACCCCCTATCCCCTCCCTCCTCCTCCTGCTCACCAACCCACCCACTCCTGCTTCCTGGCCCTGGCATTCCCCTATACTGGCCATCTTGCTGAAAGCAATCTACAGATTCAATGCAATCCCCATCAAAATTCCAACTCAATTTTCACAGAGTTAGAAAGGGCAATTTGTAAATTTGTCTGGAATAACAAAAAACCTAGGATAGCAAAACTATCCTTAACAATAAAAGAATTTCTGGTGGAATCACCATTCCTGACCTCAAGCTGTACTACAGAGCAATTGTGATAAAAACTGTATGATACTGGAACAGTGACAGACAGGTAGATCAATGGATTGGAATTGAAGACCCAGAAATGAACCCACACACCTATGGTCTCTTGATCTTTGACAAAGGAGCTAAAACCATCCAGTGGAAAAAAGACAGCATTATCAACAAATGGTGCTGGCTCAACTGGTGGTTATCATGTAGAAGAATGTGAATCGATCCATTCTTATCTCCTTGAACAAAGCTCAAGTCCAAGTGGATCAAGGAGGTATATTCTTAATTGAGAGTCCCCTTTCCCTAATGGCTCTAGCTTGTGTCATGTTCATAAAACACTAACCAGAACAGAGAAAACAAGTTATATAGAGATTCCTATTTCCAGGTCAGCACAGATGGCTAAGCTGATACCCTGTACCAGTTAAAGTCTCTAAGTCACAGTGAACAGCACAAGATGCACACAGCTTAAAACCCTGTAGTTGGGCCTGGAGAGATGGCTCAGCCGTTAACAACACTGACTGCTGTTCCAGGGATCCTGAATTCAATTCCCAGCAACCATATGGTGGCTCACAATCATCTGTAATGGGATCTGATGCTCCCTTTGTGTGTGTCTGAAGATAGCAACAGTGTAATCATATAAACAAATAAATTAAAACAAAAACAAAAATATCCCCTGCAGTTCGCAGATGTGGTGTTACACAGCTTTATCTCAGCACTTAGAGGCAGAGGCAGAGGCAGAGGCAGAGGCAGAGGCAGAGGCAGAGGCAGAGGCAGAGGCAGAGGCAGAGGCAGAGGCAGAGGCAGAGGCAGAGGCAGAGGCAGAGGCAGAGGCAGAGGCAGAGGCAGAGGCAGAGGCAGAGGCAGAGGCAGAGGCAGAGGCAGAGGCAGATAGATCTCCTTGAGTTTAAGGCCAATTTGGTCTATATAGAGAGTATGAGGACAGCAAAGGCTACAAAGTGAGACCTTTGTCTACAAACAAATCCCTATAGTCAGAAAAGGATAGGAAGTGTTTGGGATAACAAACTCCTTTCTTCTTCCTCTCCCTCTTCCTCTTCCTCTTCCTCCTCTTCCTCTTCCTCCTCCTCCTCCTCTTCTTCTTCTTCTTCTCCTCCTCCTCCTTCTCTTCCTCCTCCTCCCCCTTCTCCTCCTCCTTCTCTTCTACTTTTCCTTTTTCTGCACAGGCTCATCCTGAAAGAGGAAAATGCACAGATCAGCTGAAAAGTGGGTGTAGGTAAAACAGGCTGGTGCCATCCCTGTAGTCCTTCAGGCTGAGTCAGGAGGATCACTTGAGTCCAGTTTAAGGTCCATCTGGGCAATATGGCACAATCTAGTCTGAATAAAATAAATAAATGTAAATAAAACCAAAGCATTCAACTCTATTAAACATAATACACATGCATTCCCTCTCCAGCTGCCCAGGCCCGATGTGATTCTCTCTAGCTTGTCTCTTTCCTCCTTATCTCTCCCTCCCTTGAGTTGAGTGAATAAAGGGTATTATTTTTTTAAAAAAAGCAAAACAACAACAAAAAACAACCCTGAGTAAACGGTAAATAAAAGTTTTTATAGAACAGACCCAACTTTAGAGATTAAACTACTTGAGTGTGAGGCCTCCAATACCCTGACTTTGTTCCTGTCTCTTTATCCGTGCATGAAATAATAACCACTAGTCACAGATGTCCAGGCAAAACACTACAGTTTTGGAAGTGTTCCCTCACCTAATCAATGCACGCCAGAGTCTCCAAGACACAACAGCTATGGCTCTACCTTCACTCAGACAGGAGTGTGTCCACATCAGCAGCTGCCACAGATTGTAGGACACTGGAGTTTTGTACCATGAGCCTGCTTTGTGGCAGGTGAAACTAACTTCTGAAAAGGGGCAATGTCGCTTGACTGGACCAAAATAGTCGCCCCCTTATTAATAACTATCGAAGATATCTTCCTTTGTTTTCCTTTTCAGCTGGGTGGAGAGGTACCTGTTCTACACACCGTTGGGAGACAAATCCACCGTGCTACACTGAAGTTCCTTTTGACTTAGAGTTCCTGATGCTGTGGCTCAGGGGGAGTCAGGTGACTCAGCTAAATCTAATCAGCAAACCTCCCAGGGTAGCTTCAGCTGAGATTTCCTTTGCTAATAACTTTATTTTGGATTTCTGACCAAATGGCACCTATAAAGGTAGTAGATGCATCTGGATAGAATTGCAAAATGGGTTTAGCCAGAGAAATAAAATAATCTTATGCATGGCCACTGGTGTTCCTAAAACTGAGAGATGGGAGCGGGTAGCTGGGACCCACCCATTTGGAATGGTGCTGTATAGCTGTTGCCAAGATCTGCACAGCCAGCTACTGGTACTTTAGCATCTTATGCTATACACGGAGAGTAATATCTGGTCCCTTTTGATAAGTTATCAGACACGAGCTGTAGGGTTGTTGGGTCCCTCCTCCACCTGGCTGCAGGGCACAGTTGCTCAGGGAGGCTGGACTCCATAGTTTTTACTTTGCTTGCCCCACACTGTTGCTGGGCAGGTGTTGGGCTGCGGGGAGCCACGGGACACTGCTCCAGGGGTGGGGAAGCACAGTCTGAGGTCCCTGAGCTGACTTGGGGGTCCCCGAGCCTGCAAGGAGGCCGGGGCCATCTGGTTCTCAGGCTCTCGAACACCCAGGTGCCCCTTGGCTTGTCAGCAGCTGGCTTGGGCTTGAGCTTGGTGGTGACTGTGGCTGGACTGGGATCTCAGAGAGGCCTTCTCCATGGCCCCCCATAGCGGATCCTGATGAAAAGAGGCAGTCCATGGTTTTAAGGCATTTATTGTCATGGTGGAAAGTGGATATGTAAAACCCTGCCTTTCAGGGCGGGCCTGAGGTTAAATACCTTTTCAGAGAGGAGTGTTTGGGAAGGAGAGTTTATTGGCTAAGTTCTCCAGCCATTTAGGTACCTCAATAAAATGGAGAGCTGTCTTGAGCCTACGTGACCACAGGTCACGTCCTCTACCTGTGGAGGAGTTTGGGGTGTTGCCCTTACATGACTGTTGGCCATAAAGCTATGGAGGGCTGTGACCTCATGCCAGAAGCCCGGTGCTCTGGAATCAGATGAAACACCTACTGTCCCTTTAGAGTCACCAGTGTTTCCGAGCCTTAGCTCAACCAGGAACCAGGCTGCCTTTCACAGTCCTACAATGGACAGCAAATGCACTCAATAAGCTCTGGATCATTGAGTCAGGAGCAAAAGAAAAAGAATTTAATCAAAACATGTCTTTTTCTCACACTCTCAAAATAAAGTGCAGCCTAATTCAACATAATTTCAGCCAAAGCATGAATTAGGCTGTGTCTTCTCTTGCCATTTCTTCATAGGAAGCCACCTACCTCCTCCTCCACCACTCTGTGCTTTCTGCAGATAATGATGCCACTCATCATGCTGTGAGTGACAGGTACTTTCAAGTGGATAAACACACCCCCACATCATGGGGCCTTCTGGGGACTCTGTGCTATATCCCTATTGTGCAGATGGAGAAACTGAGATTCAGATGATAACTTAGATGTCTTTCCCTTCCTTAATCCATGTGACATGGAAGACCTGGAGTGAGGCTCTAGAGCTCCAACTGCCCAGAATGCTTTCTTCTTCACCTTAGGAATGCTACTGAATCCAACCTGTGGCCCACCGGCCACATACATCCCAAGGGCCCAATACATTTGTAGATGCCAATGGTATGTCATAATGTCAAAAGGTTGGATATCCCCCCCCCATGTCTTGTGTGTTGCCTTTACTGCCTATTGTTTTGAAGTATTAGTTTATAGCTCCTCTGCTGAGATGGCGAATTTAACTCAACACAGCCTAGAATCAATGAAGGATTGTCTAGATGAGATTGGCCTGTAGCCCTGTCTGTGGGGGATAGTCTTGATTATGTTAACTAATGTACAAAGACAAAGTCCACTGTGGGCATCACCATTCCCTACAGGCGGGGTTGCGGGGAGCCTGAACTGTTCAAGAGTGAGAAACTGAGCTGAACATAAGCATACAAGCAAGCGAGCATGCGCACATTCATTTCTCACTGCTCTTAGCTGTAGATGCAATGTGAATGGATGTCTTAGCTTCCTACCGCTTTCTCTGCAACCGACCAAAACCTGGAATTGTGAGCTGAAATAAATCTCATTCTTCCTTAAATTTCTTTTTGTCAGGATATTTCATCTCAGCATCAAAAACAAAGCCAGGACACATATGGGTCTGTATGATACCACAGGAACAAAGGAGAAAAAACAAAACAGTACACCACCAACCTTCCTTTGCTCCGCGCTTTACCTGGTGAACATTTGCCTTCACCCATCACTTCTGCTGGAAAGTGGCTGCCCTTCACAGGGCAGAGGACACAGCTGTCCACATGGAGAGGTTTTACAGAAGCACCTGAAGGGTCACTGTGCTCCAGGCCCTTCTGGATCCAAGGACCATGATCTAAAAGTCCCTGTTCTTTTGGGTCCCCCACTCTCAGAATCTCACTGAAAACACAAACATCCTTGAACAGGTGACATTGATTTCATCTGTGCTAAGGGTGCCACCAATTCGCTCAATTCCCCTTCACACAGAGACCCCTGGCACAGCTGGGGAAGAGTCCTGCATAGAACTAGAAGGGCAGACGGCGAAGGTGAAGAGCAGCGCTTAAATCAACACAGGTGTGTTCGGAAAGATCTCAGGCAGCAGTTCTTGTGACTGGGAGCCCAGAAGTCCAGTCTCTAGCACATGGCCACCCAGGGGGTCATGAGTACCAGCCCCACCTCTGTGGCTAGCAAAAGAACCTTGCTAGCAAGAAGAGACCTGGGCTTCTTGGCATCTAAGCTCAGGTCTCCTAGTGGCCAGTCTTATCTGGACTGCATTAGCAGGCATAGGAGCAATGGTTGTAGACAGCACTAACATGGTCCCTGGGTGAACTCCCAAGCTGTCTGACTATGGAAGCCAGAAGTAGAAATTCTTTTGCTCTTGAGGAAGCCTCATGTTGCTCCTGGCACGATGACTGATGCAGTCATCCTGGAAATAGGTACAGAGAGAGGTACTTTTCAGGGAAGAGCTACTGGTAATTGCCTTAAACTGATAAAGATTTGGGATTAAGGTTTAGGGATCTGCAGCCTCTGGTCCTTTTGTGGGTTGCTGTTCATAGTCAGAGAAATGTGGAGTTTGTCATGTTGGGCTTGAGGCAGCAACATCCAGGGAGGAACTGCCTCCCTGCCTGTTTGTGGTCTTCTAGGTGTACGTTTCAGTCCCCTTCGGCTTTCTGGAAGATTTTCTAGCCAATTTGATAATTGTCTTGTGCCACTTTTAATGTCCAAACAAAGTAATTTGAGCCCAGTGCTGTGTGAGAGGCACATACGACTCCAAAATGAAAGGGAGCTTGTCTTCCATCCTCGATCTCCCAAAATGAGAAAGGACTCCAGTCCCGTCATGTGAATCAGATCCTCATACTTGCCCGGGATGCTCCCCAACCTGAGCCATCTCTCCAGCTCTTATAAATTCCTCTCCACAGACTCTGCATCTGTCAAAGAAGATGAACTGGAGAGATGATGTGGCTAAATCCTTGTGAAAACAACTGCAGACCCTAGAAGATATAGCATCCTGTAGACATACCAACCCTTTGTCCTGCAACTACTCCTGGCTCTGAACTGTTTATTCCAGAGTACCTACCAAGTATGATGCTTTAAATAAAAAGTGTCCCCCAGAGGCCCATGCATTTGAACACTTGGTCTCTGGATGGTGGTGCTGTTTGGGGAGTTTATGGATATGGAGTCTTGCTGGAGGAAATACATCACTGAGGGACAGGCTCTAAGTAGCCTCTCCCCACTCTTGGCTACTCTCTGCTTTCTCTGTGTATCTGTAAATGAGAGCTCTCAGTTTCCCACTCTACTATCTGCTGCCATGTCTCCAAATTCTCTCTCCGGGACTGTAATCCAAAATATGCCCCTCTCTCCCAATAAGATTCATTTGCTCATAGTATTTTATCACAGTCAAAGAAAAGTAATGAATGCACTCAGTTGTAAAAGGGCAAGGAACCCAAGAAAATACTTCAGTCCCCTAAACCATCAGAGTTCTCTGTAGAAACACAAGCTGGAGGGGTGGTGATAGTGATGAACAGAGAGGGTCCTGATTCTCTTGTGTGAGTGATTGGGGTGCATCATCATGCAATCTCACCACAGGACAGGGTGCTTGAAATGGAATGTGCTAGAGAAAGCCAAGAAGCACAGGCTGTAATTACTAAGTGAATTTGTACAGACTAATGTGCTTCTGTCCAAGGCACTCAGCTTATTCTAGAAACATTTTTACAGTCCAGGAATTTCAGTTTGGTGTTTTCCTCGAGCCATGCAAAAGATAGTCTGGGTAAGACTCCCTGGAGGGCTCATCACAAAGATGGAATGAGTTAACAAGTGGGAGAGATACACACGGTCAGCCAGTGTCTGCTGCTGCCTGTGCGGGTCACCCTGACTGCTTCAGCTCTCTGAGAAGGAAACTGAGGCTCAGGAATGCACGGCCTTCTCGGCACATCACAGAACGCTGGTGTTGGAGCTGAGACTGGACCCTCAAGACACTGGTGATTCCCACACATTGCTCATTGCACATTGCACCTTTCTTAGGTTCAGACTCCACTTGAGGACACAAAGCCCAGCAGGAGCTTCTTGAAGGTGCAAGTGAAGAGTGCAACCCATACATATCACAGATGACACCTGGCTGGGGCTTGTAGGTGTTTCCCCAGTGATGCAAGTAGTTTTGAAATTGCCAATGGATACTTTGAATAGTTGTCATTCCCGACACCAGTCATAACAATTTATTTTTAAATGCTTCAAAGTGTGTAGACATCTGTGGGGTGTTTGTGTGATTCATCACCTATTCAAATGTGCTTTAAAGAGACGAGTGTACACACTGGCAACCCTTTGCCACCCACTCCTTCTAGGTACCATCTTTAGGATGCTTTCCTCAGAAGCATGATGAACTTCCCCAGAATCTGCTTCATTTTTCTAGATCCTCTTGAAAGGATATCAGAATATGTAAGGACAGTGAGGGCTGGTGCTGGATGCCACATCCATCTCCTCCTCTTCCAAGTCCCTTCCTTCCCCCCTTTTCCTTCCCTTCCCTCCCCCTTTGCACCCCCCTTACCTTTTCTCTTCCCCTTCCCTTTCTCTCTTCCTTCCCTGCTTCCCTTTTCCATCCACCTTTCCTTTCTCTTCCTTTCCCCTTCTCCTTTAGCTTCCCTTTCCCCTTTCCCCTTCCCCTCCCCCCACTCTTCCACCTTCCCTTCTGCACACACCCCAGCATCCCCTACCTTTCTCCTTTCCTTTCTCTTCCAACTTAGTTAAAATAAATGAAAATCAATAAATAATAAACAGATGGTTAGAAGTTAAATTAAGTACCATGTGAATCACTGCATACAAACTGACTTCAGCCACTGCAAGGACCTGAGAAAGGTACGATACCAGCATTGCCCTGGTGGCATGACCCCATATGATGAGGGTAAGCCTTTCCTGGCCTTGCTTATCAGAGACTCTGCCCCACACCAACACTGCACAGGGATCCGCTGGTGCCTGTGTTGAGGTGGATTGACTTGAATTTCTCATGAGAATATTATTGCTTTCCTTCTTTGTAAAACCCCTCTGGATAATGTCCCTGGGCCTAGTGACTCACACCAGGAAGTCACTGAGTCTTCTTGGAGGTGGAGATGTTGGTTAGTTTTTGTCAAGTGACACAAACTGGAGTCAGCCTGGAAGAGGGAACCTCATTTGAGAGATGGTCTGTGAGCACGTCTGTGAGGCATTCTCTTGATTGCTGGTTGATGTGAGATAGCCCAGCCCACTATGGGTGGTGCCATTCCTAGGCAGGTGGCCCTCAGCTGTAAAACAAAGATAGTTGAGCAAGCCAAGGGAAAAGCAATCCCAGTAAGAAACATTCCGTCTCATCTGGTAGTTCTACCTCTGCTCCTGCTTGAGTTCCCTCGGATGGATTATGACCTGCAAGGGTGAGCCAAACCAACCCTTTCCTGCACAAGTTGTATTTGGTTAGAGTTCTTTGCTCATTTGTTTTAATGTGTATGGGTATTTTGCCTGTATGTATGCCTGTGTACCACATTTATGTCCTGTGTGTATTCTTGGTGTCTCCAGAGGCCAAAAGAGGGTGTGAGGACCTCTTGGAACTGAAGTTATAGACAGTTGAAAGCTGCCTTCTGGTTGCTGGGAATCAAACCTGGGTCCTCTAGGAACAGCAGTCAGCACTCTTAACCACTGAGCCATCTCTTCAGTCAGTCTCTTACCACAGCAACAGAAAAGCAAACTAGGGCAATATGGGTAGAATTTTAATTATGAAAGGAATCAAATACTTATAAAATCTAGGCAGAGGAGTTTTGAAAAGAAGAAAATCCAAAAACCTAGAAAAGCCAAGAATTACTGTTTTGTTTCTAAGAGCAAATTCATGTTTAAAGCATAATTTAACAACAGCTTCCCATTAAAACATTGTCATGACAGTCACCCGGCATTTTATTTATTTCTGTCACCCAGCATTTTAAAGATGCCTCTAGATGCAAGGGATCTGGGTCTCTGCAAACTGGAAAGAGCAGACTTTGCTTCCTCAGAATCTAATCTTAAAGAGACTTCGGAGGCCACCACCCTGGTCCTGCATATGAAGAAAACCAAGGCCTGAGGAGAGGGGAAAGGATTTGTGAACATCCACCCAGCTCCTTAGGGACTGTGTTATAACCAGAACTCGGGGCTTTTTCTATTCTGAGGGAATGGGAAACTTTGAAGGCACAATTCAGAGCATTATAATAACCCTCCATCAAACTGATTCTGTCATATGTACCAGGCCTGATCAGAGATGCTGAGAAGGTAGCTAGACAGCTGGCCCTTCTAAGATTCTGGCTGGAGCAAATCTGGTCATAGTAGCCAGAGTTGTTAAAGGGAGTGGCTTTTCCTTTCATGGTCAAACTCCAGGTGAACCTCCAAAGAAAAAAGGCCGGGGTGGGGGTGGGGGGCTCAATTTGGGAGATAATGACCAACTTTTGGTAGGAAGAGGAAGGAAACCAAAGAGGAAGGAAACCAACAGCAAGAGTTAAAATGTAGAGCAGACATCCAGCCTGGAGGCTGGGTCCTCTTTCCAACCTCACAACCCATCACTGGCAGAGAACAGCGACACTTTGGGACCGGCACATTCACAGTCAGTCAGCACCAGGCAGGGTGTGGGAGACACAGCACTGAAGGAACCTAGGATGAGGTTAAAAAAAAAAAAAACACTCGTAAATACTTTGGCAAGATGGAATTTCTAACACATTGTGTGCCTGGGGCTTGCAGGTGGGCTTTTGCGATCTTTCCTCGGGGTTTGGCAGCATCACAGTGACTCTCTGTGGGCCTTTATTGATGTATCCATTAGAAAGTGACATGATTTGCTTGCTAAGTTTCTGTTTAATTTGCATCTTAATGTCCTATCATTAGGGTTTAAATACAGGCATTGGGGATTGAGCGATTTAGAAAGTCCCTCTGGGGATTGGTAACTCGGAACTCTGAACACACAGCACAGAAGGCGGGGGCTCGGAAGACATCTGAGCTGGTTGTTGAAAGTCTGAGGGGAGCTTGCTGGAGGTAGCATCTTAAGGGAAGTACTTGGCAGCCTCTGATGACATCAGAGGTCTGAGGTCAGGGCGAGTGCTCAGTGGTCTAGGAAGTCTCAGTTGGACATGTTTTCCTCTTTGTATTTTGGGATCCTAAGGTTTGTAGACAAGACCACATCCTCTGCTTCTGTGCGTTTCTGAGAATCCAAACTTGAGTTCTTAGCTCACAGAGCAAGTGCTTTAACCACTGAGCCCTCTTGCCAGCCATGTTGTATACACTTTACAAAGCAAAATGGTAGCCACTAAAACCCATGTCTTTCTTTCAGTTCCATGAACTTGTTGTATGTGTCTTGTGTCAAGTTCAGCATGAGATTGTTCTTTACCCTCAGGAGGTCTCTGATCTGGTGACAGATGGCAAAGGTGTGGGCACTATGGCCTCTCATGTCAGGTGCTCATGATAGGCAATGCTAATCAATGGCAAAAGGTTTTTAAATATGTTAAACATGCATTCCTTTTCATTGATTGATTGATTGATTGATTGTGCATGTGGGTGCACGCACATGCATGTATGCAAGTGCACACATGTGCATCTAGGCCACACATACTTGAGGAGGTCAGGACTTGTTTGTGGGAGCCAGTTCTCTATTTCAACCATGTGGGTTTCAGGATGAAACTCATTGTCAGTCTTTTAATGGGCACCTTTAGCAACTGAGCCATCTCATTGGCACCTATGATAGAAGTCTTGATGCTTCTAAACTTGGCCTCAGAATCTTGCACCCTCATGGGGCAGCTTTACAACTATCTGTAACTCTAGTCTTGGGGGCATCTCTGATGCCCTTTTCAGAACTCCTTAGGTACCTGCATTTATATTTGCAAGGGGGAGGGGGAAAGAGAGGGAGAGAAGGAGAGAGGGAGAGAGGGAGAGAGAAAGGAGTGCACACACATACACACACACTCACACTAAAACCAAAAATAATTTTTTCCTTTAAAAGAAAAGCCTGTTCTCCTTCAGCTGGAGTGCAGAACCAGGGGAGGTCACCCTGGAATTTCCAGTGTTTATCTTTCCCACTAAAGGAAGGAATCATTGGAACAAAAAGCGGACCTGTGTAATGGTGAGAGGAATCCCAGAGGAGTGTGAACCCCTGGAGTGAGACACGACTAATAGATGCCCACTCTCCTCATGCCAGTTCGAGTTGTACAGGACAGATTGATCGCCTTTGGTTCAAATCTACTCAGAGGCCTGGCCCTCCTTACTTTCCTAGGAGAATCATTGTTTAGGGGTGGACTCAGTGATAGGCTGCCTATGTTCCTGCAGATGACCTCACACCCATGCATACATGGGCAGCCTGAAATGGCTTTAGTGTTTTGGTGTGGTTGTATGTGTGTGTGTGTGTGTGTGTGTGTGTGTGTGTGTGTTTAGAAAAAGAAAGGAGTTGGGAAATAGATGTAGAAAGAGATCTAGGTGCTTTTGTAACAGAGGAATGAGTGGATATGATCATATTTCATTGTATACAACTATGAAATTCTCAGAAAAATTCTAAAATGAATTTTAGTAAATACTGACTCTAGTTACTGCTTGGTGATAGAATTTTGGTGAATTTATTTATTAATCATTTTATTCTTTTACATTTCAAGTGATATCCCCCTCCACAACCTGCCCCATCCCATTCCTCCTCTCCCCCCTCCTCTTTGCCTCTATGAAGTTGTTCCTCCACCCACTCACCCACTCCTGACTCACTGCTCTAGCATCCCCCTATGCTGGGGCATCAAAGAATTGCGGGATGGGTAGGTACTCTCTATGTCAAATAAAACAGTGAAGTCCTAAGGAGAGGGTGGTCAGCCTGAAGCACTCCGCGTGTCTAATGGTGTCTTGACTTGTCTGCATTTATTCTTGTTTTGGAGTTTTAGCCCAGTCTTGGCATCACAGAGCTGTCATGAACTGAAAGTTCAGGGGTACAGGTTTCGTGAGACATCTCTAATGGAGTTTCATATTTTTGGATAGGGGTAATTATACATTCCTGCTTAGAAGGTCCCGGTGATGTATGTGTTTATCTTTGGAAACTATGTGGAGAATCCTGCCGTGGCAATCATCCCAGGCATTCTCCTTCTTGCTCACTAACACAAGATTTATGTTCCCATTCACAGAGCATGGCAAGGCTAATAAGTTAGACTCGCTGACAACCCTTCAATAAGGGAACTATTTTTCTGCACTTAACAGTCCTTTTTTTATATTAATAAGCTTACTTAGTGTTAATCATCTAGTCATAGGCAAAGCTACTCCCTAAAGCCCAGTAGGAAAGCCCTAAGGAAAACCAACCATGTTAAAAAATGCTTCTCAGCTTACACTTACATCCTTGAAGGCACCTTGTGAACCTCTTAGGGCCCTTTGCTTGGTATGCCTGTACAGAAGTACTGAAGGGGTGAAGGGTCTAGAACCCTCAAGTCATTTTCCAGGGGAAAATGGCAAGTGTTTTAGGACCTCTCAAGATGCTTGTCAAAATATTAAAATGCACCTTACCATCAATTGTAAATGATAATTATAATACAGTTTTAAAACGTGCATCAGTGCACTGCCATTTAAAACACTAAAAATATTTTCTTAGCATTTGTTTTCTATTGTGAACGTGTGTGTGTGTGTGTGTGTGTGTGTGTGTGTGTGTAGTATGGTCACATGAGTACAATGGACACAGAGATTGAAAGAGGGCATCAGATCCCCTGGAGCTGAATTATAGAAGTTATAGCTATTTGTGAGCTGTCCAACCAGCATGCTAGGAACTGAACACAGGTCCTCTGGAAAGTCAATAAGTACTTTTAACTGATGAACCATCTTTCCAACTCCCCCAAACACTAGAGATATTAAAAATTAAAGTACTTTGTCTATTCATAAATAAATTTAAAAGTAATTTAAACACTCCTTGCCTTCTTACCACTGTGTAACACAAGGTTAGAACCTGACCTGAAGCAGGCATCTTTCTATGCCCTGATGTGCTAAGCAGCTACCCCCAGGGGATTGGTCCAGGGTCTCGCCGATGCTTGACTCTCCCTTCTGTAAGTGGTATATTTGCATATAAGCTACACACAGCCTCCTATAGACATTAAAAAAAATCTCTGTACTACTTGTAATTCCTGATATAATGTAAAGTTAATATACAGTATTGGAGGAAAATGGAAAAAAAAGAACGAAACACTCTGCACATGTTACATGCTGATATAATCCCCAACCGTCATACATTTCCAGTTTTCAGGTGGGTTGGCTCTGCCCATAGGGCATCCCTCCTAAACTGGGATGGGCTTCAGGCATTTTGTCCTTAACACTTTTTGTTGTGTGAACTATTTCCTAAGACTCTTTTAAGGTGAGCTCATATGTCCAACATTTTGAAAAAACATTTTGAGAAAATGTTGAGATGTTTTGTAACCTTCCTCTAATCATGTAAACCTCTGTCTTACTCTCTAAGATGTGCTTTGATCATGCTCCATAAGACTTGGTGTGGGCTACATGCATTACCACACTTGAAATGTTTTCTGGTTGGTTTCTCATTCAGAGAGAGCACTCAGATGTGTGTTTTGAAATTTCTAAGTTATTATGTTTTCCCCTGGCTCTCCTTTTTAATGTAATTGCATTTTGGCCACAGAAAATGAATATTTTAGGCATTGTTTATGATCATGTATGAATTCAATGTTGAGTATCCTAAGTAAGTACAGCCAGTATGATCCGAAGAACAGTGGTCTTCCAAAGATGTCTGTGCCCTAATGCCAGGGACATGTGAGAAAGTTACAGGGCACATACAAAGGATTTGTAAATGTACTTAGGAACATGGACTGTGGGGGCTTGAGTGATGGCTCAATCGTTGAGGGTACATGCAGCTCTCCCAGAGAACCCTAGTTCATTTCTATTGCTCTGACAGCTCATAACTCACTCCAGTAGTACTGCAATTCCAACTGCAAGGGATCTGACACCTCTGGTATTCTCCAGCATCCTCTGACATCCTCCAGCATCTTTTGACATCCTCCACCATCCTCCACCATCCTCCAGCACCTGCCCCCATGTGCACATACCCATACACAGATACATATGTATACATAATTAAGTATAAACATTTAAAAATGCAGACTATGGAATGGGGAGACCACCTCAGATTACCCATTGGGTCCAATCTAAACACATGGGCACATAAATGAACTGGCCTACTATGGATCAAAAATATTACAAAAGATCAGGGGTGTGAGAAGCATTTGACTGTGGTCCATGGGGCAGGAATGTGAGGTGGCCCCTAAGAACAATTGTAGGACACCCTACAGCACACCACTAGGACTTTAGTCCTATTGACATTAGTGTGACACCCTGTGCCTTGGAAACAGTAGAAATGACACGGAGCCAAAGTTTATGAACAAGACAGGCAAAGTTTTGTGAGGGTATGATTCAAAGCTGTCAGGCTTCTGCTCCAGCTGTGGAGAAGCAGCTGTGGGCAAGAGGGAATTAGTCAAAAAGAAGCAACAAGCCTTTATTCTTGGGATTATCTTTTTGTTTTGATTTTATTTTTTTAAACTGGGGACTTGCTGAATAGCCGAGGCTGTCCTGGAACTTGATCTGCAGACAAGGCTAACCTTGAATTTACAGAGATCTTCCTACCCCTGCCTCCTGAGTACTGGGATTAAATGTGTGAGGCACCATCAGCTGGCTTGCATTTTTTTGTTTGTTTGTTTAGTTTATTTTGGTTTGGTTTGGTTTGGTTTGGTTTGGTTTGGTTTGGTTTGGTTTGGTTTGGTTTGGTTTGGTTTTGTGTGAGGTTTGGTGATTGTCTGTTAATAGTGAACACAGTTCTAAAAGATGTTTTCCTTCTTGTGCTCAACCACCCTGGCCTTGCATTTGGTGGGCTAATGTGTGGTCAACTTCTCAAGCCCCTCAACAAGACCTTCCCCAGACTATGGTAATTTTAGGTGAAAAGACTGAACAAAAGCCACCAATTCCTGAACAGGAAAAACCCACCAATCCCTGATCTTCCCACAAGCTCAAGACTTGAAATTCTACCAGTCCTCACCCTGGAACTCTCTACCCTAGAAAGCTACTCTTATACAAGCACTAAATTTTGCCTAATTCCCTGCTGCTTTCTGCTTTCTCCCAAGAACACAAGAAGCCATTCCTGGATTTGTCCCTCCACATTCTCAACCCTCCAATAAATCTCTTTCATGAGCTTTGCTGCCTGGTGTGACTCTTATCAAAAGAAGACAAGAAGCAAGGAGAAGAAGGGAAGAAGTGAAGAGAAGGAGAGGGGCTGAGGCTCCTGAGTTCCTCAGCCTAGCTGGAGGTACCCTCCCCCGGGAGCTGCTACACCTCTGCAGAGGTGGCTTCCTCTCAGACCTGTGTGGTTCCTGTCTCAGGATGCCCTTCCCTTAGGACACTGTCCCATCTCAGATCAGTGTGGCTCCTGGGCTTCTGAGTCTCAGTATGCTTTCCCATCCAAGCAAGAAGGCCAGCAAAACCCATGTTAGGATGGGGTGTTTAATTTTGATCAGGCATGTTAATTAAGTGAACCAAATGGGAGCTTCCTTCTGATTGCTGGACTTCAATACTTTGATAGCTGCACCTTGGAAGTCAGCCTCAGGAAGAAGAAGTGGTCAAATTAGGAAGCAGACCTTGGTGGCTAGTTAATCTAAAGGTTTTTAACATCCAGAGGGAATGGGGGAGAAGGACATGGCCTGGCAGAGCTGTTTGCCAGGCTGGGCTGGCCACAGTCTCGCTATCTCCCTTTCTTGGAAAGCCATAAGGGTGTGCACCTGCAACCCCGGCACTCGGGAGTCGAGGGAAGAGGATCCATTTTGATATGGGTTCTGGAGAGTCAAACTTGGGCTCCTGCCAGGCATGGTGGCGCACGTATTTGATCCCAGCACTCGGGAGGCAGAGGCAGGAGGATTTCTGAGTTTGAGGCCAGCCTGGTCTACAAAGTGAGTTCCAGGACAGCCAGGGCTACACAGAGAAACCCTGTCTCGAACCCCCCCCCAAAACAACAAACAAACAAACAAACAAAACCAAAAACCAAAAACTTGGGCTCCTGTGCTCTCAAGGCAGGCTGTCTGTCCCACTGAGCTGTCTTGCCAGCTCCCTTCTTACAACTTACCACATATTCCACCTGTCCTATTCTCTCTAATATTTCTGTTCTCTGCTTCACTGCCATGCAGCAAGGAGTCCCTTTAGGTGTGTCTTTTCAGCAGCTCCTTCTTTCATGGTATTTATTTTATCCATCAGACTTTTATTTATTGGTTGATATATTTTATTTCCACGCTTTGCCTTAGTTCCTTTCCAAACCTACTTAATTGCCTTTAGGAGTCTGTGTGCCTTTCTTATACCAAACATTAAAAAACCAATTCATTCTATTTGCATCCTGGAGGCCATCACCTGGAGTGGATGGATCTCAATTGCCTCTGTCATTTATTGTGTGTCACTTCTGTCATCTTACTGTGAACTCAGACTTTATGGGAACTCTGAGATATTTAAGTATGCTCCTCTAGAGAGTTTAAATATTTGCCTTAATAACCATTTAAAAACAAAACTGTTGGGCTTGGCCTGATCTAGAATGTTCTGATAATGTCCTTTGAATTGAAACTCTGTGTCATGGCTGATTGGGGGCTACATAGGATCTGTTTGTTCTGTACCCATTCTCAAGATCATGACTGGCAAGTTTCCATTTCTCTCTGCTGCAGGTGCATTGACTTCTGGTCTCCTTAATGATACAACTTCCTGTGGTCCTGGATTCATGCCGGTTGTCTCCTATCACCCACCGCGGGTGGGCTGTGAGCTCTGCCCTGTGTTTCTTCTTTTTATACAATAGTTCAAATGGATGTTCAATGTCACCAAAATTCATCAGAGGCTCCCTAGACGAAAAGCTGACTTCTCGCTCAATGAATTCCCACCCACACTGTATTTTTGACATCTAAGAACCCTCATTTCATTTTCAGCTTAATAAAACATCTCTGAAAAGACTCTTTGTAATCTACCCAGGGAGGGATATTTAGGGATTCCATTCTACCATCTTATTAGAAAGGAAATTCCTACAAACACTAATGATATTCATTCGCCTACTGAGGATTTGGCGCTAAGCACATGCCACACAATGAATAATGAAGCCCGAGCCCTGTTCTCAAGAGATGGCCATGGCAGTAGCCAGCTATCTGGGGTTTCTTGTGGGAGTTCTCAACATTATACATATTCTATCTATGTGAGAAAATACAATCCAACCAGTATCTTTTCAACAATCATTTAACAGGAATGGATAAATGGAGCTGCAGAGTTGATTCCGTTAGTAGACTGATTGCCTGACATGCATAAAGCCCTGGGTAGGATCTCTAGTCCCACAATAACAGTGTGATGCCACACACCTGCAGTCTCTGCACTCAGGAGGTGGAGGCAGGAAGATCAGGGCGTGATTGGCTGGAAAACACATTTGAGGCCATTCGGAGATATATGAGAGTCTGTCTCAAAAAAAAAAGCACACAAATATTTGTTGACTAAATATTTAAACTAAATGTTAATTGCTTAATGAGACAAGTTAGTATCTGCTGTGTTATGCTTGAATTTTCTTTTCCTGAGTCTAATGCTATACAAAAAGCAGAGAGGATCCTTACCTAAGTGACCTCACTGGAGCTGGGCTTGCAAGCCCCGTAGTGCTGCTTCTGTGTTTCTTTTGCCAGTGCGTCTGCAGTGTAAGGATACAGGAGAGGCACCATACATAGCTGATGCTGAACCATCAGGCTGCCTTTCATATACATCATATGCAGGAAGGGCTCTTTCAAGTGCCTCCCTAATCACTTCCTGATCCTATCTGACACGCTCTGCTGTGTGAAGGCAAACGCTGGTGACAGCCTGAAACAGTGTGGTGGAGGCAGGGCTGGGAAGTGAGCACGTACCAGCAAGGCCAGTCTGTTCCATGATTTCTATAAGCTCCTTTTTATGGAGAAGACTTTAAATTTAGTTTTCAGGATTCTGGGAGACTGGCACTGTCAGAAAGACCTGGTGAATAACCACTTTACCTTAATACCAACCAGCTCTAGTAATGTTTTCAGATTTATTTTTATTTTTAGATTGAGGGGCTGGGGTGGGCGTGCCTGCAGAGGCCAGAGGTGTAGACGTGGATTAACTACATTTGTGAGTTGCACGTGAGTGCAGGGGACTAGACTCAGGTCTTCTGCAAGAGCACTGAGTGGTCTTAAACCTTGGCGCCATCTCTCCAGCCCCTTGATACTTCCTATCTCTATAAAGCTATGTGAAACCACCCTATAGTTGATGGGAAACTAGATATGGACACAGTGTGAAATACTTCTGCACTGAAATAGGGTGCTCTGAATTTATCTCACATATAATTATCTATTTAAACTTCATGGGTCAATTTATTAGCACCTTATTCATCAGGGTGTAACCTTTATTAGGCTTTATTGCCACAAGAAATTATAATCTACACAAATACAATAGAGATGTAAATGTTCTGGAGGACGGGCCAATAGCATCTGCCTTTCCAGTAATGGACCTTGACCAACAGAAGGTTTGATAAGTATAAAATATGACTGCTCCATGCTAATTTGGTTCCTTTTTAATGACTGATAATCCTTGTCGATTTAGTGTGATCGTCACAATCCAGCACCATCTCCTACCCCAGATGTGACAGTAACAGGAGCCATTAAACGTGCCTGCATAATAAAATTAGTCAGGGAAGCTCCTTACATTGTCTCTAGGCGTTCAGATTTCTGCAACAGTACTGTGGTTCGTCCAAGTGCAAAAGTCTGTCTTTAGCTCAGCCCAGTCCACAGCTCTCCTGATGCTAAGCTGAGGTCTGATGATGCCGGAGTTAAGAAATCTGAATCCTAAACATTTGTCATATATAAATAGGGGCTGTAGATTTTGAGCTAGGGGATGGTTTGGTCATTGATTTGCCTAACAAAGCTTTACACAGCTCCAAAGCTTAAATACATAATCAGTCTTTCGAGGCCACAATTTGAAACGGGAGAAGCCTCTCTTCGGTTCGCAGATTTATCATTCCGTCAGAAGGCTGCTGCATTAAAGAAGTCGGAATTGCTTGCCGTCTTTGGAAATAATTTAAATGTACGATCTGATCCCACCGCCCCCTTGTGGGGATTTATGGGGCTCCAGGAAGAGGCAGAGATGAGGACTTCATCACTATGTAAAGGCAGCGAGATAAATAAGTGTATCTGCCTCCTCACCCTTCCCATTTCCCAGGCTTATGAGGGATCAAGTTCAGATGCCTTCCTGCTGAAGCGGCATGGAGACCCCTGAGAACCAGTTCCCTGGAGCCTTCTAGGAAAGGGGGGAGGGGACTTGGTTCCAGCAAAGAATCTGTTTTTTTTTTGTTTTTTGTTTTTTGTTTTTTTTTTTTTTTTTGAGGCAGGAGTTAAGTAGCTCTCTCTCTCTCTCTCTCTCTCTCTCTCTCTCTCTCTCTCTCTCTCTCTCTCTCTCTCTCTCCCATTTTAACAGCCTCGGAGTTTGTATTCTTAACACTCAAAGGCTGAAAGAAAGTGGGAGAGTCATTCAACGAACAGGCAGCTTCAGCTTTTCTGGCCAAGCTGGGTGATATTACTAGGGGCAATGGCCGAGGTTTTGCTTGCTTGCTTGCTTGCTTGCTTGCTTGCTTGCTTGCTGGCTGGCTGGCTGGCTTGGTTTGATTTAGGTTTTGTTGTTGTTTTGTTTGTTGTTTGGTTGGTTTGTTTGCTCCATGTGTTTGGCTTGGTTTGTGAAGCTCTTTGGAGTTTTTATAGCTTGGGCTCTTAGAAACAAGAGGACTTGGGTCAGTGGGATGGCTCCGCTTCATAAGGCACTTGCTTCGAGGCCTGATGACCTTTGTTGGAGCCCCAGGACCCATATGGTTGAAAAGAGAGAGCTGAACTTAAGGAAATTGTCCTTGACCTCTATGCATGCTGTGGAATGTGTGTCCGTGGGCTCCCTATGTGTGTGCGTGCATGCACACACTTGAATACAGACTGTCACAAAGCAGATAAATAAAATACAATCTTAAAATGTTTAAAAACAACAAGACTTGATTGTCACTGGACTGGGAACAAGCAGCCTAGTAAACCAGCAATTCATGATTCAAAGTAATTAATTAAAAGCAAATAAACAGAAAACATATAAATGTATATTAGCATTTCTCCTCAGCAGGGCTTCTCTGTTTGATCAGAAAAATATTAAGCAAACCAGGACATGGTTTGTTTCAGGAAAGGCTGTAGATCTGGCAACCCATTAGCAAGCACAGATCTTCCCTCAGGAATTCATCCTCCTTGTCTCTATCTTTGTGTCTTCAGTGCTGTCATCCCTGAGGCAGAGCCGCGATCAGTGGCTACCGCCAGCCTGCTCTAGGAAGCCTGGTCTTTTGAAGGTCCTGTTGGAGGTGACCCAAGAGCAGCCTGCCCCTGCCCATCACAGTGATAAAGGCAGCAGCTGCATCTGTGGAGCCTGAGGAAGACTTGTTTTCAATGTCGTAGTGACCTGCCGAGCTGCCTTCACTTCCAAGCAATAGGTCTTTCAGCTGGACTTCTTGTGATGGAGGTCGTCACAAAAGCTGGGATTTTCTGGAAACAGCTTCATTCTCCCTTCTGGATGCCTACAGCTGTTTTCAGTCCTCCTGTCTGCCCATGTCCAGATCACAGATCTCTTTTAGGGATTATCGTTCTTACATCTCCAACTTCTGGCATAGTGCCTGCCTGGCTGTGATTTGGCATCCAGTGCATATTTGTTGAATAAGCCGTTGCTTCCTCTGGCCTCACTTCCTACCTGAAACCACCAGCAACACCTTAAAATCCGAGTTAAGCCCTCCAGAAGTGCCTCTCAGATGACTTCACATACAGCAGCAAGACACTTCCTAGCTGTTGCTTAGGGGGAAAAAAAGCTGCTTACAACATTTTCTTATTACTGGTGTATTGTATTACAACTTCAAGGTTTAGGAGAGAGGTAGCTATCTCATCTCTAACCAAACTGCAGAACTCTGAAAAAAAATCCATTCTAAGGCTGGGTGGTGGTGGTACACGCCTTTAGTCCCAGCACTTGGGAGACAGAGGCAGGTGGATTTCTGAGTTTGAGGCCAGCCTGGTCTACAAAGTGAGTTCCAGGACAGCCAGGACTACACAGAGAAACCCTGTCTCGAAAAAAAAAATATCCATTCTGACTTGGAAGCATCCCATAATAACATGGTATTTTAGACCTATATTCATATATAATAACTGCTTATGCCCAGGCCAGCATCTCTCATATAGTATATATGTACTTACTGATAAATGGGTTGATAGTGGGAAATATGTTGAAAGGAACCATGAATGTTGGCCACTATTGTTTTTTCTATCATCTGTCTGTCTGTCTGTCTACCCATTTCTATATCAGCTCATCTAAGCTATCTATCCAACCTCTGCCTGCTGAGGCCTCATTTGTCATTTCTCAAATTAACTCCATCCTTCCAGTCATGGATGATCAATCCAATCCATGACCAGGCAAGTCTGTAGTCAAAATGATCAGTCAGGGTCTTTTCAGGGTCTCTGGACATTGGCTCAGTATTAGAAAGTGAAGGTCAAAGTAATAAGATACACAAGAAGCGACAACATATCAGGTGACCTGGAGTGGCCATGAGGGTTCATGTGAAAGCCAAACTATTGAAGAAGCAGAAATTATAAATAAGCAAATAGAGCCAGTCAGAGCAACAGGAAAGAGTCGACAATGCTATAAAAAGAAGACCCGCTGCCAAGGCTACCAGAAACAGATCTCAGAGAATCTCATCAGCTCCAGGTCCAGTCCATACTATTATTGTGTCTCTTTATCAAAACTCTGCACCCACCAAGATGCTAACTACCCAAACACAGAAATGTTGGTCAAAATGTGGGGAGACTGAATGAACCCCAACATACTGTTCCTGAGGAGGTAAACTCTGTATGATAGATAATCAAAGAGTCAAACATGGAATTACCCCATGATCCAGCAATGCATTTTTGGAAATATACCCAAAAGAAGCGAGAGCATTAACTTGAAGAAATATTGATAGCAGCATTATCCACTACAGCAAAGGGTTGGCTATCCAAGAGTCTATTGGCAGACGAATATATAAATAAACTGTGATTTGTATGTATGGTGATAGTTTTAGTCCCTGTCAACTTGATAGGGTCTGGGCTCACTTAGGAGACAAGCATCTGTACATGTGAGGGATTATGTTAGTTGAGCTAGGAAGTCACACACTAAAAGTGGGAGGCACCAGTTCCTGGCCTTTAGTCCTGGAACGCATATAAAGGGAAAACAAGCTGAGCACAAGTATTCTGTGCTCTCTGCTTTTAAAAGTGTGTGTGCTTGTGTATGTGTGTGTGTGTGCGCACGCGCATATGAGCATGCATACTTGAATAGAGTGCCCTCAAAAGCCAGAAGAGGGTGTTGAATCTCCTGGAGCTGGAGTCACAGGTGGTTGTGAGTTGGCCAGTGTGGTTACTGAGCAAACTGGGCTCCTTTGCAACAGCAAAGGCTCTCAATGGCTGAGCCATCTCCCCAGCTTCTCTCTCTGCTTCTTAACTGTAGTGGTGATGTGACCCAACTGCTGCAAGAACCTGCTGCTTTGAATTCCCCAAGAACTGTGAGCCAAGGTAAACCATTTCCTCTCTTAAATTGTTCTTGTCATGGGATTTTATCACAGCAACAAACATCACTAGGAATGCTACTCAGTCTTTGCTAGGAAGAAAATTCTGATACATACTGCTATGTGGATAAGTCTGGGGGAATATTATATGAAGTGAGATAAGCCAGTAAGGTGGGAACAAATACTGTGTAATCCCATTTCTAGGAGGTACTGGAGTAGTCAGTCTTTTTCGTTTGTTTGTTTGTTTGTTTGTTTCTCAGTTTTATGTGTATGGATGTTTAGTCTGAATGAGTCTCCTTGCACCACTTATGCGCCATGTCTGTGGAGGCCAAAAGAGGGTGTTGGCTTCCCTGGAACTAGAGTTACAGATGGTTGTGAGCCACCTTGTGGGTGCTGGGAATTGAACCCAGGTCCTCTGGAAAAGCAGCCAGTGCTCTTGACTATGGAGCCATCTCTCCAGCCCCAGGAGTAGTCAGATTCTTGAGGATGAGAAGAAAAGAGGCTGAAGCTGAGGGGGAGAGAAAACATAAAGAATTTAAGGGACCAGGAAAACAGTTAGGGAAAATGAAAGGCAGGTATGGTGTGGTGACACAAGTCTAAAAACTAGAGTGTGGTGAAGGTCCCTGCACTCTACACACAAGTATTTAAGGTCGGTGGGGTATGGTGGTCCATGCTGGAATTCCAGCATGCAGGAGGCAAGGCCAGTTTGAGCTAATAGCAGAACCAAGATAGCCTGGGCTATGTAAGATATTTATTTATTTATTTATTTATTTATTTACTTGCTATTTGAGATCTTGACTCAGACATTTTTAAAGGTAGGCTAAGGGCATTGTTCAGTGGTAGAGCACTTGTTTAACACGTCTGTCTCTTTTCCACAACCAGCATTTATTCTGTCTCAAATCCTCTGTTCCTTTCATGCGTTCAGTCCTAACACTGGCCCTCCCCTGTCCACAATGGGCCTCTCAACTTTCTCTGCCCCCCCCCCACCCCAGCATAGGATTCTTTAATCCAGCCAGGGACAAAATTATCATTGAATCCATTTTGCTATGCCTTGAAGAATCAATCACAAAATACTTTATGTCACTGACTGGTTGACCTAAAAGATTTAAAAAATACTTGAAAACCAAGGTAGCCACCATTATTTGTTGTGATACAGAAAAATAAAACTGTCTACTTCTACATACAATTTCTCATAAAATTTGGAAGAACATCTATACTTAGTTTCTATACTTTTAGCTTCTGAAAAGAAAAATCTTAATCTACATTCTTTTTAAACTAACAAGACTAAAGAATTTTCTTGTAGCTTTTAGAGGTTTGCTTCAACAGCTCTGAGAGCCCTGACTTGTAACCTTGAGATTATAAATATTTGTTAGCAAAAAACCACATTTATCAGAATGTTTGTTGTGCAGAATTGGATCTGTTCACTTAAAAGTTGCAAATTCTGTTTGCTCACCAAACCTGTGTAATTAGCCACTGAACAAGACCTCATTCATTTAACCACAATTAATTCAACAAATATAAATGGCTGTGCAGATATTGTTTTTTAGTTAAGGCCACTTTTAAAGGAATTTGCCCTTGCAAAACTTATTTTGAAAGTAAAAATTAAAAAAGTGATTCTAGGGCTGCAGAGATGACTCAGTGGTTAAGAGAATTTGAGGCTCTTGCAGAAGACCCCACATTGGTTCTCAGCATCTATGTTGCCTGGCTCATGACCACATGAAACCCCAGCTCTAGGAGATCTGACACCCTCTTCTGGCCTCCAGAGGAATCTGCTCACACTTGCACACAACCATACACAGATGTACACATAAGCACATGACTTTAAAAAAATAAAATAAGTAGTTTTTATTTTAAGTGACTTTGGTAGCAAGCCTTGTAAATAGTTTCCAAAAATCTCTGCTTCTTGGTCTCTTACACGGGTTCATACCCTCCCCTTGAGTCTGACCTGAGTCTAATGACTTCCTGAATAAATACGAAAAGTTATATATTGACTGAAGTTTTTGATATGTTTACATGATTTGGCTATATAGTCTCCAGTGTCTCAGTTAAATACTGATATGAGGTGTTCCTGTGCAGGTCTTTCTCAAATGTGACTGAAGTCCCTAGTCATTTGTACCAGAGACGATGCAGTTTGATAAGGTAGATAAGCTTCAAGCAGCTGGAAGATGTTAGATACCGCTGAGGCTTCCCTGAAAAAGAACAATTCTGCCCGTGAACTGCAGCTCACCACCGGTACACCTGAAAAATCTAGCCCACCCTTTCTCATGGCTAGCCCTGCAGATCTTCATACTACTGGTTGAGCCTTGAAATAGTCATGGCCTCAACCAATGCCTTGAGTACATTTTGGTGAAAGTGGGTAAGGCAGAAGACCTGGTTACTCCACAGTCAGAACTGTGGAGGGTCATCAAAAGTCCGTTTGAGGATTGTTAGTGGTTCATCCTTTCAGGGTGTCCTTAGTAATGTTCACAAGTGAAACCCCCTACTTCTGGGCTGGATGTATGCAGAACTTCACAATCTAACTAATAATGCCTGTGCATTCTTCCCTTTGTAGGCAGAGATCGGTTATAGATTCAAGGTCAGAAAAAAGGACGGTAAATATGAACTCCTCCTTCACTTCTGGTCTCCTGAGAGGAATACACTTCCCCATCCTTTGGATTTTTATTTCTTTATTTTGTGTATGTGAATACACTGTAGCTGTATAGATGGTTGTGAGCCTTCATGTGGTTGTTGGGAATTGAATTTTTAGGACTGTCGCTTGCTCTGGTCAACCCCACTCGCCCCCGTCAACTCTGCGGGCTCGGTCCCTGCTAGCTCCAGCCCAAAGATGTATTTATTATTATACAAGAGAACACTGTAGCTGACTTCAGATACACCAGAAGAGGGCATCAGATCTCATTACAGGTGGTTGTGAGCCACCATGTGGTTTCTGGGATTTGAACTCAGGACCTGGACCATCTCTCCAGCCCTTCCCTACCCTTTGATGCCCTTTGTGCTTTGCTACAGAAGAAGAAGAAGCAAGTCTGGTTTGGGTCTGGTCAATCACTTATTTGCTCTTGGGCCAGTGGGTTATCAGTAGACTTGATGCAATAGAGGAATTGACTCTGCTCTGCCAATCAGATATGTGTTTTAATTACTCTTCTTGTCTTGCTGTGGAGAGACACCTGATGAAAGAAACTGAAGGAAGGGAAGGGCTATTTGGACTCAGGGTTGGAGAGTACTTGTCCATCACTGCAGAGACCGTCTAGCAGCAGGAGACTGGGGAGGCTGCTCATGCTACACCCCAGTCAGGAAGGGAAGAGGCATGGCTGCTGCTACTTCTCTTGCTTCCTCCTTTTTATTCAGCCCAACCAATAGGACAGTGCTACGCAAATTTATGACAGAGTCAAGAAGCCTCTTCAGTGATGTGCCCAGAGATCCTATCATGTTGGTAATCAGTATTATCCATAGCAAAATCTTAGAAGACTTGACCCAGGATTTGAAACTAGCTTTCACTATCTTACCTTGGAGAACTTATTTAATCAGGAAAGATGAGATTAGTCACAGAAGAAAACCCAAACAACCAGGGAGAAAAAATGTTGTGAAGAGATTTTCTCTTATCATTTGTTTGTTTGCTCTTAAAATTTTGTTTCTCTAATTATATGTGGGATTGTGTGAGTACCTGTGTGTATTTATATGTACCCTGGGTGTATGTTGCCTGTGGAGGACAGAAAAGGATATTAGGTCCTCTAGAACTGGAGTTACAAACAGTTGTGAGCCCCCGTGTGAGTGCTAGGAACTGAACACTCAGTCCTGTGTGTAAGCAGCATAGCTCTTAACCACTGAGCTGTTTTTCCAGCCCCCACTTCCTCTTTCCTTCTCTCCCTCCCTTTCCCCTCCCTCCCTCTCTTTCTCTCTCTCTCTTAGATAGATAGATAGATAGATAGATAGATAGATAGATAGATAGATAGATAGATAGAACATGTTCAATGGTGGCCTTGCAAGGTACTAGAGAAACTCCTAGCAGATAAACAGGAGGCAGTACAAAGAAGCCCCATGATCGACCTGGGCTGCACACCCAACATCAAGGACCATCTCTCTACAGATGTGCCCAAAGAAGTTTAACAGGCAGCTTAACAGATGTCCAAAGCTGCAGATCAGAGGGGATATAAAACAGTTAAAGCTGCTCCAAGGCACAATGTGTCACCATCTAACAGTTACAAGCATCCCTGACCGCACTGAGGAGGAACATGGGCAGGCCGGTGCTCCTGGCTGTCTGCATGCCAGGAAGATTATAAAACCGCCACGCTGTGATATGTAGCCCTCCTGCAGGGGAAGCAACGATTAAGCTGAGTATTTACGGCACCTATTCAGACAGGAACGGCCTGCGAGGAGTGCTACCTGTCTTCTGGTTGGATAAATTAGTTGTGAGTGTCACAAGATTAGAGCTGCCTATTGTTCTGTCTGTTGAAGGTGGGAAGGGACGAAAGCCCCCCATCTGCCCTTGTAATGTTCAGTGTGAAATGCGGGAGGCGGCCTCTTTTCTTCCTGCGCTAATGGTAAAACAAGATCTCGACTGGCTATATTAGAGTTTGGGGCATCGTTAAAAAGACAACGCACAGCAAAGGAGGAAAAGAGCGTGCTTATTTATAGCAGGAGGTGTGTGTATGAAAGGGAAGGCGGGCAAAGCCAGGAACCTGGGAGAATCAAGTGTGAGAGGCAGGCAAGGTGAGCTCCCGAAGTCACTGCATAAATTGGTACCATAATCAGAGCGGAAATGCTTGCCAGTCAATGCAAAAAAAATGATCCTCCATTTGCTCACCTCCTCTCAAAATATTTTCTATATAAATTGTTTTGCCCTCACATTTCCATGATCTATGGAGCTATGAACCCTAAATTAGTGTTAACAGGAATTGACAAGCTCTGTACTAAAAACGATCAGCCAGGCAGCCCGCCCTACGGGCTTAATTATGGAAGGATAGTATGGAAGGAGCAGAAAACCCTCTTTCAAAATTTTACCACATGCAATATAAATAAAAGATTATCTCATCCACTCATAACCTCACAGATCAAACGGAGGACGGGAAGGTGACTTTGCTGGCTTCCATAATTATTTATCGTGCCTGAACAGTTGTGTTGTGTTTTGACAAATTCAAGATTCTTAATTTTTTTTTTGAGACAGAAGCAGCAGTCACCCTATTCTGTGAGTCTCAGGCGTAGGTTTAGGAAATGACTTGAAGTAAAATCAATGGAGCCGGCCAGGTTCCCTACACACGGGATATAATGGTAGGGATTGAACCCTACCATTGAACCCTAGCAGATATCTGTTGGTGTCTGTTATGAGGCTTTACAGGGGCTTGTATGTGTTTGTATGTTTATGTGTGTTCGTGTGTGTGCATGTTTGTGTGTATGAATGGTTTTGTGTGTGCATGTGTGTGTATGCATGATCCTGTGTGAGCATGTTCATGTGTGTGCTTGTTCATGTGTGTGCATGCTCATGTGTGTATATATGTTTGAGTGTATGCATGTTTGTGTGTGTGCATGTGTATACATGCTCCTGTGTGTGCATGTTCATGTATGTGCATGTATGTGGAGGCCAGAAGCTGATGTTTATATTTTCTTTGAGACATGATCTCTTCCTGAAGTTGGAGCTTACTGATTGGCTAGGCTGGCTCATTAGTGAACTCCAGAAAATACATGTCCCCTCCTCCACTCTATATAGCCAAAACCATTTTTTTAAAATGGAGGGAAATTTTTATTTAGAAACGTGGTCCATACATGTAGCACATGCCTGTAATCACAGCACTTAGGAGGCAGCAGCAGGAAAATCAGGAGTTGGAAGCCTGCGTGATCTTCATGAGACCCTATCTCAAAAATACAAAACCCAAAGAATTGAATTGTGTGTCACACATAATGGCTCAGGAACTCATAGACAATTCAGGCTCAGAGTTCAGCCTCCACTCACTGTGGTGGGCAGTCTGTTGTGTTTTGATATGAAACTTCCCCCACAGCCTTGTGTTTTGAGTGCCTGCTCTTGGCCTAGCTATTTTGAGATGTTGGCAGAAATTTTAAGAGGTAGAGCCCATAAAAAGAAAGTAAACCATCAGGGGTGGGTTATCCACAGCCACTTTCTGTCTCATCCCCTGCTTTCTGGTCCATCCAAATGGGAACTAAACTGCTCTATCATGCCATCCCACCGTGGCAAACTAACCCCTAAAAGTGCATGATGGTGCATGCTAGCAATTGTAGTGAGTGGGTAGCCGAGGCAGCCAAATCCCTGGGGCTTGATAGTCAGCCTAGCATACTTGGTAAGTCCTAGGCCAAAGTGCACTACACCTGAGAAATGACATTTGAGGTTGACCTCTGGCTGCCACATGCACATACATACATGTACGTACACACTCAACCGTGCTCATGTACATGTACGTACACCCTCCCCACAAATGTACACAATGACACATTGAATAGTTGCCCCAAGAATTAGGTTGCTGCTGATGCTGTTTCAAAGTCCAGTAACTTGACTAGGATATGTCTCAGTTGTGTGTGTGTGTGTGTGTGTGTGTACGTACATACTTGTATGTGGTACACATGTGTGTGCATGTGTGCATATTCTATTTAAAAATGCTAAAGCTGTACTACAAAGTATTTGCTCTGAGTCAGTATTGCCCTCTGAGCTTCAAGCATGTATATGGTAACCTCCTTTGTCTTCCAAGCCCTTGCCTTCCTCACCCCCTTTAACACTGCTTTTACTATGCTGGGCTTCCCTCCCATCTGACTCCTACAGTCTCTACAGTGTGCCTTACAATTTCACGTTCGTTTCTGTGATTGCTTCCATTCCTCCCTCACTTTTCTCCTGACTTCTGCCAGATCTCACCTCTGCTGTTCCCAGATCTCGTCCTGAGCTCTCTGTCTCCTGTTCCTGTGGTTTGTTTTAAAGATTTATTTATTTATTTATTTATTTATTTATTTATTTATTTATTTATTTATTTATTTATTGTATGTGAGAACACTGTAGCCGTCTTCAGACACACCAGAAGAGGACATCGGATACCATTACAGATGGTTGTGGGCCACCATGTGGTTGCTGGGAAGAGCACTCCATGCGCTTAACCACTGAGCCGTCTCTCCAGCCCCTCCTGCTCCTGGGGCTGTTTTTTCTTCATAGAATCAATCATTCCAATTCTCAATTTGCTTTTCATGTGTTTGGTTTTGTTTGGAGTCAGGCTCTCACTACATAGCCCTGGCTGGCTTAGAACTCATCGTGCAGACCAGGTTATCCTCGAACTCACATAGATCCACCTGCCTCTGCCTCCTGAGTGGTGGGACTTAAGGCATGTACCACCATGCCCAACCATCTTTTAAATTTAAATTTGACAGCCAAGTATCTGCTCATACGTCTTGTCTACCCTGTGGAGATATTTTTCTGGTGCTGTTGGCCGTTGTCTTAATTTTTTTCTAGTGCTGATATAGATCGTCTGCTGGTTTCTTGTAGATTTTTCATCTTAACAACATGAGTCTTTCCAGGACCTAATATTTGCTGAAGTCCATGCTGGGGAAGGGCCAAGGCCAGCCAGAACTTTTCTTACGTTGCTGAGTTTTGCAAGTTTGTTTTTCTTGAGTTAATGGCGTTAAGCCAATGTAAGGTTTTGTTTTTCCAAAGCAAACTGTCTTTGCTCTGCCTCAGGCAGAAACACATTGCTTCCCAAACATATGACTTGTGTCTGTGGTTTCTTTCCTAGCTTCATTTTCTTCCTTTCTGAGATAAAAACAGAGACAAAGAAGCCTCTCCAGGGGCAGCATGCTCGCCCTCTTCTGCCACTGCGCACAGACTTTAGGTTCCACACCTCAGGGCACACCTCCCCGGAGAAGTGTGTGTTGTCTCTTTCTAAGGTAAGTGCACAGTGCCATGACTTTCTGTTTCCCTAATTCCCAGGCAACTCTCCTACCTAGGTTACAGCTGTTTTCTCCTGTTGTCAGAAATGGGGTTTAATCTTTTTCTCGTTCACTTTTTCTGTTGCTCTTGAGAAAAAAAAATGGGAAGCAACAGCTTTATGTCCCTGTCTGCAAACCTGAATCCCTTCCACTCTCGTCAAAGTGACCATTGTTTTTTTGCGTTTTACAATGTTGACAGCAAACTAGAACATGTATAAAATTATACACAAGTTCACCAATTTATATTGTAACTTGCATTATGTCTACATTTATTTGTAGTCTATTCTTATATAATCTCCCATTTCCTATTTGAGCCCAGATCTTATTTATCCCAGGCTGGCTTCAAACTCACTATGTACCCGAGGATGACCTTGAATTTTGAATCCTCCAGCTTCCATCTCCCAAGAGCTGGGATTACAGATGTGAACCCCCACTCCTGGATTGTAAGGAGTAAACACACCTGACTGACTGAGCTACATCCAAGCCAGCATGGCTCTCACTTATTAGATAACTACTCAAAGAAGCTTAAAGAATGCTAACAGAGATCAGTGGCATTAAATGGTGCTATAAGAGCAGAGACACAGAACTTTGGGTCCCTTTTCTAATAAACCTGGGTAAGTATCACATGCTATGTGATGAGCACATATTAAAGAAATGGCTTAAAGAACTGATATCTGATAGAAATATATATTAAGCACAAACCTGGATAACATTATAATTTAATAGTAGAATATTTATTTTATGTGTATAGAGTTTTACCTACATGGATGTATATACATCCTGTGTGTGTAGTGCTGGGAATCAAACTCAGGTCCTCCACAAACGCAGCCTGTAGACGCTGAGCCATCTCTCCAGCCTGTTAAAGGTATAATATTTGTAAACTGCTTCAATTTCTTTATTATTTCATTTGATCTTCCAGATGACTCATTCAAGAGGATTCTTGGTATAACTGTGGAACACAAGACTCAGAGTGGGAACGTGTCCTCTTAAAAGGCCACAGAGCTGAATGGCAAACCTTAGTCCCTGAGATTCAGGAAGTAACAATGTCCCCTGGTAGAACCATGTAATCAAACCGAAGCAAATCCCACTGTTTAGAAGCTGCTGAGTCACAGAACTGCCCTAATCAAAATACCTTAGCCCCCTTCTCTTTGTAGTATTTTAAAAAGGTATTTATAATGAACGCTTTCCTGCAGGTATGCAAGCAGATCACATGTGTGCACTGCCAGCAGAAGCCAAAAGAAGACATCAATTCCCCTGGAAATGGAGTGACAGACAGTTGTTAGCCATCATCTGGGTGCTCAGAATCAAGCCCAGGTCCTCTGAAACAGCAGCCACTGCTCTGAATGGATAAGTCATCTCTCCAGCCCCACCCCTGCATTCTTCATATTTTAAAAACAAAAGTAGAAATCTTTTTATCATCCTGAGTGAGGTAACCCAATCACAAAGGAACGCACACAATATGTACTCACTGATAAGTGGATATTAGCCCAGAAACTTAGGATACCCAAGATATAAGATACAATTTGCTAAACGCATGAAATTCAAGAAGAACGAAGACCAATGTGTGGACACTTTGCCCCTTCTTAGAATTGGGAACAAAGCTTGGCACTGTGTCAAAAGGATGGACCATCTAGAGCCTGCCATATCCAGGGTTCCATCCCATAATCAGCTTCCAAACGCTGACACCATTGCATATACTAGCAAGATTTTGCTGAAAGGACGCAGATATAGCTGTCTCTTGTGAGACTATACCAGGGCCTAGCAAACACAGAAGTGGATGCTCACAGTCAGCTATTGGATGGATCACAGGGCCCCCAATGGAGGAGCTATAGAAAGTACCCAAGGAGCTAAAGGGATCTGCAACCCTATAGGTAGAACAACATTATGAACTAACCAGTACCCCGGAGCTCTTGACTCTAGCTGCATATGTATCAAAAGATGGCCTAGTTGGCCATCACTGGAAAGAGAGGCCCACTGGACTTGCAAACTTTATATGCCTCAGTACAGGGGAACGCCAGGGCCAAAAAGTGGGAGTGGGTGGGTAGGGGAGTGGGTGGGAGGGTATGGGGGACTTTTGGGATAGCATTGGGAATGTAAATGAGGAAAATACCTAATAAAAAGTATTTAAAAAATCTAAAGCAATCTCTTGATATTGGTTACATAACACAAAATAAAGTAGAGGTTCATACATACTTCTGTCTGTTTGGTCAATGTACGAGTTTGGGTAACTGAACCTTAAGGGTTTTTTCAGTGGGATCTGGGAAAACAGCCTTTGTTAGCTTTGGTGCTTGCCCACACACACAATGTATGTTTATAGAGAGAGATTTAGTTAATGTGTGTGCATGATTGTGTGTGTGCAGGCGCAAATGCAGGCTAGCATACGAGTGTGCATGTGTGTGAGGCTGGAGAACAGCTTCAGGTGTCATTCTCAGGAATGCGGTTCTCTTTGTCCTCTTGAGAGAGGGTCTCACTGGCCTGGAGCACATTGAGTAAACTAGCCTGGCTGGCAGGACTTGAATTTGCTTGTCTCCGCCCCCCTCAGCACCAAGGTTGGCAGTACGTGCCACCATGCTCAGCTTTCATTCCCATGGATTTAGGGCATTGAACTTGAGTCCTCACTCTTTCAAAACAAGCATCTTAGCAACGGAAGCATCTAACCAGCCCCCATCTAATCTACCTTCTTAGAGATGACCAGTGGCTCGGTGTTGAGCCAATTCCTATTAGAGAGTACATCACATAGCAATCAATTAGCCTGTCAGGATAGCTTCATTCTTTTGAAATAAACTGCCTCTTCCATAACTCACTCTGATGCTTGGTGGTCAGATGCTATGCAATCAAATAATTGAGATTTCTATAATATTAAATGTAGTAGCATTGTTACAGCCAAGTGCACGACATTTGACTGATTTATTGGTTGGGGGTGTATGTGTGTGCACTCGCGCAAATGTGTGTACATGTGCTCGCAAGCTAGGAAAAGCAAGGGGTGATTGTGATAAAATTAGCTGTACACAAAACATTTTAAGGACACCTAAATATCTTGTGAGTTGGGTTTTGTGTAACCATAGTAACCAACCCCTTTCATAAACAGCTGAATCACCGCCATTAAAATAGGCTGAACTGATAGAGCTGGAAGAACTTCCAGCATAGGTCTGTGATGGGTTCTTTTTCCATGAACATCCTATCCTTAAATATTTATATTTTATGGGTCTTTTTTTTTGCCTGCATATGCGCCTATGCCCATGTGCATGTCGTACCCACAGATCTGCAACTGGAGTTTCAAACAGTTGTGAGGTGTCATATAAGTGCTGAGGATGGACCCGGGGCCCTCTGAACTGAGTTATCTTCAACCTCATGGATATTATTTTAATGTTATTAAGGTGTTGATTTTATAAATTCTAGGCATCTCCTTTAAACTAGCACCATGTAAAAAGTATTCAATATATGTGGCTAAAAGATAAATCAAAGCCAAATTATCAAAAGGAAGAGGAAAGCAGGAAGAAAATGAGGGAAGGAAGCAGATATGACTGGAAATATGGATACTTAGAATTTCATGTGAAACTAAAAGTTAAGAGGGGGTGGTATACGCATGCATACATGCATATATACATACATACATGCATTCATGCATATATACATACACAACATATATATGAAATCATTACCCTGCCTTCTGCACCTAATTCTACAGGCCCTAAAATGCTAATTAAAACTTAACTGTGGCGCTTAGTTAATTCAGCTGACAGCCTACCATGGGGAATATTTTGGCAGTTAATTATATACATTGACAGTTTTTATATGGCGGGTATAAATTTATAGTGATACGGCTATAAAAAAAAAAAAAACAACTCACCCCAGCAACCGAATTTTTGTTCCTCTGAAGGTCCAGATTAATCTTAATCAGTTGTAGAAAACGTAATTGGGCAGGTTTGATTACTGACTTCCTGACATACTTCACGGGGCTCGTCGTTCTTAGGAATTGTTTTTTGTTTTTGTTCACTGCTGGAACACAATCAGCAAAAAGACCAGTATTTCTAAAATATATGCATTAGCCAATAAATTACAATTCTCTCCCCATGCCTCTGCCTCTGTCTCTCTCTCTCATCTCTCTCCCTACCCCCTCTCTTACACACACACACACACACACACACACATTCTTTAAAATATCTCTATACCTTCCAGGTTTGTTCAATTACAGTCCTATTTGTCTTAAAAATCATACTATACAGGGTCACATAGGGGCATTTCTGTTCAGTCCTGTGATGTCCCTTGCTTTCCACCCCCCCATCACATCACCACTATCACCCCCATCCTGTCACATCGCCCCCCTAATCACGTTGCCACCCCTCTCTCTCCTTCCCTCAGGAGTCCCCTTTGTTCTCTAAGCAGTCTCAGTTCTACTTGCATACCGTCTATACATATATGATTTTACATATCCATAAAGTCTAGGCACAAATGAAAGAAAAGATGTACATTTCTCTGAGGCTGATTTAATCCCCATCATGCCATTCTCTCCAGTTACATCTTTTTTTTTCCTGTGAAAAAGAGAAAAAAAAACCTTTATGACTGAAAAAAAATCCATTGTATACACAAATATATTTCTTTGTCAATTCCACACCCGTGATAAATGGCTACCCTGAACAGAAGATGTTACTAGGTTAAATATATTATAGAAACCCATACCAAAAATATTTATGGTCTAATTGATGTGTCAAAGTGTTAATGATATAAAATAACCAGACAAGAATCAAGGTACAGGGAGTCTGGACAGATGGGTCAGTGGATACAACACTTGCTCCTGAAGTTGGAGGGCTGGAGTTCCCAACACCAAGCCTGGGGGTTGTGCTGTTCTCCTGTAATGCCGGTGCTTGGGAGGCAGAGACAGGAATCTCAGGGCAAACTGGCTAGCCACACCAGGAAAATTGGCAACCTCCGAGTTTAGTAAAACGCCTTGCCTTGGTAAAGAACGAGGAAAGCATTTGAGGAAGACATGTAATGCCAACCTCGGGATGCTAAGTGCACCCCCACACACATGAACATGCATGTGTGTACATGAGTGTGTGCCACACATACTTGTTCTGATGGTTTGAATGAAAATGGCTCCCATAGATAGGCTCATAGTGGGTGGTACTATTAGAAGATGTGGCCCTGTTAGGAATCATGTCACTGGGGTGGGCTTTGAGGCCTCAGATGCTCAAGCGAAGCCTAATATCTCACTCTCTTTCTCCTGCCTGCTGATCCCAGATGTAGAAATCTCAGCTACCTCTCTAGCACCATGTCTGCCTGTGTGCCACCCGAGATGACAATGAACTGAGCTGTAAGCCAGCCCTAATTAAATGTTTTCCTTTATAAGAGTTGCTGTGGTCATGATGCCCCTTCACATGCATATGCCAAAATAAGTAAGTAAGTAAATAAATAAATAAATAATAAAATATTGGATTTTAATTGTATTGGGCTTTGGAAGCAGTGGTCTGGAGAACGTGGATTATAAGAAGCAGTGGGACTGTGGGGATAGGGGAAATGAGATGTGAGACTGTGGTGTGGTATGAAGGGCCTGTGAAAGACTTAGACACTCAGGGCTAGAGGATACTTGACACAGATAGCCACCCGACATGGGAGGCGGGGTGACGTCACTCACAATATGACATTCCGTTTCTACGTTCTCAAGAACCTCCATGATACTCTGTAAAACACAAGTACTCATGGCTTCCCATCCTACCTTTTTATTTTTATCTATTTTATTTTATTTTATTTTATTTTATTTTATTTTATTTTATTTTATTTTATTTTATTTTATTTTATTTTGCTAGTGGCCATTTTTCCTGGATGAAGGTGATTTCTCACTTCTGGGTTTGTTTTTATTTCTCCGATATTTGGTGATACTCAGTACTCAATACGTGATCATTGTGCACAGTTTCCATGGTAAAAGGTTATGGTTGTGACGAGAGAGACGGCTCTGAGGTGAAGAGCATTTGTTCTTGCAGAAGACCAAGTTCAACTCCCAGAATCCACATGGCAGCTCACACTGTCTATAACTCCAGTCTCAGAGGATCCAATGCCCTCTTCTGACTTCATGAATATCAGGCATGCATGTGGTACACAGACATACATGTGAGCAGAGGTTCGTTACCAAAAAAAAAAAAAAAAAACCCTCTCTGAGACGAGCTTTAAAAGGCAAGAGTTCGTCAAGAGGAAGAAGTCAGGCAGAGCAGCACACAAGTCAAAGTACTTTAAATGCTAAGAAGTTATATTTTCCCATAAAGTATTGGGGGCATGACAGTTTGTCAGTAACAAGGGTGTGTCTCTAGCAACACTGTAAATGCCTCTGATGTTCCCTAATTGCAGAAACTAAGTAAGGTCAAGGCTGGCGAGCTCTTGAGTGGAAACAAGAGGAGATGAAAAGGGTGGAGCTTAGCCTCTGCTTGGTAAATCTGAAGGTCCCTCTGCTTGTTGTTGGGATGAAATAACCCAGAAAAAGAGATTCTCAGGAGGGAAGGTTTATTTTGGCTAATTATTCTAAGGAATGCAGTCCACCATAGTGGGGAAGACATGGTAAGCAGGACTGTGGGGCCCCTGATCACATCCCATCCAGGAAGGAAGCAGAGTGTGGTGACTGCTAGAGCTCAGTTCACCCCCTTTTCACTCAAGTGGGGTACCAGTCCTTGGAATGGTGCCACTCGCTTTCAGGATGGGTCTTCCCACCTCAGATAACCTAGAACCCCCTCACACACATGCCCAGAAGTCGGTCCTCTACTTGATCCTAGATCCTGTCAAACGGATGTTTCATGTTAGTCATCACAGGGAAGGGTGGAGAAGGTCCAGAGAAAGACTGTATTAGAGCTGGGGTGTTATGGATGACAGAGTCAGAACAAAGGAAAAGTGGGGATGATGGTCAGGTGATCACCTGGCCACTGCATGAAGGGAGTCTGTGGATTTATGTATGTCATAAATACACATGCCAGTATGCATTCATTACTGGTTCTGAGCACTTGCTCAGGAAGGCTTAGCCAAACACAGATTATAAATGGTTACTTTCTCCAGAGTTAAAGAAACTATCTTCTGTCTTCATCTATTTTTTGTAGTCTGGGGTTCTCAAACAAATCCAGAGGTGTTTGTGGACCCTGAGAGTGGGCTCAGACCTGGGCAGGTAGCTTCTCTATGCCTCCTCCCAAGCTACTCTCACCATCAGAAACTCAAGTCGCCTACAGGGATGGGCATCCTATAGTTGGCCAAGCAGCTATGTCTGCAGCCTTGGGGAAGAGGAAAAAGAAGACCGCCATCTTCCACTGCCCAGTGAGTTCTGTCCATCTGCCCTTCCCAAGGAATCAAGTGTAAATAAAGGACCATAACCAAGTTTGCCAGTAACATCTATTAATCAGGGAAGTAAATGTCTTTCTTCCTTTCTTTCTACTCTGGAGCCTTCAATAATGTAGAAGGAAAAATGGTGACAGAAGGTCAGTTTACCACTAGCCCTGTGACACTTCGTCAATACAGTATTGACAATTCAGTTAAGGTGAAATATAAGGGCATTATTTAGCTGTTAGGAACTAGTAAATATATTATTTACTATGTTGGCAATCAATCATAGCCAAGCCATTGAGACATGAGCTCCCTGAAAATTCTCCTGCAAAGATCTAAAAATGATCCCTGTCTCCCTGTCTCCCTCTTTCCCTCTCTCTCTCCCCCTCCCTCCTTCTCTTCCTTTCTTCTTCTCTATCCTCTATCTCCCTCTTCTCCTTGTTTATCACAATCTCTTTCTACCTTTATCTCTCTCAATGATCTTTCTTCCTTCTCCTCTCACCCCCCTCACCCCCTCTCTCCCTCCCTAGCTCTCTCCCTCCCCCTCTCCCTCCCTCCCTTTCTCCCTCTCTCCCTCCCTCCCTCCCTCCCATTTCTTCTTTTCCCTCAGTCTCTCACCTTTCTCCTATGACTCTCTCTTCACTCCCTCTTTCCTTTCCTTTCTTCCCTTTTTTCTCTTTCCTCTCCCTTCTCTCTGTACACATAAGTCTCAAATGATCGTTTTTTGGTTGATGAATGTAGGGATTTATTAGCAGGAAATGAAAACTGATAGGTATTTAACATTTAATGTAAAATAATCTACTATAACATAAAAAACTCAAAATAATACTAACTGTCTTAATTGTCCCTGATAATTAAACTGTCACTGTGGTCATTAGAAAGATAGGTGGATATAGTGAGTTATTGACAGAAGTTCTTCAAATAGAGTGGCATAATTTTAAATCTAAATTTAATTTAAATCAAAGGTATTTTCCTCTCCCACTCTCTTTGTCTCCTATTTCTTCTCTCCCCCTTCCTCACTTAATCAATATATAGTGACAGGACATAGATTAGTTATTGGGGGATATGTTTTTGACTCTGTGTGTGTGGTGTTCGTCTTAAATCAGATATCTAATAAACTGGATAGATTCAAGATTGTTGTTTTCTTTTAAGTTTAATCCCACCACAGCTAACATCCTGTTTCCATTATTTCAAATTAAAAGGGGCAATGGGAACTGGAGGGATGGCTTAGAGGGTAAGAGCTTTTCCAGAAGACCTGGGTTTGGTTCTCAGCTCCCACACTTGGCAACTCACAATTGCCTATAACTCTAGCTTCAGGGAATCTGACACCCTCTTCTGAACTCCACAAGTACTTGAAGATATACATACATACATACATACATACATACACACACATATGCATGCACACATATGTATGCATACATACATATACATGCATGCAAAAATCCAAAACTTTTTATTCACTTTATTGATCTGTTACTGAGATTAAAAATCCGTTTGAAAGCACTTACATATAGGAGGCTTTTCTTTTCCTAATTATCAAGATGCTTCTGCTGCACTTGCTGGGGCAGTTGAAACAGCAAGATTACACTAGTCATGGAACTTAGATCCATACCATGTAGTGGGCAAGGGGCATTCCCCACCACAATGTGGTCACAGGGGATGGGATATAGGTCTCAGTTCTAATGCTGTGGCCACAGACAGCTCCAAGCAAGAGCATTCAGTGGGAGCATTAAAACTCAGAAACAAGATGCACAAAGTGTTGGCTCGAAGTAGAAGTGTGGTGTTCCCATTTAAGCCTGACGCCAACAAGAAATTATCATCAGGACAGTCACGGAGCTCAGTTTACATATCAGGTGCCAGGCTGTTTCATGGGACAGAAGCTTTCTGCCCAGGAAGCCCCTCATGGGTGATCATTGATACAAATGGTTTTCCATGAACCACTGTGACACAGAACTTACAGACTGACAGGTGGCCCCTAGCTGTCCATCAATAGCCACTAATGTATCACACTGCCACCTGCCATCAGGAGAGCTTTTCACCACCATGAGATCACTTGTCATTGCTGTACAGAAGGCACTCAGCTGGATCTGCTTGGAATACACAGACTCAACTGTGTAATTTCAACTCCACTGCAGCACTAAATGCCAGAAGAGCAGGGTACTTGTGGCAGAGAAGAAAGAGAACGTAGCAACTATCATTACCTCCCTAAACTTCAACAACTTGAAAGAGCCCTCTTCCCAAGAGGTTCAGATCCCCCAATTTCACACGGTGTAATGGCAGCCAGCTCCACAGAACACACACAGGCACTTGTCTGCTGATGAGATGTCTTTCCGACATCACTGAACAGGTGGGGATGATCCCACAGCATCAGCGCCAGACCAAACTTTAGGTCATCGGCCTCATAGCCAATTTGAGCCTAAAGCAGTTGTCTTTATACACCACTTAGAAACTTAGTAAAAGTCAGTTCAAAGTATAGACTCTTCAAGACAAACGTGCATACACACACACACACACACACACACACACACATTGCATGGTTGCTATTGTTGGTTCCTTAAAAATTCCCCCCAAATCTTGATCCTCAGCCAATGTGCTATTGGGAAATAGAAGTTGGAGGGTGGACCTGGCTGGAGGAAGTTGGGACATGGGACACATTCTTGAAGAGGATATCAGGACTCTGTCCCATTCTGTGATGGTTAGTTTTTCGCTGCCAACTGACCACAACCTGAGATCATCCTGGCAAGAGCCTCAGCTGAAGAACTGTCTAGAACAGGCTGGCTTGTGAGCCTGTCCGTAGGGGGCTATATTATTAATTAATATAGGAATTCTCAGATCATTGTGAGTGGCACTACTCCCTAGGCAGGTGCCCTGAACAATAGAAGCAAAGAAAAGACTTTCTGGGAGCTAGCAACTAGGCAAGCACAAGGATGTGTTTATTCTCTTTGCTCTTGATCGTGACTGCGTTGTGACTAGCTGTTTGAGACCTTGCCTTGTCTTCCCTTTGGCAATGGTCTGTCACCTGGCATTGTAAATCAAATAAATCCCTTCTCATCCAGATTGTGTTTTATTAGTATATTTTACCATAGTAACAGAAAATCATAATACCTCTGCGTATCTTTCTCTTGACTCCCTGGCTGTCTATGAGCTGAATGGCTTTCTCTACCAGGTTACCACATAGTCCCTACATGATAAACTGTCCTGCCATAGGTCCAAAGCAATAGGGCCAAATGACCTTGAACTGAACCTCTAAAACCATGAGTCTTAATGAAGCCTCCCTCGTTATAAGCTGTTTGTTTCAGCAAATGAAAGCCAAATAATGCAAGGATGCAGTCTCGGTGAAACCAAGCTTCAGAGGTCCACGCACAGAGCCCTTTAAGCTGCTGGCCAGCTCCCTCTGCCCTCGTGCCTCTGTGCTCCATTCTCATGTCTGCTTCAGGCCTTATTAATAGACTAGGCAGCCTTATTTTGCTGAACTCAAAAGCAACCTTGTTTGCTTTTTTTTTTTTTTTTGGTCTTAGTTAAGGTTTCCATTGCTATAAAGAGATACTATGGCCAAGGCAACTCTTATAAAAGACAACATTTAATTGGGACTACCTTACAGGTTCAGAGATTCAGTCCATTATCATCATGGTGGGAAGCATGGTAGCATCCAGGCAGGCCTGGTGCTGGAGGAGCTGAGAGTTCTACATGTTCATCCAAAGGAAACCAGGAACAGACTGTCTCCCACATGGCTAGGAGGAGGGGCTCAAAGCCCAACCACACAGTGACACTTTTCCAGTGAGATCTCCACTCAGACTAAAGTTCATGAACCCAGCAGATAAAGCATCCTTGTCATTTTCACCGCATACACACACGTGAGGGTTTGAATAGGAATGGCTTCCATAGACTCATGTGTTCGAATGTTTGGCCATAGGGAGTGGCACTATTAGGAGGTGTGGCTTTGTTGGAGTGGGTGTGGCCTTGTTGGAGAAATTGTGTCACTGTGAGGGTGGGGTATGAGGTCTCCTATGTTCTTTTTATTTTTTATTAGATATTTTCTTTATCTGCATTTCAAATGTTATCCCCTTTCCTGGCATAGGACCAAGGGTCTCTCCTCCCATTGATATCCAACAAGGCCATCCTCTGTTACATATGCTGCTGGAGCTATGGGTCCCTCCATATGTATGTACTCTTTGGTTGGTGGTTTAGTCCCTGGGAGCTCTGGGGGGTACTGGTTAGTTCATATTGTTGTTCCTCCTATGAGCTGCAAACCCCTTCAGCTCCTTCGGTATTTTCTCTAACTTCTCCATTGGGGACCCCAAACTCAATCCAATGGTTGGCTTTGAGGATCCACTTCTGTATTTGTCAGGCTCTGGCAGAGCCTCTCAGGAGACAGCTATATCAGGCTCCTGTCAGCAAGCGCTTGTTGGCATCCACAATAGTGTCTGGGTTTGGTAACTATATATATGGGATGGATCTCCAGGTGGGGCACTCTCTAGATGGCCTCACCTTCAGTCTCTGCTCCACTTTGTCTCTGTATCTCCTCCCATGGGTATTTTGTTCTCCCTTCTAAGAAGGACCAAAGTATCCACACTTTGGTCTTCCTTCTTCTTAAGCTTCATGTGGTCTGTGAATTGTGTCTTGAGTATTCCGAGCTTCTGGGCTAATATCCACTTATCAGTGAGTGCATACCATGTGTGTTCTTTTGTGACTGGGTTACCTCATTCAGGATGACATTTTCTAGTTCCATCCATTTGCCTAAGAATTTCGTGAATTCATTGTTTTTAAACCAGGCCCAGTCTCCTATTGCCTGCAGATCAAGATGTAGAACTTTCAGCTTATTCTCCAGTACCATGTCTGCCTGCACGCTGCCATGCTCCCCACCAATACGATAATGAACTAAACCTCTGAAACTGTAAGCCAGCCCCAAGTAAATGTTTTCCTATATAAGAGTTGCCATGGTCATGGTATCTCTTCACAGCAATAAAACCCAAACCAAAACAACATATATGTTCAAGGGGCTGGAGAAATGGCTCAGTGCTTTAGAACATAGCCCTAGTGAGGACCTGATTCAGTTGCCAGCACCCACACCTCAGCTTATCACTGCCTATAACTCGAGTTCCAGGGGGTATCTGATACTCTCTTCTGGCTACCTCAGGCACTTACACACACACACACACATACACAAACACACATATACACACACCTAAAAACAATAAAATAAATAGTTTAGAAAAGAATGTCTGTTTAAGACAAACCTTGTCTGGCCTGAGTTCCTCTTCTGGGGATTCCTGTCTAGCTCTTTAATGGTGTGGAAAAGCAGCCTACTCTGGTGCTGGGGGAAAAAAAAAAACAAAGCCACCTACAGTAAGAAATTAAGAGCAAAATTACATAAGGCTTTACAAAAAAATAATAGTATGCTAGCTACATTTTTCAACCGAGCCATAAAATCATTTCCCAAGCCAGGAGGATCATTATCTCCATTTCACAGGTGGAGAACTGGGAATTACAGAGAGGTTAATGGCTGTGTCTAAGAGCACACAGCACGCCCTCATCAGAAAGTGCCAGAAATACAGGTAAGAGTGCAAGGCTCACACTGCTCGGAGACAACCCGAACTTTCCTGAACAAGTTAGACTTGGCCTAATTGGCATTCAATTTTAAAAAATGTCTTTCATTAAAAATATAATTTGAAGAACTGGGTAATTGATTCACATTTGATTAAGGCGGATTCTGTTGGATTAACATGATTAATAGATAAAATTATAATCAAACAGAAAGCAGTGCAAAAGGTGTTATGCCACGGATCACATCCAGACTCTGCATTTTAAGATGGGTGTGCTGGGGCTTGATTTATATTAGAAATATCCATTTCATTGTCCAACTCACACTGTCCAGTTATCACTGGGGAGGAGTTAGGATGAGGCCTATGTCCAGGATTAAAGGGAATATTGGGAGGAGGTTTTATTTCTCATTGAAGGGAACCTTGACCATCTTCTTTCTGATGCTCCCCAAGTCAATTGGTTCAAGCTGGGTGGTAAATCTCTCAAATTGGTAAGGAAGTAGGCCACAGTGGTTATCCAGGCTCAGACCTGCACACAGTTAACACCACATTCAACTTCCAGGAACCCGGACAGGGATATTACCATTCACAATGTTGTCTACAGGTGCAAAAAAACCTCACTCCTCCAATAGCAACTTGGGGATTTCCCCTACCAGTTAACTGATGTGAGACAATTCCTGCACTAGCCACATCCTAGCAGGCAACCCAGAGGCTAAAACAAAAACTAGCACATTTGAGAATTTGATATCCAGTCGTAAATTCCTGTCTACCAGAGATAGGACCTGGGGAGTGGGAATGGAGGTGGTGACGTGAATGGAGGAGGTGACGTGAGTGGAGGTGGTGGCATGAGTGGAGGTGGGTGTGAAGAATAACTTCATTCTCACCACCAAGATACTCTTGCTTTCAGAGAACTGACTAGGCAGTGACAGCTTTCTTCCCTAAACATCCATGTCTGTATAATTGAAGCAAGGAAGAGGACCAAGAAAATCCTTAATCATTTTCCGTCTTTGTCAAAGTCCCAAAACCAACTTACATACAACATAACGGAAGCCCTGTGTCCCTGCAAATCAACCCCAGGGTGGCCTCTTGCCAGCACCCCAGGTAGGTTGGTCCTCAGATTTTACCACTACAGTTCTACTCTATCCATATGTATGATCAAATGCTCTGAGTAAATATCTAAGAAGCAGAACTGAGTGGGAGTCTTGGAAGGGTGTTACCTCTTTTTTTGCATACAAAATACAGTGTTTAAAGGTGGATCATATTTTGTGTTGGCAAGGGCTTTCATTAAAGTACAAGTTGTAAGGTAACTGGGTAGCAGGCACCAAAGCAGCCGCGTATTTGCATGTCCTGTGGCATCATTTTACCCGTGTCTATGCACAGTAAGATCAATTCAAGACTCCGACTGCAGCAATATTGGTAACTGTATTTAAAAATAGCAGAAGCAATCTAATGTTTCCCTATCAAGAAAGAGTCCAATAACTCACAGTATAGGTACACCATGGAAAATGAATCCAAGAAGGCTCAGTAATTCCTGCCCATAACCCTAGTACTTTGGGAGGCTGAGACAGGAGGATTGCTGTGAGTTCAAAGACAATCTTGGCTACATGATGAGATGTTGTTTCAATTTTTTAAAAATCATTAAAGGATTGTGTAGATATTGTTCAGCAGTTAAGAGTACTGGCTACTCTTGCAAAGACCCTGGTTCAGTTCCCCATATCCACATGGTGATTCACAGCTGCCCATAACTCTAGTTGCAGGGTATCCAACAGCTGCTTCTGGCCTCTGAAAGTATTGAACATATACAATATCCCCATAAACCTACAGGCAAAGTATTTATACACATAAAATAAATAAATTCTTGAAAATAAATAATTCAAAAGGACTAGAGCCAACCATATTGCAGTGAGTGATTTTTAGTGAAGTTTTTTTAAGTGATAGAAATAGAGGTTTATATAAGATATTCATTTAAATAATGTAGTATGTCTATGCATTTTAATGGATTTTTTAAAAACTAAGATGGACACACCACCAGATATCATTGGACTTGTCTCTGAAAGAGCTGTGTCATAAAGCTTGCTTGCTTGCTTGCTTGCTTGCTTGCTTGCTTGCTTGCTTGCTTGCTTGCTTGCTAGCTTGCTTTGTTTCTTTCTTAGAGAAAGTGGCTATGGGAACCTGTGTGCAGTCCTTGCATCTCACTGAGAAGATGACTGAGAAGATAAAGAACTTGTCACTTAAGCCTGACAACCCAAGTTCAATTCTTAGAAACCATGTAGGTACAAGGAGGGAGCTGTCTCTTTAGAGTTGTCCTCCATCCTCCACATGCATGCTGTGACATGCTCTATCTCTATCTATCTATCTATCTATCTATCTATCTATCTATCTATCTATCTATCTATCTATACACACACACACACACACACACACCAATAATAATCTCTTTTTTCTTAAGCCACACATGGTGGCACATGCTTGTAATTATGTTACTGGGGAGGCAGAGACAGGTGGATCCCTGGGGCTCACTGGCCAGCCAGCCTAGCCTGCTTGTCAAATTTCAGCCGTGTGAAAGACATTGTCTCAAGATAAAGTGGATGGCATTCCTGAAGAGCAACACCTGGCTGGCTGCTCTTTACACACACACACACACACACACACACACACACACACACAGAGAGAGAGAGAGAGAGAGAGAGAGAGAGAGTTTCTTCTTTTAAATCTCCTATAGTTTTATCTCAGATGTGATTGCCAAGATTTGTTCCCTTCTCTTGAAATTGCTCTCTTAGCAGACTGTCTTGCCTGCTTGTAAATCCAGACCCCACTGCAATTTGCCTTGACACAGTTGGACCCAACTAGATGGGTGAAAGAAAACATTCAAATTCTCTTTTACTCAGATCTGGAAGCCATTGGGAAATAATGTGTTTCCTGTAACATTGGGAAGCATCACTCTGCTAGCAAGCTCCATCTGTATCTTAATCGCCACACATAGCCCTGAGTTCTCCAGGCACTGCCCCCAAGTCAGAAGTTGCCCTCACAAAGAGCAGCCATTGCCCTGGATTTACTCTTGCCTGTCTATTTGAATCAGATGTAATGATAGCAATAATAGCCGCTAACATTTCTGAATGCTCCCCACATCCCAGCACTCTCCTGACCTATCTAAGTGTAAATTAGATATAAACAGCTCAGAAAGCCTCCTGGTACTTGCCATTTCCTCCTCTGGGATGCTTCTGTGGGAAATAAGTAAGACAGAGTTGATCCTTCACCTCCCAGCCAATGAGCGTCCCAGCATCTATACTGGGACGGTTTTGAAAACAAAACAGGGAAAATAATTACCACAAAAACAATCATCCAGAAATAGGTCACATGACCTAGAGCAAGAGGCCACTGAAATTACAGGACCTCCTCACAAGTAGCCAGTGTTGCTCGGAGAGCCATTGGTGCAAGCCCCCTCTCCTCTGGAAGATGCTCAACCTGCATTTCTAGTTGCTAACAACATCTGTACTTGCCATTATCTAATTAGTTTCCTGTTAATGGACAATTGAGCTGCACTTGCCTTTCACCTGTTAAAGTCATGTAACACTTATAGAACTGGCCTGTGGTCTCTATCCTAGAGGTAGCCCAAGAGCTTCCTTTTGCTCTCTGTGTCCTTCTCTTTCCTAAAAACACTGTAGCAACTGATCGAAATATCTTACTAGCTCCCTCACTGGTTAGTTAATAACATCCATGGAATCTTAGAAGCCTGTTTATTTTACATTTATATAAGAACCATCATGTTGTTTCTTTTTAAACCCTAGTCCTCTGCAAGAACACTACGTGACCTTGGCTGCAGAGCCATCTCTGCAGCCCCTTGGAGGTACTTCTTTTTAATTATCCTTTTACGGTTTTGATGGCATGCACCAAGAAGCCCTGACCAAGCCAGGCAGCTGTGTTGCCTGTGAATTTCATTCATCCAAAGAGCTAAGTGGGGCCAGGAGTTGCTTCAGACCAGGAACATCTTTTCTTAGCTTCCAGAGTAATTGATGGCCAAATGGTACTAAGAGGTTATCTCTGTCTCTGTTCCTTGAGATGCTCGACCGCTTCTGTCCCTTCCTCCCTTCTCTACTAAGTTACCCAATTTTGTTTGTTTCTGGTTTGTGAATGAAGGATAGGTCATGGTGACGACTACAATACTAGAGCTTGATTTCACGTTCATTTGGTAATAAAGTTAATTGACTAACGAACCATCAGAGACTTCTTTCCTCTGAATGAAGGATGGAAAGTTCAATTCTTAAACATAAGTGAGAAGTGGTGTGATTCGTGGTTAGATTATTTAACAGGTTTTCCATTTTAAGTGTGAATCGAATAAGAATTTCAGGCTCTCCAACAGAGTAATAGCTCTATGCTATCTGAATCTGTGAGTTTTCATTGTCGGATTCTAGTATTTTTGCTAATGGCAAAGCCTTGTACACTCAACCACTGCATCATAGCTTCAGCCCTGCTGTTCCTATTCCCATACTGTAAATAAACCCATAGAAATGAAGTTATAGGGGCTGGAGAGATGCCTCAGCAGTTAAGAACACAGACTGCCCCTACAGAGAACCTAAGTTCAGTTCCAGCATCCACATAAGGAGAGCCACACTATCTGGAATTTTAGCCTCAGGGATTTGATGCCCTCTTCTGGACTTTGAGGGCAATGCACCACACATGGCACATACAGACACACAGTTAAAAATAAAACCAAGTTTTTAACTGAAGGTACCCACAATACTCGCTTATGTGTCAACATGCCTAGAATCCGAAAATTTGCTTAGCTCTCCTAGTGTGAAAAGAAATGTCTCCTGCCTCTGGAGGGAGGCCAAGATGGCAGCCACGTGTCAGCTTTAATTCTTCCCTTTGATGTGTATTGTGGGTCCACAGGAGAATGCATTTATTCATTTGTAGGAACGCAGCATATCAGCACTTACTGGAAAAATAGAGAGAAAAATGTCTTTGGAGTCTGTTTGCGATTTGGAAACTTTTATATTGTTTTGAAAAAGAAAACCCACTTGCTACAAAGGTGTGAACATTTTCATGATGCCTGGTCGAAACTGCTAATTTGCTGTCCACATCTTCTAACCATGCAGCTCGATTTTTTCCTATTAAGTTTTTGTCATGTAAGGCAGGCATTAGCTGTACTCAGAGACCTTTTTTCAGTCCCACCTGTCATACCCCGCAACAGAAGTGCTGATTCTCATGGACTCACTTATTATCTCCGCATGGGGGCCATCACTCATTGTATCATTAGTTGATAATGACCAGATGAGTTGATTGAGCTGTAAATGACCACAGTTAGAGACTGCAGCTTTAGCTGATTAGATAAATATGCCACATATTTCATTTTGATCATATCAATTTCACTATCATTCGACTGAAATGTCTCCTGTCAACCTCAAGTTCTCATTAAGGCATGGTAATTTCCCTGAAATATGACTGTATGCCTGTCTTCTATCAGCCAAAACCAATAGTTACAGAAAAGGAAGGTGATTTTATATTTTAGCAAGAGCTTTAGCCTCCTGCTCTCCCTGTTCTTCCTTTGTGAGAAGGGATGGCGCTGTTACTCACAGAGCAGTGAAGGGCAGGGAGTGCTGCTTTCAGTGAATTTGATTAAAATGTTTGGGACCTCCTCACTCCAGGAGGCCCTGAAAAATAAGTGCCCTTGGCACCTCACTTCTGACATTGCTGAGACTTTCTAGTCCAGTGCCCTGCAAACTGAAACCTGAATCCTCAAGGGATGTGATTCCAGAAGACCCAAGAGATTGCATTTCTAATGAGCTCCCAGGCAGATGCCAGCATTGCTGCTACTCAGACCACACTGGGTGTGAATACCAGGGGCCAGCAAATGGGTCACTTCTGCTGCTTGTCAAGAACAGACCATGGAGGCTGAGTGAGGAGAGGCTCAGCTGAAATGTTGAATCTTGGCTCATGGACTACCTACCTACTGGAGAGTACAGCTGAGCCAGTTATCAGCTAGGTGGACAAAATGGCCACAGGGGCTGTTTTGTTACATTTAGGTTATGTGGGTAAGAAAAGAGCCAAAGGGTGAGGCTATAGCTGTGATAGAGCACTTGCTCAATTACTACCACACAAAGGCCTGGATTCAACCTCAGCAAAAAGAGGGCGGGGGGTGGGGGGATGGATGGAGTTGCAGAGAGATGGAACAGTAAAGGATTTTTTTTTTAAAGTATTTTGTTCACGTAATGCTATGATCCTTACTGGAATGTGAGCTACATCTTCTTTTCCTCTTAAAATTCTCTGTGCATCCCTGGTAAAGAAATGCACTGGTCCTCCACAGAAGACAACACCTGGGGGAGTTTCACAAGCCATCTCTAGATGCCTCCAGGTGAGTCGGAGCGTTTTCTGGTCTGAAGATTCACAACCTGACCTAACATTCAAGTTTAGATGTATTATGACATCAGTGTGGTGGCCAGGGAAGGGGCTCTTTCATAAGTGAGCAGTGGTGTGTTGCCTAGACTCTTCCATAAGGAGCACAATTCAAGATTTTTAAAGAGGTAGGTTACCCCGGTAACATAAGCGTCCTAATATCTTAATAAGTCAGCACTTTCCATTTTAAGTAGTCTCTTAAACTTGAAGAAAATGGATCTTACTATTCTGGGATGTTGATCTGCAAATGGCGGTTTAGAGAGTCAACTGACTTGCTCAAGTTTGCATAATCTAGTGAGTGGTGAAGGTGGGATTTGAACTCTGCTTGCATGACTTCAAAATGCAGTAGCTTGCTAGCACACAGTGTTTCTTCTCTATAAATATCTGTAACAAAAAAAAAACAGTCTTTAGAAATGTGTGTTTTGAGTTGGTGGAAGATTATTAACACACTGATATTTGTTATTTGACCACAATTATGCAGCTGTTAAGTGGAGGAGAAAGAATTAAAACCCAGGTGTAATTGATGGTATCCACTGCTCTTAAGGACAAAGAAGGATGTGCAAGTAGCAGGGTACACTTATGTTGTCATGGTTTTGGACAGCATTTTACAGAGTTAATATTTTGGCCTCTCAGTGTCCCAGGATGGTCATAGATCAGATGACAGCAGCTTATCATGGGCACTTGCTTGGATTCTAAGTTGTGAAAGTGGAACCCAATGTGACGGATTGAATATGCTTGGCACTATTAGGAGGTGTGGCCCTGTTGGAGTAGATGTGGCTGTGTTGGAAGAAATGTGTCACTGTTGGGGTAGGCAATGAGACTCTCCTCCTAACAATGTGGAAGACAGTCTTCTCCTGTGGCCTTCAGATGAAAATGTAGAACTCTCAGCTCCTTCTGCACCATTTCTGCCTGGACACTACCATACTCCATCCTTGATGATAATGGACTGAACCTCTGAACCTGTAAGCCAGCCCCAGTTAAATGTTGTCCTTATAAAAGTTGCCTTGGTCATAATGTCTGTTCACAGCAGTAAAACCTTAAGACACTCAAGAACTCACAACCATGAGGTGCTGGCCCCAAAACCAAGGTTTGAGGCATCAGATGCCAAGAGCCCTCCACCTTTGCTGTTACCCAAAGACCTCTGTCTGTTTCTGAAGTATTTCTAATGGTTACATTGCCAGCTATGCCTGGAAATCCTTATCTCTATTTAAAAGCTAGTCAAGGCCTTGAATTGCTTTAGATTCCAATAGGAATAACAGATAATAAATAGCAGTCTGTTAAGAACCTACAATCTATACAATTGAAAATGGTACAATCCCTCAAGGAGCTCGCACACCAGAACACATGCGAAGTTACAGACATTGCTACTTACACAAGATGGAACGTCCATTCAACCCTATGTATAGAGATAAACTTACTCTGCTACCTCATGAATATAGAACACATGACTCCTTAGCACAGTAGGCAGCTCATTCATCAGCCTCATGAACAGAGACATTTCTGCTGGAAAAAGGGAGGATTACTTTTGTACTTTTCAGTCAATTCTTGGTAAGAGACCATTGTACTTTGAAAGGTTTATTTATTTACATACCTATCTATTTATGTATATGTATGTTTGCCTATGGAAACTTATGTGCACCATGTGCCCACGGGAACCCTTGGAGGACAGAAGAAGGCATCAGATCCACAGGTGCTGGAGTTACATGTGATTTCGAGCTGCCATGTGGATGCTGGGAACCAAACCCAATTGTTTGCAAGAGCAGGACACGTTAACTGCTGAGCCATTATATTTTTGGTCCACAGTTAGGCTGTGTCTTTTCCTACATCCCAAAGCTCAAAGAGGCCAGTTAGAAGTTGTTTAGCATCTTATCCTGACATGTATTAATAATTATAATTCCCTAAGGATTCTCTTACAATAGCAGTGAAAGACAAAAGCAAACATCTTGCCAAGACATGCTGAATTCTTACTGTGCCCAAGCTTCATTTATGTTGTGGTCCCTGGAACACCCCTGCCTTCTACTCTTTACTTAGACTAACTCCATTTCATCCTTCAGGTTTCAGCTTGTAGCAGTTTGCATGGGTCAGGATAGGTGCAAAACCAAACATCTCCAATCTGTGTCTTCAAGGCATGAAAGTCTATGTATCACACACTGTGAACTTCTCAGCTGGTGCTGGGCTCCATTTCACCCTCACTCAGGTTCACAGTAGAGCTTCCAGCTTCGGAAGGGAAGAAGATGAAGACTATTATTTCTATCAATAGGTGACCTGGATTGTCTTCCACTCATGTTGCATTAGCCAGAATAAGTCTTAAAAAGGTACAGTGGGATCTTGCCATAGGCAGAAGAGAGCTTACGGGACCTCAAGTGAAAAATCCCTATAGCCACCTACAGCGTCCTCTGTTTTCTCATGGCAACTTCAAGATGGATAGCATCACACCACCATGACCTGATTACTAGTCAGCAACACCCCACAAGTTATGTAGCTACCTTTTAGGAACTGAACTATTACTTCCTGGGGGAGGGGGGTAAGGGAAACTCAGAGGGTTCAGTATTAAGCACAACTCACAAGTCTTAGGAAATTCCTGAAACTTAAAAGATTCACAGACATGGTTGTATAAGCAGAAACAGTTGCTGGGGAAGACGAGACTCCCTGATCAGTAAATCTGTCTCCAGATTCTGTGGGAAGCTCCAGAAAGATACAGCATTCATGAGTTATCACCCAGGTTGGGTGGAGTTTTTGGTAACTCAGCTGCCTTTGAAATATTCATGCTCCTCTAAGTAAGTCCTCACCCATGCTTCTTTATGTAACCCCAATGGACTCACTAGTCCTGTAGGGTACACTTGGGGGAAATAATTTCTTTGATTTTTCATAAGAACCTCCATCTGACATGAGGAGATGTGTGCTCATATCCCTTCAAGAGAAGTCACAGAAACAACCCAGCTTCTCTGGGCAGGTACATCTTTATATACAGCACTACCATCTGTGGGGATAAAGAGATCAGTAGGGAAGACAGTGTTTCCTTTTTATAAAATGTAAGTCTGTATCTTTAAATGTATGATTTCATAACAATTACCATTCAAAAATGCTGTGTGTGCCTTTCATTCCTTAGATAGGATATGCAGCTAGCCTAAAGCTCTAATTCTAACTTCGCTTGTGAATGCAAATATTTTAATAAGTATAACACACAGAGGCTTGAACTATCAATTATTCCTAGCAGCATATGTAAAATACCTTGTTTATCCGAGAGATCCTGCATCAGACTGAAGGAGAGAAAAACATTACCTTAAAAATGCATCTGAGATTTTGCCTTGATCCTCAGCTTTTCTTGCAAATGATTCAAAAGTTGGAGCTACTTAAGATTTATGAAAGGTAAGCAAAAGCTTTGAGTGAACTTTGATGGTTGGCCACGGCAGATAAAGGCAGCACACAAGTTATCTATTATAACTGTCCATGCTTACAACTGGCCAGTAATTTTCTTGTATACTTAAGGGTTACACAGATATCAGCTGAGTTTCTAGTTCCTAAAACATGGTTTAGAAAAATTCACCAAGGTTGGGGAATGTATTGCTCAGTGGTGAAGTGTTTGTTTATCGTGTGTAAGGTCCTAGCTTAAGAGAGAAAGAGGGAGGGAGGGAGGGAGGGAGAGAGGGAGGGAAAAAGAGAGAACAATTTGCTGTTGAATTCAGCCAAAATTACAAATACTTTGAAAACATCTAGCTACTTGCAAGTAGTTCAAACAAATTAATTAATGTGTTTCCTGCAAGCCAGGTCATCTAAGTGTAGACACAAAGTACTTTGAGAGAAAATAAATGTAACATGCTTAGAATAAAAACTGTACTTAACTAAAATGACGTGTTTTCTTAGGTACAAACTCTTTTTCAGATTCATATAATTTTTATGTGCAAGTGTTTGTTTAAATGTCTGTTTTATCTATATCTGTGTGTGCCAGCCTCTATGTCTGTGTACTGGGCACAGGAGCCTTGGAGGCCAGAAGAGGGCATCATATTCTGCTAGAACTGGAGTTACAGATGTTTGTGAGCTACCCTGCTGAGTCCCAGAACCAAACCCCAATCCTCTACCAAAGTAGAAAGTTCTCTTAATGGCTGAACCAGTCTTTCCAGCCTTTCCGTACAAATATTATCTAGCCATCATGAGATTTAGCACAAAAAGTTCACAAAAGTGTTACTTCTGTCACTATGAAAGTTTTTTAAATTGAATTGGCTCTAAGGAAAATCTGTGACCTCATTTCTTAAACTGTGGGTCACATAAGAGAATGTGGGAATTGAAAAAAACAATACACAAAGGACCTCACACAATATGTACTCACTGATAAGTGGATATTAGCCCAAAACTTAGGATACCCAAGATATAAGATACAATTTGCTAAACACATGAAACTCAAGAAGAATGAAGACTGAAGTGTGGACACTATGCCCCTCCTTAGAATTGGGAACAAAACACCCACGGAAAGAGTTACAGAGACAAAGTTTGGAGCTGTGACGAAAGGATGGACCATCTAGAAATTGCCATATCCAGGACCCATAATCAGCTTCCAAACGCTGACACCATTGCATACACTAGCAAGAATTTGCTGAAAGGACCCAGATATAGCTGTCTCTTGTGAGACTATGCCGGGGCCTAGCAAACACAGAAGTGGATGCTCACAGTCAGCTAGTGGATAGATCACAGGGCTCCCAATGGAGGAGCTAGAGAAAGTACCCAAGGAGCTAAAGGGATCTGCAACCCTATAGGTGGAACAACATTATGAACTAACCAGTACCCAGGAGCTCTTGACTCTAGCTGCATATGTATCAAAAGATGGCCTAGTCGGCTATCACTGGAAAGAGAGGCCCATTGGACATGCAAACTTTATATGCCCCAGTACAGGGGAACGCCAGGGCCAAAAAAAATGGGAATGGGTGGGTAGGGAAGTGGGGGGGAAGGTATGGGGGACTTTTGGGATGGCATTGGAAATGTAATTGAGGAAAATATGTAATAAAAAAATATAAAACAAAACAAATCAAGAAAAAAGAAAAAAACAATAAACAAAAAACCAAAAAAGGACAGTGGTAAAGGCTTTCTGAATGCCCAGCAATAAAAATTCAATTCAAAATAAAAAGCATAATAAATCCAGGTTGTTCCTGGCAGTGTTTGTGCGTGTTGCGTCATGGGACGTCTCTGCACTCTGAATGCACATGCGCACTTTGTGTCATGAATACAGTCGGGTCCCACAGTGCCATCAAACACTTTCCGAAGTGCTCTACTCTGAATGGCAGTGTTTGCTGTTGTTTTTGTTTTGTTTTGTTTTGTTTTGTTTTGTTTTGTACACATGAATTTCTCTGCTCTTCAAGAAACACTGGTTTAATTACAGAAGTCAGGGACTTTACACATTTTCCTACTATTATTCTTCAGCATGTAAGTATCAAACTCATAACATCTTTGGAATGGATTGTGATAGAGTGTGTGGTTTTTAGATTTCCTGTTTAAGTGGGTAAAGGCACATGCTGCCAAACCTGATGACCCAAGCTCAATCCCCAAGACCTGCATTTGTAGAAGCTGAAAGCTGCCTCCACAAAGTTGTCCTCAGACCCTGCCTCAGACTGTGGCGTGCTGCCCCTCCCACCATGCAAAGTAAATGGCAAAACAGAAGAAAAAAGGAATTGTAACTGTGCTTCAATTTAGAAGATAGCTCTGCCCTAGGCTAGCCTCCAGACCCTAGATTCAATCCCTAGGACTGAAAAAGAAAGAAAAAAATCTTTGAGTTGCTGTTTTTTTGGTTTTTGTTTAATCATTAAATATTTTTGAAAATCGTTAAATGAATTTTAGCATCAAATTAGGAAAAGTTTTCCAATATTATCTATATCATTTTGTATGCTATGCACTCATGTGAAACAGTGTTGTCAGCATGGGTAATTATTAATCAAAATCCTGATCAACTCTGAAAAACATTGAAGACGTTCTACATGCTGCAGTATCAAGCATTCAGCCAACATTTAATTCTTTATGTAAAAATAAACAAGCACTTCCATACAGTTAGTATGCAAATTTGTTTTCTTTTACAATCAGTGGTAAAAGTGTGAACATACTAAAGAAGAGTATTAAGTAAATTCCTTGGAGCTGAGAGATCACTCAGCGGCATCTCGGAGCTTTTGCTGCTCTTGCAGAGGACCTGGGTTGGGCAGCATTCATATCAGGTGGCCCACAGCTGCCTGTAACTCCAGCTTCAAGGGATTCCATACGGACTCCATATCCTCCTTTGGCCTCCGCATGCACCTGCACAGGTGTGGAACATGCCACACACATAAATAAAAATAAATCCTCAAAAGAAAATGCTACGAATTTAGCATCAGTACGTTCTTGGTTGTATACCTATGACACACACCTAAACACCAGGATGCCTGGTGTTTAAAAATAAAATTCCATTATGGAGTTTATTCGATCCTCTTTAGTACTATGAATGAATAATCAAATTGGGGTTTGTGAAAGACTCCTGAAATATGGGATAGTTCACATCCATTCTTTCTGCAAGGCTAGAGCACAGGTTAAAACAAAGAAAAATTGTAATGAATGAAATTGAACCTGCCTATCATTCTGACTCTTCAGTCTCTCCACAAATACTGACGGAGTTCGAAAGTATATGCCAGGTCCTGTGTTTGTGCTTAGTATAAAATAAAGAGAGAAAAACAAGCCTAGGGGATAATGGGGAGGTGGAGCATTCATCAGATCATCACACCCAGGACCACAAGGTATCAAACTGAGGCATGCGCTCTGAAGAGTGACAACCACCCACTGATAGTGAACAACACTAAAACAATGTGACCTAGAGGGAGGGAGCAGAGGTAGGATTCAGGGAAACCTTTTATAAAAGGATGGCCCTTATTCTGAAATTTAACAGATGACAAGGTGCAGGCGACAGTTGGAGAACAAGCAAGAATGGACTGGAAGTTGAAACCTTTAGAACAAGTGAGGTAAGGGGGAGGAGCTAAGCTCAAATCGGATGTAGCCAGAAAGGATTCAGCAGATGTAGGATAGGTACCAATACCTTGCTCTTCATCGTGACGGCAATAGACAGAATGCATTTAGATGTATTTTAAAAAATGGAGAGTGCTGTTAGATTGGTGTTCTGGTAAAATGGCTCTTCTCCCATTGCAGATAGTAGACTTAAAAGAATGAGGGGAAATGAGGTGTCTAGACAAGAGGTGAGATTGTCTTGATTTTGATGTTCCAGCATTGGAGAGGAAACGTACACAAACGTAAGAGGTTAAGTATATAAAACTGAGAAGTTTGGAAGGAATATTGACTATAAAAGTTACAGAGAAAGGGAGGCTTGTGAATGAGTCTGAAGTTCCCAGCTTACTGGTATTTTGGATTCTGGCACTAATGAGTTGGGAGACAACAGAAGATCAGGTTTGCATCTTGGACACGCTGAATTTGTGGTGTCCTTGGAACAGCCGAGTGGAGGTGTGAGCTGGGTACCTGCAGCTCAGAGACAGTCTGAACTGGAGACTCAAACTTGGGGCTCCTTAGTTAGCTATAGTGGGGAATTCATAGACTGATTTTTAAAAAGAGGCAAAGGGGTATGTGTGGACTTCTAGACTCAAGTAGGTGGGACGGAAAGCTAGGAGGAGGCCCCTGGAAAGCGTTTCAAGGACAGAAAGATCAGTAGCATCTATTTCTGCAGAGAGATGCGCATCACTGAGATGCGTGCACGTACACTGGAGTTTAAAAACAACGTAAACAGAGGCAGAGATTCGAATGTGCTCAAGTATCAGTGAGAATCATCTACTCAGCAGGGTGAGGCCACACCCACAAGATGGAGGAGCGGAACCGCATCCCGATTCTTCAGCAGCAACCCCGCGGCCTGACCATTTTGCACTGTGCTGGACAGAGCATCTCTCCCAATTGTATCTCATAAAAATAGCAACAGCACTCCTCCAAGACTCGGGAACACAGTAGAAGGAGGAGCAAAAAGAGTATGTTGTAGAACACGATCTTTCCGGCATGACATAGACGCTGCACCCTTGAACTCGCAGCAGCCGGGATTGCCTGCAGGAGACCTGCTCAAGCCAGAACGTGAGTGGCAACACTGCTCTATGACACAGGACTGTTAGAAAGATTCCAGTAAAACAAGAGGCGACTCTAGACTGCACAGTGGGATTCAACACAAGACAACTGAATTTTACTTTTCCACCTTTAGGTTAGCATCTCAAATCCTGCTCCTTGCTGGATGCGTAATTCAGCGAGTGAGCTTCTCTGTGACCGATGGTGGCTTACTGCAGTTTCTAGCTGTCAAAGGGGGCCTCCTATAACTCCAATGATAGTGCATAGAAACAGGATCTCGGCGTCCTATGTAGGCAGCATGGCTGACCAGCAGCAAGAGATTGTTCTAAACAAGGACCTTTTTAATCCAGTGTATGTACCTAAAATCACACCCCCTGTGCAAATGCTTTATCCACCTGCTCAGAAAGTAATGCCAATTCCATAAAATTAAAATGTCACTTTTTCCCTCTCTTAAATCGAATCACCCAGCCTTGTGAGGATTACAGGTTTTGTGGTGATTTCTGAGTCAAAGGAATCAATGAGAAAACTGAGGCAAGAATGCCATCTTGGGGCTTCTGCTGACAACACAGTCTACCTGAGCAGCAGATGCCAAAGGGAGGAGCTTCCAGGGGTTGTCACCACAGCCACAGGCAGTCTTCTGGGGCTTCCGCCCATCACCCATTTTAACCATCATCCTACAGTTAATCAAAGGCTGACTGAGCAGCTACTTCACCAGACTTGGTCTGGCCTCTGTTTATATTGACCTTCCAGCTGGATCAAGCTCAGCTGTGTCTGCTCCAGGGTATTATATCTAGTCATGTTCTGGGTGACAGGATGACTTGAAGTCAGGTCCCTTCATTTCCCACCCATCTTTTCTGCATAGTTCAGATGAGACAGAACCACACGGGGTTTTGTTATATTTGTGGATATACGGGGCCAGTGGCTTACAGAAGCAACTCCCAAGATTGGATAGTGGCAAGATTCTTTGGTGGGAATTAGCTTTATTCCCTAATACAATAGAGGTATAATCTGTTCCCTTGCACAATTGTCTCCTGGTAACTTTGCTTGGGCCATGAAATATTACAGTTAGATTTTTTTTCATGAATCTTAATAGCATCTTACCTGCAATTCCTGAAGACAAGTGAAAATGCAGCCAAACGGGCAGGGACTCTTGTAGCTGATAATTTACAATTTTAATGTTTGCATGTTTCCTTTCTTAACTGTTTAAGATGAAATATTGCCTCAACTTGCCTAGTTATCCAGATAATCCAGTGCATCAGAGATACAATATAGAACGAGAAAGAAATCTGCAAGGTATAAACACTTTACATTTTGACTTTGATTATAATCACGTTTATGACCATCTCCACCAAACCCAGTATATCTTTACATTTGTGTTTATTATTAGTAGAGTGAAGGCACAAGCTGCAGTGCAGACAGGGAGATCAGAGGCGACTCTGTGCAGTCGGTTTTTTGTTGGTTCTGGTTTGGTTTGGTTTGGTTTGGTTTGGTTTGGTTTGGTTTGGTTTGGTTTGTTCTGGTTTGGTTTGTTCTGGTTTGGTTTGGGTTTGGTTTGGTTTGGTTTGGTTTGGTTTGGTATGGTTTGTTCTGGTTTGGTTTGGTTTGGTTTGGTTTGGTTTGGTTTGGTTTGGTTTTTTCTGGTTTGGTTTGGTTTGGTATGGTTTGTTCTGGTTTGGTTTGGTTTGGTTTGGTTTGGTTTGGTTTGGTTTGGTTTGGTTTGGTTTGGTTTGGTTTGGTTTGGTTTTGGCTTGGCTTGGTTTGGTTTGGTTTGGTTTGGTTTGGTTTTCCTCCGTGGATTCTGGTAAAGACGATTTGCTTGGTTCCTTTTCCTATGATAAAATACCCTTGACAAACGAAACTTACAGGAGAAAGGTTTTCTTTTTACTCGTGGTCCGACATTCCTCATAGGGAGAAAGCCAAAGCAAAGGCATGACACAGCAGGTCACATCGTGCACATCGTCAGAAAAGAGCAGTGAATGCATGTACTGCAGCGCTCAGCATGTGTAGACTGTTCACTTATGCACAAGTGCCCATGGAGTCCAGAAGACAGCATCAGATCCCGTGGGGGCTGAAGCTACAGGGAGTTCTGAGCCACCCAGTTGGTGTTCGACACCGAACTTGTGCCTTTTTAAGAGCATGTGCCTTTAACCACCAAGGAATCTCTTCTGAACACTCAGAAACTTAACCTTAAAGTTCAAACCAGAAGAAGCTCTATACAGACTTCTGCATTCCTATTTCTTTCTTGAAAATCTAAGCTTCACAGAAGATCAGTGTGGATTTCAGCCACTTGCTTACCTTTACTAAAGACACGCTACTCAGGGATGGAGATAAAAGCCCAGAAGGTACAGTTCTTGCCTTGCAAGGAGGGCTGGTGTGCAACCCCCAGAACTCATGTTTAAAATGAAACAAAACTTCATGTGATGATACATACTACAGTCTTGGTGTCAGGGAGGCAGAGTCAGGTGGATGCTTGGGGCTTGGTGACCAGCCAGCCAAGCCTATACAGCCTGCTCCTAGGCAGTTAGAAATATTGTAAATGGTGGACAATGCCTAAAGTTGACACTTGAGGTTGATATCTGGCCTCTGATCACCCACACACGTGTGCAACTGAATACACACTGAGTGCATAGGTATACACATATTAAAATTATGGGTTAATTTTAAGCATTAGCTATCACTTTAATATCAAAATGGGCATTTTCACACATTGTTGGTAGGCATATGCCAGGCTCCTTTGTGTTTAGGTAACAAAGTGTTGATACAGGTATCTGGTATGAGTCTTCGAAACATCCAACATCTGCGAGTTGGGGAGGGGGGGTGGGTATGAGTCAGCATCAAACGGCTGACACCAAATGTCTGGAGACCCCAAAAGGAAACCATTATATAATCTGTATACATAACTAATTTGAGGAGAGTGCTATTTTGTGTGACAAATGTGCTTAATTGTACATACAGCCCTGAGGTCAGAGGCCTGAGCCTTTGCCAGCCTGCCTGCATGTATATGTCTGTCTGTAGGCCTGTATGCCCTACTCCTATGCTGGTTGATGTACGTGTCTGTTTCAACTGACATCATCCTGCCTTGCACTCTGGGTCGTGACATTTGCTTGGAGTGAATCAACTGTGTCTTATCTGCCTATAGCCCTTCAAATTCTCTTCAACCCCCCAGCCTCCTGTTACCTGCCTCCTTTCCTGGCATGAAAACATGGAGCTCACAGCTTGCAAACTGCTATAATGGTCTCAAGGCTGCAGATGCTTAATGCACACCCATCAGGGATATCTGACAGAGCTTTTAGCATGCCCTAACTTTCTGAGTTACTCAGAAAAGAGTACTATGTAGTTTTCCCCCAACATAGCCACAAACAGGAAACCAAGGCTGGCCATGATGCAAGCTGTTGGGGGATCCCCATCAGGTGAATGTGTGGAGCTAGCTGAAGTCAGCAGAGAGCTGCTGCCATAGCCGAGGCTACTCTAAGAGGTGAGTCTTATGCTGCCGAAGTGAAGCAGAAGAAGTATCCAATGCATGATACATGTCACACGAGGCAGGGTCAATAAACATTGTCTCAGTGAGAAGACCTGTTTCCACCTTACTTTTCTGTCCTAGTTGGCCAACCCAGACATTTTAGAAGTTACCCCTGTCAAAGGATGAGCTCACCACAGTGACAGAGCTTCCCTCCACCTTGGCCAACCCAGCCCCAGCCCCGCCCCCACCCGTGACTCATTGCACACTGGCTCTTTGCATCCTTGGGCAGCTTCTACTTGCCTCTGCATCGATTAAACCTTGATCTCATTTATTATCTCAGGAAATGGTCTCAAGGTCACAGGGCTGGAAATTTAATTATGGTAGCAGTATATTAAGTGGCACATTTAAAGATGCTGAATGGTAGTAATTAATTTTTTGGATGGTGGTCTCGGAGGAACAGGTTTTCTGCACACTGGGTGTTTGGCATCCATCATGGCCATTGAGCTTGGCAGCTGTCTTTTAGCTTTAAACTGCCTCGTTATTCATCTTTTATGACTAGCTTTTAAAAACACTAGGCGCTGATATCCTCTTTTATTGTAATATATGTGTGTGGTGGGAATGGAGCCATACTTCACCTTTGCTATAAAACATGAACCAAAGGTGCCAGCCACTACCTGAGCTGGCCTCTAAATTGAGACAACAATTACCCTTCACTGACATCTAGTGTCAAAGCATGAGATATAGCCAGAGTACAGAATTCATTGGCCTGGAAAACCTAGACTTCTCCAATGACAAAGCCTCTTTCCAGCCCACGAGGCTCCGGCTCCAGCTTCAAGGAAGGAGGAGAACCTAGGAATTAACTTGTCACTGACTATTGACTTTGTTGGGTCTCTAGGTTATCTGGAGGGGGAAGGGGTACCCCTGTCTGCCAAGGCCTCACACAGCTTGTGATGTTTAATGAAGGGACGGTCATTAAATGTGTTTGGTTCAAATATTAGGCTTCATGAGGCTGGGTGCCATTTAATAGAGAGGTGGGAAAATATGAATTAAATTAAAGAGATTCATTAAAGAAATTGGCCTGGGGCCCAAGAAGGGTGGTTATCATTCGGGGTTGTCAGAAGTCAGGCTCATCCAGGAAGATGCTGGTTTTAGTTTCAGACTTTCATTTCTTATGTTCTATCATAAGTTTAGACACTGGTCGGCCTTGGTTTGTGGAGAGAAGAACTGGTAGAAAATCTTATTCTTAGATATCTTGTTCTCTTTGGATCCAACAGGGGAGGGCACAAGATGTGCTTACATTGTTTCTTTTTCTTTTATATTTATTTATGTCTGGGGTGGGGATAATGGGTGCATACATGCCATGATGAACCCGCCAAGGTAACAGGGCAACTTGTAAGAGTCAATTTTCTCTTTCAACCATGTGGGTCCCAGAGGGCAAGCCAGGTGATTAGGCCACAGGTGTCTTTGTCTTCTGAGCCATGCTGCTGGCCTGTATGTACAGATTCTAGTCTCTTCCCACTTCACATAAGGTCTGTCCTATACCATCTAAGGTTTCTCAACCCAGAAGACGGGGATCCAGGCAAGATAACTTTCTATGGGATGAACAATAGCATCCTTGGGCTGGAGAGAGGGCTCAGCCATTAAGAGCACTGGTTGTTCTTCCAGAGGTCCTGAGTTCAATTCCCAGCAACCACATGGTGGCTCACAACCATCTGTAATGGGATCCGATGCTCTCTTCTGGTGTGTCTTAAGACAGCTACAGTGTACTCATACAAATTAAAAAAAAATTCTAAACAGACAATAGCATCCTTGCTCATATTCATTAAATATCAGACCCTTTCACCAACCATGGTGATTAAAAATGCCCCAAGATATCATCAGATGCCTTGGAAACTAAAATTGGCCCCGGTTGAGAAATCTTTTCTATTCTGGCTTTAGGAGGTGAACCTCCCTAGAATGGTTATATCCACATGTGGGCCCGTTCCTTAGAGTGCTCACTGGTAGCCTAACAAATGGAGTTGCCATCCTGGTTTTCCTAGTACCCACTCAGTCCTGATTTTGACTATGCCTCTGTGTGATGCTTGGGGTGGTGGCTCTTGGCCTGCTTAGCCATAACTCTTGGCTGTGGCCACATCCTCAGGTCTTTTTACAGTGTGTGTTCTGTGATCTCCTTCCTTGTTTGGTAGCATTCTTCCTGTAGCAGAACTTTCACACCAGGACTTGAGCACATTTGCCAAGCCATCACTGTCTGTACCTTCATTGGGATTCCATGAAAACAGTACAACCGATATCACTGCGTCTCTTCTTGCATTTGTGTTCTTGAAGGGCCTGTTAGTGCCAGATAAACAAGCTGATTCAGAGGATGAAGACAGTGCATTGGTTACTTTTCTGTTGCTGTGATAAAAGGCCATGACCAAGAGCAACTTGTTGAAGGAGTAGCTTGTTATGGCTTAGAGTTCCAAAGGAAGAGTCCATAATGGTGGAGAGGTGCAGCAGCAGATGCCTGGGCAGGAAGCTGAGAGATCAAATCTCCATCCACACACAGAAACTGGGAGAGTAAATTGGAAGTGGAGAGGGGCAAAGAACTCTCAAAGCCAGTCCCTTGTGACCTACTTCCTCTCCAAATGGTGCCATTAACTGAGAACCAAGTATTCAAATACGTGAGCCTCTGGGGCACTTTTCTAATTCAACCCACTGCGGACTATGAGGAAAACAAGCAGACAACTAGAGAGCGATGGGAAAGGTGAGGTCCTCTGCCCATGGTCAGTGATGGCCTCTCTGAGTGAGTGAAAAGACTGAGAGGAGAACAGCCAGGGGAAGGCGAGCCCAACCTCAGGGTTCCTTGCAATTGCAACAGCCTGCATGTAAGATTATGACACACAGAGGGAAATGCCAATCATAGTGCATTTCTCAAACACACACACACACACAAGTATAGCAGTCCAGACCCAGGTATGCACCAGATATGCAACATCTCCTGGAATCAGTCCATAGAAGAGTCATCTGCACTCCCATGTGTACTGTGGCCCTGATCCCCACAGGCACATGTGGAACCAACATGGGTAATTGAAGACAGAAGAAATGATGAAGGAGAAATGACCCAGGAACACAGTAGAACACAGATCAAAACACACACACACAAGGATGTGCACTGTCATTTCTAGCAATAGAGATAGGAGAGGAGATTTGGTTCCATGATAGAGTGCTTATCTAGTAAGGGAAAGGCCCTTTGTCCAGTTCCTAGCACTGAAAATATAAATAAATTAATTATTAATAAATATAGTAATATTTCCTTCTGTGGGATAAGCCAGGCTCAGAAAGACATGCTAATCATGTGTAAAATCTAAAATAATTGACCTTATTCCAGGACAGTAGAGCAGCAGAGGCTGGGGGTAAGGTCTACAGCCTGGATGGAGGGGTCCTGATGTTCTATATCACATAGATCTGTATCTATGATCAATAGTAACACAACAGTGTGTATTTAAAAACAGCTGGAACACAGAAGTTTGAATGTTCATTGCCTTTGTGACATGATGAATGTTTGAGGTGGTAAATGTGCATCTTGCCTTGATTCCATTAATATACAATGTATGCACAAATCAAAAGATCTCACATTGTATCCCATGAATATGTTCGATCCCTCCCACAGCAGAAGTTACTTTCTTGTAGAAACTAAAACCCTATAGCATAAACTAAAAACAAGACATTCTCAAAATGGAGAATGGTTAAGAACACTGACTGCTCTTCCAGAGAACCAAAGTTTGATTCCCAGCACATCCGTGACATCTCACAACTGCCTGTAACTCCAGCACCAGGGGATCCAACACCCTTTTCTGGCCTAAGCAGGCACCAAGCACGCATGTGGTGTACAGATACACATACAGACAAAACATCTAGATGTATAAAATAATTTTTTAAATGTTTTAAAATGACATATATATTTACACTCTTCACATATTTACACACCACACCAAGAGTGTGCATGCACACACACACACACACACACCTGTCCCCACCCTTTCCCTCTCAGAGCACACCTCCAGAGACAGCTATTCTCCTTTCCAGCATCGCCAAGTCATTGGCTTCCATAAGCTTCATTGAATTTCATTATGTTTTGATTTTTCTGCAAAAGCCACTCAAGTCTTCACAGCAGCAACTTTTCATACATTTCAATAAGCTTTTAGTTACTCACAAAGCTGAAAGGGGAGCTGAGCACTGGAGAGATGGCTCGGGATCTAGAGGCACTCACTACCAAGCAAGCCTGGCAACCTGATCCCGGAACGTACCCCAAGATCAATGGAGACAGCCAACACCACAAAGTTGTCCTCTGACCTCCACATGTGTGCCATGGCATGTGTGCCCCCACAACACACAGCATTTACATACACACACTCTGTCACCGTCACCACTGCCACCGCCATCATCATCATCATCGTCATCATCTTTTTTTAAAAAATAAAACTGAAATGGTTTCCCTGGAGACTAAGTGGAACCCACATCACCAAGTACCAGCAGACAAATCCAGCCCTGGCTGGTTCAGTAACACTGAGAGAGAAAGAAAGGAAGAAGCACAGGACAGAGTCTCTTTGCTTTGATCCCTGCTCTTCCCCTTTTGACATGTGGGCTCACATATCCCAAGCTGGCCCAAATGTCTTACAGCCAAAGGTAACCTTGACCCTTTGTTCCTCCTCCCTCAGTTCCCTAGTGCTGAGATTACAGGTGTGCCACCAGAGCCAGCCTATGCCATGCTGAAGATCAAAGCCAGGGCTTCATGCTAGGCAAATACTCTACCAACTTGGGCTGCAGCCCCCACTACTGCCTTCTTATTTGCTGAACAAACATTCCTGGCTAAGAGGACAGCAGAAAAACACTGGGCTCTGCCAACCCCTTGTTAATCAATGAGCCCACAACAAATCACAGATGAAGCCCGTGACACATCAATTACACTAATAACTGAAGGAATCTACGGGAAGTGGTAATCAGGCGCAGGTCCTGGGGGAGTCACCTCCACAAACCTCCACAAACTGGTAAGGCCTGGACACTTAGCTATTTACTGGTCCAACTGTGGACTGATGGCTTAGAAGTGACCTGGTAACTGCAGGGGGAGAAATGCTGCATACCAACACTAGTCTGAACAGAGATTCTAAGATGTATTTGGACTGGACATGCTGTTTGCTTTATGACAGCTCTAAATAACTGTTCTTCGCACAGCTTAATTATGGTAAAGAGCAATGACTCTGAAGTGGGAAACTTTCCTCTATTTCTGCCATGAATGAACCATATACTTGGCTAACTAACCTGGCCACTTAGTGTCTCAATTTCTTCACCTGCTACACAGATATTATTACACATGACTTCCCATTCCATGGAATGACTGTCTGAGAAGAGAGAAGAGAGAGATAGATAGATAGATAGATAGATAGATAGATAGATAGATAGATAGATAGATAATGATGATAATAGATAGATAGATAGATAGATAGATAGATAGATAGATAGATGATAGATAGATAGATAGATAGATAGATAGATAGATAGATAGATAGACAGATGATGATAATAGATAGATAGATAGATAGATAGATAGATAGATAGATAGATAGATAGATAGATGGTAGATAGATAGATAGATAGATAGATAGATAGATAGATAGATAGATGGATAGGTAGGCAGGCAGACAGCATATAGATAGAAATATGTATGATAGATGTATCATGTATGAGATGTGTATAGATGATAATATATACATAGATAATTGATGATAGATATATGAACATGATATATAAATAATTGATAGGTTGAGACAAATGCTAAAAGATGATAGATACAAGCATTCATAGGTGATTGATGATAGATATATAGATAGGTAGATAATGCATAAATGGCAGATGATGACACATATACACATTGATGGTAGATAACATATAGATGGATAGACAGGTAATTGATGATAGATGATCAATAGAAAGATGATAGATACTCAGAAGACACATACATACATACATACTTACATACATACTTATATGCATACACACACACACAACCATAGATAGAGATATAGAGTATACAAAAGGGTCAATAAATATATAAATTTATGGATGATTATGTTTCCATATGAGGTGTCATTAACCATCACCTGCTGACAGACTTTCAGTGTGTAATATTTCATTTCTTTCCAGACACCACATTGGAAAATAGAAGACAGAAGTGAGAGACCCACATGGAAATATCCAACCAAGGATGCTTTATATCCACCACCAAGGATCAAGTTCAGCCAAGGGTAACACAGTAGTGAGTCCAAACCTGTTCTCTAGGCTTCTGACCTTGTTCTTCTTTGCTGCTTCTGACTGATAGAAGGTGACTTACGACAGAAACTCATTTTGGCTGACAAAGGAGAAAGTGAGTCTATTAAAAAAAAAAAAGAAAAGAAATCACCTTATACCCAGAGATAATGGTGGGCTTACCTTTCCCTCATCAAAGAAATGTTTCTGCAACAGATAAAGACCATTAAAACAAAACAAACCCCACAACTGATCAAACAGCAGAGAGCGAGTGATGGTGGGGTGCCCAGTCCCAAATGATACACCCACAATACAACTCCTGCACAGAAGGCTCCAGGATCATAGAGGAAGAGAGAGCACAAGGAAGGAGCATAAGAGCCAGAGGAACAGGGAGGTTGCTGTGACGCTGTGGCTGCTAGAAATGTCGGAGTAACTACACCCCTAAAGTCTCGTAAGTGTGGCTGTCTAAACTAGACCTAAACAAAACAACATCAGCAGACATACTAACCCAGAAGAGGAAAATCTCATGGGGCCTTGACCCTAGACAAAGAACAAAGGCTAACAAGGGATGCTGAGAGTGACAGAAATAATCTTCCCCAGGGAAGAGAACCCCAGTTGGTTATCCAATGCCAGTGGTCAGCCCTGGAAACATATATACAAGTGTATGGACTGAACAGTATTTATGAGGAGGTACACACACACATACACACACACACACACACACACACACACACACACACACACACACATATACACACACACAAACAACCAAAGAAAATGAAGCTATCAAATTGAGGGACAATAATAGGGATATGTGGAAGGGATTGGAGGTAGGAAAGGGAGAGGAAATGTAAATATAATTTAACTTCAAAATATAGAAATTATATATACCTATGTACACACACAAACACATACATATGTGTATGATATTGCCATGTCAATTTATCCAGGAGGTCTTCACACTGTAATGTGGAAGGTTTGGGAGAATGGGGATATTGACTGCTGACAAATGAAGATTATTTACTACAGAAGTATTTGTAAAAGGGAAAGGTTCCATTTACAATGGAGTGACGGTCCTGACAAAGTGACCAAACTCAGGGCCATTAACAGCAGGATGCCTCAGTAATATATCATATGTGCAATTGCCTTATGGAATATGCCCATCCAAAACATGCTAACTTGAATTTCATCAAGCATCCACCCCTAATTTTAGTCTTACAGAGAATACAAGGAAGGAGAATAAAGTTCAAAGCACCCAGAGGGATTTCTAATAGGAAGAGTATATAAAGGTTTGCCTTCAAATAGTCAACACTATGAGTAAATGTTTAAAAGCTAGAAATAGGGACTGGAGAGATGACCCAGATGCTAAGACCACAGACTGCTCTTCAGAGGACCTGGTTTGCTTCCCAGTATCCACGTGGACGCCCACAAGTATTTGTAATTCCAGTTCCAAGGGATCTTACAGCCTCTTCGGGCCTCCACAGGCACTGTACAGACATACATGCAGACACACAAACTCATACACACACCAAAAATAAGTCTTTGAAAATAAAAACTAGACATGTTCCAGACTCAAAGAGACAGAACTGCAAACAAGCACAGATTGGATCTTGTTTCAGACATAGATAGATAGATGATAGATGGATGGATGGATAGATAGATAGATAGATAGATAGATAGGTAGGTAGGTAGGTAGATATTGCTTGAATCATAAGCAGGAAGATCCAAGTTTGATCCCAGCATCCAAATCAAACAAACAAACAAACAACCTCTGGGTAATGCTGTGCACCTGGGACCCCAGCACAAGGGAAACAGGGACAGGTGAGTCCCTGGAGCCTGGTGGACAGCAGCTTTCAGATAGCACCTCCTGCTCCAGGCCAGCAGGAGGCGCTGTCTGAAAGGGATGGTGTTCTGATTCACAAGGTTGGCCTCTAGGTTCCACATACAGGCAAACACAAGTGACTTGAAAAAGGTATCTTCTGGCTGGGAGAATGCAGTATGGCCTGCACTTGCCATGGTGCTGTGATATGAATGGTTGTTTTAGGCCTGATTGCAGACTCACAGTTTGTGGAGATTACCTGAGGAGAAGGTACCTGCTGAATCCTTTAGGAATAATGTGCCAGAAGTCAACAGCTCTCAGACACACAACTTTCAAGAGGTAAAATACAAAACAAACAGCACACACATGCAGGGAATGAAAACAGTATGAGGCTGGCAACTGTTGAAGCTAGCTATGCATAGCTGAAGTGTTCTTCACTGTAGTGGGTCGGCCTGATGCAGCTTGTATTCTAGTACTAATATTGGGTCCCCCAAAACTGGTTGTCCCAGAGAGATTAGAGTCTACACTTAGGCCCAAATGACATTGTGTGACCTTGCCCAAGAGTTATTTTTGATTGGTAAATAAAGATGCTGACAGCCAATAGCTGGGCAGACAAGATGTAGGAGGGGTTTAGGGTTCTTGGGCTTGGGGGTAGGAAGAGAACCACAAAGGGAGAAGAAGGTGAAGGGGGCGAGAGAAGGCACTGTGGGTTAGGTGAGTCATGAAAACATGGCTCTGAGGGCTGGCCAATTGGAGTTAAGAGCAGTCCAAATGAAACATAGTAAGTAATAACTCGGGGTTATCGATAGGAAAGTAGATTCTAATAGCATAAAGGGTAGATATCTGCCTAGCCCTTGTGCCGTCTGAGCCTTTTTGTAAATATAAAGGTTGTGTGGGTGTTTTTCCAGGAACTGAGTGATAAGGCTGGGTAGAAACCCCAGGTCAGCATAAAATAATTTCTACAATACTTCACAGAGAAGAGACACCTGGTAGCTTACAAAATTGGTGAAAGGCTGTTCTGGGGTCAGAATTTCAAATGACACACCCCTGGCTAGAGCAGAGCTCACCATTGTTGCCACCCTGACCGTGGAGGCTCAGTGTCTTCTCAGGGCCCAGCACTACTCCTGCCTCAGGAGTTCATCCTTCACACTCTCAGAGTAAGTCCCACTACCTCTGCTCTACCTGACCCCTCCACCCATAACACCAAAAACTGAAGCCTGTGAGTAGTCATTTCAGAGGGCTGGGCGAGGTAAGCTGAAGTTTCCTGCTTCCTATCTTATAAGTAAGGCTTAATTCTCAGGCCTGGATCCCTGCTGCGAGGCAGGCTGGGAATTGGCATACTGATTCTGAGAGAGAGAGAGAGAGAGAGAGAGAGACAGAGACAGAGAGAGAGAGACAGAGACAGAGAGAGAGAGAGAGAGACAGACAGAGAGAGAGACAGAGAGAGAGACAGAGAGACAGAGAGAGAGAGAGAGACAGAGAGAGAGACAGAGAGAGAGACAGAGCATTCCGGAAGCAGAGGCAGGCAAGGCAGGCAAAGCTCTGAGTTCAAGGCCACCCTGGTCTACAGAGCTAGTTTCAGGACAGTCAGGGCTACACAGAGAAACCCTGCCTTGAAAAACAAAACAAAAAATTGTTTGTTTGTGTCCATGTGTGGAGTGTGTGTGTATGTGTGTGTGTGTGTACCTGTGCATACAAGTATATGTACATGCGGAAGCCAGAGGTAGACATTAGGTGTCTTGTTCATTCATTCTCCTCTCTCTATATATATAATGTATTATAATGATACATAATATAATAATATATAATATAATATATACATTGACACAGGGATGATCCCTGAGCCCTATGCTCATTGATTGGCTAAACTGGCTGGCCAGTAGGATCCAAGGATCTGCCTCCCTGTTCTCTCCCCAACTCTTTGATGCTTTCCTAGATGAGGCTAGCAAAAGATGGCCAGGTAGTGCTTGGTAAGACAGGTGTCAGCTACTCAGTAAAGTAACAGAAGTGAGGCCCACGCCCCTTCCAATCTATAGTCTGTATAACTATAGAATATTTCAAGATAAAATGAATTGTTGAGTTATATTCTATATATACACATATATAGTTGATGTGTAGCAATTCTTTAATGTTGCTTTCTGAGGACAGAAGTTTATTTACAGAACAACGCTAGCATCTATTGATTTGGGCATATTGGCTTGTTTGATGACAAGGTACTCTCTTAGTTGTTGTCTGTGAAAATGCCTGGAGGCCTTCAGGCGTGCGTGTCCATAAATTGAAATATATTGTGATTATTATTGTTCATGATGGTTCACAAATACACTCTCTTTCGTCGGAATACATAATCAAGACATTGCAAGGGGAAATTTGTTAAAGTAATTCATGTTTTATCCATTGAAAATCTAAGAGGGTCACGATGCTTTCCTGGTGGTTGGTGAGAAATGCAAACCCAACTGATCGAATATTAATATCCATTAGCACATTTTATATTGATAAATTCTGGAAAGAAAATTCAGTATTCTCTCAGAGACTGCTGAAAAGTGGCTTTGACCCCTTCATCTGTCATCATTATGGGGAAGAGCCCGAGCCCCCGACGTATCATTTGTTTATGACAGTAAACACAACAAAGAAGGTGCCTGCGGTGACAGCATGGCTGCTGGCCCTCTGTTGTGTTCCCTGTCCTGCCGGGGATTCATATCACCAAACACTGAGATGTTCAAGCTGCAGACCCAGGAGACATCCCTGATGCCTTCCTCTACTGCATCCCTGCCCAGCATCGACACCTCTCCAGCACCGTCAATATCTTAAATCCATTTATTTCTCTCCATTTTCCGCATTATCAATCGTACCTGAACTATAAGCATTTCCCTTACTTGGTAACAGCCTCCAACTGGCCTGTCTCAGCCCCACTTCTGTCTGTTGGTGAAGGATCAGCCTGTGTGGCTCTCTGTACTTGTCTTCCCAGTCCCATTTCAATTTTTTAAAAATGATTTCCAACCCCATTCACAATAGAATCCCTTAGCATGGCCTAAGCACCACTGTGTAACTCCTCTCCTCTTCATTGGCTTCCCAGCCTCACCCTGCATCTTCATCCCTTGCCTGGTTGTAACTGCCATGTCTCAGACTCGGTACTTCTTTTTCCCCAAGCCCCATCCTTAATCATGTACATGGATTGACATTTCTGCTCGGCGTTCGTGCCTTTCCCAGCCATTCTTGAAGCATGCCCTTCACCAAGTACAAAGTAGACCATCACCACCCCTCTGTGTGTGTGTGTGTGTGTCTGTCTGTCTGTCTGTGTTCCCTGCAGAAGGGTGCATGTGTGCATGCTTATATGAGGGGTGGGGTGGCAGAGGACAACCACGGTGCCATTGCTCAGTACCACCCAAGATTTTGTTTTGTTTTGTTTTGAGATAGGGTCTTTCCTTGTCCTGGAGCTTACTAATGGGGCTGGATTTGCTGGTCAGTGAGCTCCAGGATCTGCCTGTCTCTGCCTCCCAGTCATAGGGTTACAGTACACATCCAGTTTTTATGTGTGTTCTGGGCCCTTTATCGGCTGAGCCCATCCCCAGACCCTCTTTCCCTTCTTTCTTTCTTCTGCATCCCGCAGTTTGGAGAAGTGTATGTGGTCCTGGGACTGTTCTGCTTGGGTCAGACAGCACCACAAGACAGAGGCAGCTGTTTGACAACCTGTGCATCTTCTCCTCATCACTCAGAGGCCACATGTGCACTTAGTGTGCATTCATCAAACCAAACAATGTATGAGCTGATAGATGAGTGTAAAAGACCACACTATAGTCATAGAGAAGTGGGAAAGTGAGAAGACCAAGAGCTCACTGGGCTGGACTCGCTGGTGTTTTTTTTAACCATGGTTTTTAGGTGTTTTTGTTTAATTTATATGTTTGTTTGGTTGGTTGATTTTGCTACTGTTGGTGGTTGGTTGGCTGGCTGGGCTGGTTTTTTCTTTTGTTTTGTTTTTGTTTTGTTTTTTGTTTTGTTTTGTTTTTGTTTTGTTTTGTTTTGAGGTTATAATTCAATTACATTTCTCCCTTCCTTTTTATCCCTCCCATAAACCCTTCCTGGCTCTCCTTCAGATGCATGGCCTCTTTTTTTAGTAAAAATGTGTTATTGCATACATATATATGTACACACATATACCTGTTCTCTTCATATAATGTTATCTGAATGTATGTTTTCAGGGCTGACCATCTGACACTGGGCAACCAGTTAATTGATAAGTCCATCCAGGTTCCTTTTTTTTTTTTTAATTTATTTATTTATTATATGTAGGTACACTGTAGCTGTCTTCAGACACTCCAGAAGAGGAGAAGAGGGCGCCAGATCTCGTTACGGATGGTTGTTAGCCACCATGTGGTTGCTGGGATTTGAACTCTGGACCTTTGGAAGAGCAGTCGGGTGCTCTTACCCACTGAGCCATCTCACCAGCCCCCAGGTTCCTTTCTTAATGTGTTTTAATTATGTGTCTCTATGTGGCTGTCACATGAATGCTGGTGCCCACAGAGGCCAGAAGAGAATACTTGGTTCCCTGGAGCTGGAGTTACAGGAAGTTGAGACCTGCCTGACATGGGTTCTGGGTACCAAACTTGGGTCCTCTGTGAGAGAAATTCACCATCTTGACTGTTGAGTCATCTCTCCAGCCCCTGGCCCCGTGAGTTTGACACTGTCTTTAGACTAGTATTTAAAAACAAAGTCTTGAATGTGGGTTGAGCTGTCTTTTCCCTGGATGGGAGGCTGAACTTTTCAATACACATCGAGAGAGATCCAGAGTCATGAAAAGTGTGCCCCAGGGAGCAACTGAACCTAACCTGCAAATCTTACTGAGATTTCAATCCAAACTCAGAGCTCTGTGGTGAAAATTCACACTGCCACCTCCTCTGAACTGCACTCAGCTTTCCTAAATGAGATTTTATGGGAACTGATTGTGATTAGATAAATGGGGACTTCACTAATGTATGATCCAATTTTCAATTACATCGCAGGTACAATAATTTACGTCTCTTGTTTGATGGTGTGATATTTATGCGGCGGGCTCTGCATGAGGTATGGTGGCTGTTTACATAATGATCCTGCTTCTCTCTCTGCAAAGATATGGTTTTCAATTTTCCCTTTTGTGCTGTCAGGTATTGTCCTTCCAAGGTAAACACTGTATATCACAGGATGTGCAGGTGAGGAATGTCAATAAAGTAATAATCTAGATGGGTTTTAATAATTCTTATTTATGCCACTGGATTAGCTAATAGAATAGTTTGCCTTTCATGGAATGTTGGAATAAAAATGTCCCTAAAATTATAGTAAATCTGTGATCTGTTGGCTCTATGACAGCGCACCATTGAATACCAAAAGTGAACTTTTATCAAATATATTTGACCATTAATAATTTAATATTCATTGTCTGGATGTATTACTGAAGCTGGAACAGTGTCAATGGTAAATGTCTCTTTAATGACCTTTGACACTTGGTCTACATGAAACAATGGAGACAACACAGAATTTTATGCATCTAACCCCAAACATCATTCCTCTCTTCTGACCAGAGACTTGTCAATCAAATCCTTCTTAAAACAAGCTGGGGAGAGAGAAGGAGGAAGAAGATCAGAGGAATAAGTCCTATTCAAGGGTCATGGACACACAGAACAGCACACAGCATAGATTGTCTCCATCCCAGATGGCCCCAACCACCCACAGGGAAGAGCAAGCAGATGTCTGTAGGCCTTCATCATGCTTCAGGAAAAGCAGCTCTCTTTTTATCCATTTAAAAGGTGAGGTCACTTGGAAAGGAGACTAGATGTTTGGGTACACGCCTCTCAACCTGTCACTCAAGAGACTGAGGCAGAGGATCACGAGTTCCTAGACAGCCTGGGATACACAGCAAGACTGTGACAGAGAGGGGAGTAGGAGAGAGAGATGGGGGGAAGAATTGTATTTCTAAAACTTCCAGAATTTAATAGTGCACAAGTACTGTGGTAGAAGTTAGCTCTCTGTGCCTACTGTAGTTGAGGGACCTAGCTATCTCTATTCTATTAACTCCAGGCCAAAACACAAGTGTGAGCGATGCTATCATTTCATCTCACAATCTAATGACGCACTTGCCAAACAGCATGCCTGCATCTCAGTTAATGGAACAGGGGAAGAGAACATCCAGGCACAAAACTTGCAACGTATCAAATCGCACTGACCTCACACACAAAGTGCTCACTTTCAGTCTCTGGGAAGAATCCACTCATCCCTGCCTGTTCCCAGAATAATCTGTATACAAACCAGTTGTATGCAGTTGTAAATAAATCTACACTTTCACTATATTTAAGAAATCTTGAGCCTGTGACATGATGCAACAGGTTAAATGTGCCTGCCAGCAAGGCTGACAACCTGAGTCTGATCACTGGCATCCATGGGGTGGAAGGAGAGAAGCAACTTCAGCAAATTGTCCTTTGACCACACTTACCTCATGGTATGTGTGCTCGCACATGTCACACACACACACACACACACACACACACACACAGCAAAGGGGAGAATCCAACTTGAGATGGGAGTATCTCTTATCCTTGATTAGAGAAACTTCAGCTGATACAGAGACCCACAACTGGTCAATGTGCAGAGGATAAGAGACTGCAGAATACTCAGCCATAAGTGACACCCCTTCCCCCCAAAACTCAGAGATCTTCAAAGAAGAGGGGGCAGGTACACTTAGGAACACTTAGCAATTGTCACAGCATGCACAAGCCATGTACAAGCTCCAGCCTGACGAAATCTCAGCATACGGGGAGGTGAGGATGTACTGTCACCACTCTCAGGAGAGCTATTGGCATTTGATAGTTGCTGGGAAAAGGAGAGGCAGTTTTCTTTGCAAGGGTAGCCTCTGATAGATCAACCATACATTATAGCCAGCCTCACTCCCAAAAGTAGTTGAGGAACACAAATTGGAATTGGTGTTTTTTTAAGGAAGAAAGGAAGGAAGGAAGGAAGGAAGGAAGGAAGGAAGGAAGGAAGGAAGGAAGGAAGGAAGGAAGGAAGGAAGGAAGATGACGTTGCATGGGTAGGGAGTCGAAAGTAGAGAGGGTGAGTCTGGGAGAAGTTGGAGAAGATGAGTAAATATGATGAAAATATATTGAATGAAATTCTCAGAGAACTAATGGAAATATTATGAAATAAATATTTATAACTTGGAATGATGTCCTTTCCGTCAGAACGTATTCCAGCAGTGAGCAATCCTTCCAATTTCTCTTCTTTTAAGCAAATAAATAAAATCTCAGCAACCAAATACTCGAGATCTCAGTGGCTAAGGATACTGGTTACTTTTGCAGAGGACCCAGGTTAAATTCCCAGCACCCATACAGTGGGCCATATCTGTAACTCCAGTTCTAGGGGAGCCAATACCTTCTTCCGACTCCCACGGGTACGTGGTACACATCCATACATGCAGGCATTCAGACACATAAATAGATCTTTATGAGTTACATTATGATAACCAAGTAAACCAAATCAAGTAAAACCAAAAATTGGGTAGCCCTTAAAATGATGACGGACTGGGTAGATGTTTGTATAGAAAGTGTTCAAACTCCATGCAATGAAAAGTCAAGTACTAGCCATGGGCACAGTCATTTCATTTTTTAAAAAACTGCAATCTCATGTATAAAGTCACATACATACTGAATAAAAGCTTTGAAGAACAACCATACCCTCCAGGTCGCATGGTTGTTCTTTTTGTTTGTATACATATAAATTATATATTATCTTCTATATTTCCTTCTAATGTTCAGAAAGTTCTAGAAAGAATTTGTATAATAGTGAAATGGGAGGAAGTAACTTCAGAGGGAACTGTGACAAGACAGACTCACGTGGTCCCTGAGCACAGGTAAACCAGCCACATGGCACAATGTAGGTTAAAATTATGGGATTATCTAAGGTATGATCTAGTCAGAGTAGAACCTAGCTATATGGCCAAGGTATTTGTAAATATATTTTGAGTCTGAGTCTCATTTCTGGGAACATAGGGCTGGGGGAAGAACCAGGGCTTAACTACAAGAGGGAGCAGAAGTTTTAGGTAGGTCATCCTCAACTACATAGGAAGTTGGAGGTCAGCCAAAGATACATGAGACCCTGCCGAGAGAGAGAGAGAGAGAGAGAGAGAGAGAGAGAGAGAGAGAGAGAGAGAGAGAGAGAGAGAGAGAGAAGGAGGGAGGGAGGGAGGGAGGGAGGGAGGGAGGGAGGGAGGGAGGGAGGGAGGAAGAAGGAAGGAAGGAAGGAAGGAAGGAAGGAAGGAAGGAAGGAAGGAAGGAAGGAAGGAAGGAAGGAAGGAAGGAAGGAAGGAAAGAAAGAAAGAAAGAAAGAAAGAAAGAAAGAAAGAAAGAAAGAAAGAAAGAAAGAAAGAAAGAAAGAAAGACAGACTGCTCTAAATATTTCACACATACATGAGTTCACCATTCTGGGCCTCACAACTTTACAAATTATTAATATGTACTCCCCATTTTACAGATGAGGAAACTGAGGCACAGAAAGGTTTAAGTCCCAATGGGACAGAAGATCCCAGAAGAATCAGGAGTCTACACTTCTCATTGTCGTCTATGGTGAGCACCTCCTGCCATCACCGGGGTGATGTGGTATCAACACAGTAGAGCCTCGGGCCTCAGGAACGACATTTAAAGACACATGATTTTCCCTTTATATGTAGTTTTTTGTCAACAATTTTATTTTAATTCTGTGAGCTACCCTGTGGAAGAAGCCCTTCCACCTATTATGGAATACTTTGACATGAGTCTGTAAAATTGATTGAGACAGTTTGCCAAAGCAGCTCGTCTTAATTAATGACTTACCATAACCTCCAGCTTTATTAGGCATACATTTCTAGTATATTGGCACATATATTAATGACTGGCCTGTGAATAAACTGACAGTTTTAAAATGATATAAGATAACTTGCTTCTTATAAGGAATTCACTTTTGCCTTGGATGTAGAGTAAGGTTACTGTTAGCTCAGTAAATTACGACCCCGGTTTTGTTTTGATTCCCCAGCAAGGAACGACAATATTTCCTTCCATGATGAAACTGTGATGCACGTGAGTCTCTTTGGCTAATCTCATGCTCCAACAAGCAAGACTGTTGGCTTCATGGGCAAAAAGTTTCCAAGTAGGGGGCTGACAAGATGGCTTAGTGGGTAAAAAGGCCTGCGGCTAAGCCTGATGACCTGAGTTCAACCTCGGGTGCCCAGATATAGGAAGAAAAGAACCAACTCATGAGGTCTGTCCTCTGACCTCTGCTTGTGTGCCATGTCACCTGTGTACCCATGCCTGTTCACATCAAAGAAATAAAATGTAATGACATTTTAATGTTTTTTTCAAGTAGAACAGTATTTAATAAGGGATATGGTTTCTTAGATTCATAATATCCAATACTGGTTTAACCATCCACTGCATTTTCTAATATCTTAAATTATTCTCAGATGTATATACATATATATTTGCATACATAGGTGACAGAAATTTTATTTTTGGATTCTCTTTAATTTTTTAACACAATGAGACATTATGGGACATTCTAGATTAAGATAGGATATCAATATAATAAACAATAGGAGCTTTAGGGCAGCAACGTCATCTACTGTCCAGGTATAGTTTGACTTATGTTGTGTTGAAACACTGATGACAGCATAAACTTGAGGAAGAAAGGATTTAGTTGGCTTACAGGCCACAGCTCACTGTGAAGGGAAATCAGGGCAGGAACTCAAGGCAGGAGCCTAGAGGCAGACACTGGAGCAGAGACCCCAGAGCACGGCTGCTTTCTGGTTAGTCACCTATGATTGGCTCATCGGGTTTCTTATATACTATAGGCCCACCTGCCCATGGGTAGCATCCCCCACAGTGGGCTTGGGCCCTCACATATCACTCGTCAATCAAGAAAACGCCCCCATCGACATGACTACAGACCGATCTGATGCATGTTTCCTCTTCCTAGATGAACCTGGCTTGTGTCAAGTTAACAAAAAACTAAGCATATGTATGTCCCCATTGGAAAGATGTCACATGTTACTGCCTGTGTATCTCCCAGGAACGGTCTGGTTGATGTGGAGACAGACACAAAAAGGATTGACCTAGGGGTTGGAGAGGTAAGGGTCTGACATGGGTGCTGGGAATAGGATTCAAGCCCTCTTCAAGAGTGCCAAGCACTCTTGGGCTGGAGAGATGGCTCAGTGGTTAAGAGCCCTGACTGCTCTTTCGGAGGTCCTGAGTTCAATTCCCAGCAACCATATGATGGTTCACAACCATTTGTAATGGGATATGATGCCCTCTTCTGGTATGTCTGAAGATAGCTACAGTGTACATAAAATACAGAAAGAGTCATAAGCACTCTTAGCCATCAAGTTGGGGGTTCTGGCACCCTCTTCTGGATTGCATGGGCACCTGCACTCACGTGCACATATACTCACACACACAATTACATGTAATTAAAAATAGTAATAATAATTTTTAACTGTATTTCTCACTGTTCTGGAGGTGGAGACATTCAAGATCAAGAAACTGGTGCCCTCTGCTCCTTGGATACAATGTTCCAAATGACTCAGAGGAAGCACTTTGATTTTCTTTCATTTTAACCACATTTTTGTCCATTCAAGTGTACTACTCCTGAAATATGGGGAGACAAGAAGGGAATTTACTTTAAAAGGATAGTCTCCTGAATGTAAATATCGGACAACTGAAAAGCTTACTTGCTATGACAGCTTATGACAGAGCATGTCATATCTGATGCCATTGGCTAGACTTGTTCATTAAAACTTACATAAATATCACGAGCAGGGGAAATTGCTCAGCAGGTAATGGCACCTGCCATCAAACCTGGCAACCTGAGCTTGATCCCAAGGAACCACACAGTGAGAGGAGAGAACTGACTTCCAAAAGTGGTTCTCTGACCTCTTTTCCAAACACACACATACACACACACACACACACACACACACACACACACACACAGAGAGAGAGAGAGAGAGAGAGAGAGAGAGAGAAATAAATCTAATTTAAATCTTAAATAAATAGATTAACAATATCCAAAATAGTTCTTTAGTGTACTGAGAATTTCCTCTGCTTATTTACTAATTCACGGATTCTGTGAATGATAAATGACTGAGGAAAATCTGAATTTAAGAAAAAGTATTTGCCGATGGGAAGGTTGCTGTGCTCTCTGCCTGTGCTGTTTCCTTATTTCCATTCCAAATCCACCTGAGCCATCACATCTGAATTTCTCAACTTCCTTGACTCTGGAAACATTTCCTGTGAACACTTACAAGAAAACGGGGTCCAAATTGAAATCCTTCCGCTCGGGAACAACCCTGCAAACAGCCAGCAGGATTTATTTAACCTTCAGCCATCTGCTCGACCAACTTGAAATTATTGATGACACATCAGCGATGATCAAGATGGAGAGGCCAGATGAAGAGGTGCCTCTTTTTTTTTTTTTTTTTTTTTTTTACAAGAGAACCATTGAACTGGTAACAAGACTTGAAATGCCGTGTCAGCTCGGCCCGCATGGTCACCGAGCTCAGCTGCTGAAGGGAAATAAAACTGTTCAGTTAGGGCCGCCCTCCAATCCGTCACAAGGGTAATGGTGTTTGGCTTCAGTCAGGTTGTATGTCAGCAAATATACATCTCCTCGACAGCCCCTAAGAGTGCCTTAAGACCATGCTGATTGTTTTATATAGATAGGGGTAGGGTGCTGATGGATGGTAACCGGAGGCCACTGAAATAAATTTCACCACAATCAGCAGGAAAAACGTAATCTCAAGCCTGGAGAAGGAGAGAGCCGTTCTGATAAGAGTATCGTCCTGTTCCGTGTCTCTCATACAGGCCACGGGGAGGGAGATATCCTCTGTTCTCAGCCCCTTCTTCCCCCTGAATGAGGTCCAAAGGGAGAAGAAGAACAGCAGGTGCAGTCTTGGGGTCACCAAGGTTGAACAGAGTGTACCCAACCAGTGTCACAGAAATAGGAAGTAGAAGGAAGAAAGGAATGGCTGGGACAGTGAGTTGTTTATGTCTGAGGCAGAGTCCAGAGTCTGGAGAAAAGGGTCTGAAGGCTATGTGTGATAGCCACTTTTAAATGTTAACTTATCACACCTTAGAATCACCGGAGAAAAGAGAGCCTCAATTGAGAATTATGTAGATCAGCTAAATCTATGAGAATGCCTGTGGTAGACTGCCTTGATTGTTAATCAATGTGGAAAGATTTGGCTCATTGTGGGTGGTACCATTCCCTAGGCAGAAGGCTGTTCCTGAATTGTATAGAACAGGAGGAAGCTAGAAGCAAGCGAGCAGTAAGGAAATAGCATGGGTGCCCCCCCTCTCATTTTGCTCTCACTTGCTCAGTCTCTCACTATCGTTCTCTCGCTCACTCAGCTCTTGTCTATAGATATGATGCTTTAAGTTCTTGCCTCAGCTTCCCCACAATAACAGACAGTAAACTAGAATTGTAAATCACATAAATGGTATCCCCAAGGCTGCCTTTTTATCAAGGTATTTGTTGCAGCATCAGAACTAAAATTAGAATAAGAGGTTTGTTTTAACTACCTCCCCCCCCCAAGCCCACATCAGTCAGACTCGGGCCATTGAACATGGCTCCCATCTCCTACTGGCCAGATGAAGCACAGGTCCTAATCTAGTGTTTTTGACACTCAGAGTAAAACTAGTTCATCACTATCTCATCCAAGGGAACTCAGGCTATGGTCTGAAAGTTCCCAGGAGAATGACTGGAAGGTGCCTTCCAGGACAGAGTCAGTGACAATCAGTGTCTGAGAGGTCCCAAAGACACACCAATTGTATACAAGAAGTTGCTCTTGGGAGTGAGAAAGGAGGTTCAGCAGGAAGGGGGTGATGTGGCACTTGTTGGAAAAATGAGAAGACTTTTCTGAAGGGCTCTGTCCTTATCCCCAGGTCAAGAATTAGGTCAACTCCTGAATGGATCTGTGTGCTGACCAGAGCCTCCCAGGGACAGTCCTTAAAGGCCCCAGAAAGCTCAAGGAGGGGGAAAGAAAAAAAGTATTGGTTGCAGTGGTGTGATCCTGGTGCTCAGAAAGTCGAAGTGGGAGGACAACCTCAGGTTCAAGGCCAGCCTAGGCTACATAGTGAGCCCCAGAGCATCCTGGGCTACAGAGTAAGAACCAGTCTCAATATAACATAAAAAGGGGGCCGGAGTGAATGCTTGGGAGTTAAGAGCACTTTCTCTTACAGAAGAGCTGAGTTTGGGTCTCAGAACCCCTGTCAGATGACTCACAAATCCCTGTAAGTCCAGTTCCTGGGGATCCTACGCCTTCTACTGGCTTCTGTGAGCACCTACACCTACACACACACACACACACACACACACACACACACACACACACACACACTAAGAATATAAGAAACTCTTTAAGAAAATAAAAGTAGCCTTGACCTGACCTTATACTGTGTAATGGTGGATACAAGAACAGAAGCTGAGCCATCTAGCAATGAATTCAGCTTCTTTAAGGAAGTGCTTGGTAGCCAGTTGCTGTGGCACATGAATATCAACCCAACACTTGAGAGACAGAAGCTAAAGGACTGTACGAATTTAAGGCCAGTCTAGTCTACATAGCCAGTTCTGGGGCAGCCAAAGCTACATAGGGAGACCTTGCTTCAAAAAGCAGAGTGTGCTTGGGGTGTGAGAGGGGACTGGAGAGAATGCTTGGGGTGTGAGAGGGGACTAGAGAGAATGCTTGGGGTGTGAGAGGGGACTGGAGAGAATGCTTGGGGTGTGAGAGGGGACTGGAGATAATGCTTGGGGTGTGAGAGGGGACTACAGAGAATGCTTGGGGTGTGAGAGGGGACTGGAGAGAATGCTTGGGGTGTGAGAGGGGACTGGAGAGTGTGCTTGGGGTGTGAGAGGGGACTACAGAGAATGCTTGGGGTGTGAGAGGGGACTGGAGATAATGCTTGGGGTGTGAGAGGGGACTACAGAGAATGCTTGGGGTGTAAGAGAGAGGGGACTGGAGAGAATGCTTGCTTTACAAGCACAAGGATCAGCACTTCAGGGTCCAGAGTCTGGGTATACATTGCAGGGTTTTGGGGTCCTGCTTGAAGTTTAATAATAATAAAGACACAGAAAAATCTATATAGTTGGCCTTTTTGCTGGGGCATTCTCTCAGCAGTTAGCTCCCTCATTTAACCAGGCTTCTCTGCCATTGTGTCTTTCCATGAGGCTCTCACCACTCTGCCTCCCTGCTCTGTTCCTATCCATGCTTCCATCCCTTTGTCACTCTCTCTTATTCTCTCCCTCCCACTCTCCCTCTCCCTCCCCCTCTCCCTCCCCCTCCCCCTCCCCCCCTCTCCCCCTTTCTTCTCTCCCTCTCAGTCTTTCTGCCCCAGCTCCAGCCACCAGCTCTATTAAGCTACATTCCTCACTCACCTACTTGACATTGGGGGCTGTGTGACCTTCCCCCACAGTAGCTTGCCTAGCACCACTGGCCCAGCAACTAACAATTATCACAGGGACACACTTTTCATAGCCATTAAATACAACATATGTGGGTCATCCCAACAGGTATGGCAGTGTGCACTTATATATCAATGCTGGGGAGGCAGAGACAGGAGGATTCCTAGGGCTCAGCCAGCCAGTCCAGCCTGTGAGCTCCATGCCAATGAGAGACCCTGGGCAGTGTTTCTGAGGATGACCCCTGAGGTCATCCTCTGCCTTCCACACCCATGCACACATGGGCACCTGCACTCATAATTGCATAAAAAGTGAGCACACTTCACCTCCCTGCCTGTTGCTTTATCAGACTGGGAAACACCAATACAGATTTCTAAGACATTCTAACATCCAGCTACTGAGGGAATCTACTATTCCCATTATTGGAAATGGGAAGAAAATAGATGGATAACTCACTGTCTCAATTCAGCAGCCTACATTTTACTAGAATGTTCACATGCGTGTTTTCTATCTTTGAGGGTTGCCATAGTCAGACACCTCAATATCTTCAGAGTGTACACAGCATCTCAAGATTGGAGACATTCAAACCAGCAAAATACCAGTGAAAATATTTACCGGCATCCTTCACAGAGGAACCATGCAACAGGCTGCTATCCAAGTGTTAGGTATTTTTAGTTGGCTAATTTTGGCATCTAAGACGAAGCGTGTATTTATAGTTTAGTCTGAGTTCTATTTTTATTACAACTTTTTTCCCCTTGAGACAGGGTCTCATGTAGCCTGGGCTTGCCACCAACTCCTTATGTGGTCAAGAATGGCAGAAACCTTCTGACCCACCTGCATCTACCTCCCAAAAGCTAGGATTACAAAGATGTGTCACCACTCTTGTGTTTTATAAAAAGATAAAGGAAGAAGGAATATGTTTGGTGAATGTGCAGTCAGGTATAATGGAAGGGGGTGCCTCTGCTGGCCCATGCTGAGGCATTCCTTCCTCTTGAGGGACCAGCCACATGAGGTATAGTATAGAACAGAGTTTATTCAAAGCATGGGGGAGAGGAAATGAAAGGGTAGTAGAGACAGAGAAAGGGAAGGAAGGAGAGAGGGAGGGAGGGAGAGAGAGAGAGAGAGAGAGAGAGAAGAGTAGAGGCCAGCCATGAGCACTTGGAGAGAGAGGGATGAGGGAAATGGAGAGAGGGGGAAGGGATGAGAGGACAGAGAGAGAGCAGAAAGCAAGAGAACAAAAGAGAGTGGAGGGGGTGGGCAGTCCCTTTTATAGTGAGTCAGGCAACAAAGCACAGGGAAGCTTCTAACCCACCCGTGCAAGGTAAGTATGCTGGGGAAAGGTTGGACACTCACCGGCTCTCCCTGGTGAATAGAAGCATTTATGGAGGGTTGGACCACATCAGACTCTCCTGAGTGAGCATCCCTTTAGTACTTTTCGTTTTACACATATGTAGCAAGCACAAAGTTCAGCTTAGCCTGGGTCCAGAAGAGTGATGTGCAAACTGCATGTAAATGGAGTCCAGATTCCTACAGTTTCATCTGAGTTTAAAGTGTGACACTCTGAATTGAGACCTGCAGAAGTGGGTGTGCCTTTCACTGGACAACCTCACTCTCAGGAGGAATAAATGATGAAGGACCGTAACAAGATTCAGAAGAAGAAGGTCCCTTACATGGAAGAAAATAATGTCCATGAATCTATTCAGTAGGATAATGCATAACTTTAAAAATGTCCTTGCCATCAATCATTTAATAGCTTGAGATGATAACAATATATTAATAATATTTAGGTGGGCACAGGGTGCAGTTATGTAGCAGTATTCTTCGTTACATGTATAAGACTCTCAAGCTTTATCCCCAGAACTGGGGAAGAGGAAGCTCAACTTTAACTTTATTTTTTAATGTTTTGATTTCTGATGTTTCTTGGAAACAAGACCTTATATATCCCAGTTGGTCTTGAACTCACTATTAAACTCCTGATCCTCCTGGCTCTACCTCCCAAGGGCTGGAATTACAGGCCTGCACCATGACATCCAGTTTTATGTGGTGCTAGAGATGGAAGTCAGGGCTTCTTGTTGGATAAGCATGTTACCAACTGAGCTACATCCAAGCCCCAGAGTTTTTAAAACCAGGATAAGAGTGACCCAGCAGAGTCGGGGTACTGGGCTGCAGAGAGGCAGGTTGAGCCATGGTGGAAGGGTCTTTGAATGACAGGTTTGGAAAGTAGGGTTGACTGTACTTACAAACTTTTTGTACACTTGAAAATAATTTCAAAAAATTTTAATTGGATATTAAACAATATGCAACTAAAGTACAACCTTTTAGATATTGTATATTATAATAGGCATGATATATAAAATCAAAGAAAACATAAAAATATGACTATTTCTGAGTGATAAATGATAAGATTTCTGTGTTTATCTGCATTGTTTTCCCATAGCTTTTCAGTATATGTATTTTGTAAGTGTTAACAATGGGCCTGTATTACAGCTGCAGTGCATAAAATTGGTTTTGCTTTTTGGTGTATGTCCATGTACATTAGCAACTTCCAGCCTTGAAATTATGAGATTATATTATAAAACATAATTGTTTCATCTATAATTCAATTAACCTCCACAATATATAATGTACTTCCATGTCACTGTAAGATGTTCTCCTCATATAAAATATGGAAAATGGGTCATATTTGGAGATATTATTTATCATCTCTGTTACCTATGGCTCATTGATCATTTTCCTATTTAAAAAAAAAAACACTATTCCGGAATTAAATCAATTCCTTTCCATTTCACAGCAAAGCCTCTACAATCTGGCTGCTCCTCTAATTACTATTTATCTGGATGTAAAAATACTAAAGCCTTTTGCTACTGTGGGTTTCTATGGCTTTTTATTGCCCTCCTTAATCTGCTCAGAATCATGTTAAACAATAGTTAGAAATGCTATCAATACTGAGGTGACTAGGAAATTTGCCAAGATGTGCAATATTTCTTGTACTGAAAAGTTTTGCTAAAAGACTCGAGGGGATGGTGGTTTGGCTCAGTGGCTAAAGGTGCTTGCTGCACAGGCCTAATGACCTGAGTTCGGTTCCCAAGACCCTACCTGTATTAGCAAGAGAGAACCAACTCCTGCCGATGTCCCCTAACCACCATACATGTGCTCTGGTATGCATGTACTTTCCCTCCCACACCCACACTAAATAAACAAAAGTAATTTTAAATTTTTAAATGAAAGAACTTGAGGGGACCAAGGAGAGAGCTCAGACTGTAAAGGTTTTGCTCTGCGAGCATGAGGACTCGAGTTTGGATTCCTCTCCCAGCGCCCATGTCCGAGCACTGTCGTAAGTCTACAGTCCCAGCACTGGGGAGGCAGGGCGAGGAGGATCCCTTGGTCTCACTGGCCAGCCAGTCTCACCAAATCAGTGGGGTCTGGGTTAAGCAAAAGATCCTGTCTTAAAGCCGGGCGTGGTGGCCCATGCCTTTAATCCCAGCACTGGGGAGGCAGAGGCAAGCAGATTTCTGAGTTTGAGGCCAACCTGGTCTATAAAGTGAGTTCCAGGACAGCCAGAGCTACACAGAGAAACCCTGTCTCGAAAAAAAAAAAATCCTGTCTCAAAAAACAAGGTGAAGAGTGACTGAAGAAGACCCCAGGATGTCAACTTCTGGCCTTTACACAACGGTGCACACTAACATGTACACACAGCAGAAAACAGAACTGGAGACTTGTTAAATTGTTTTGTCTGAAAGTGTCTAACAAATCTTAAAAGTGATAAATGCAAGAAATGGGGTTTTGTTGTTGTTGTTGTTGGGGTTTTTTGTTGTTGTTTTTTGGAGTTTTTGGGGTTTTTTTGGTCTGTGCATTCATAACAAGAGTCTTCAAACTGATATTCATGAATCCTACACGAGCCTTTTTGGAGGCTGAGGAGGTGGCTGAGTGGTCGGGCACTTGCTCTTCTTGCAGAGGTATTTAGTTAGTTCCCAGGACAAATGCAGGGCGCTCATAACCCCAGTAACTCCAGTTCTAGGGAATACAATGCCCTCTTCTGGCCTACAGAGGCACTATACTATGCACACAGGGTGCTCAGACAGACAAGCAGACATGCACATACACCTAAATTTAAAAGTAAAAATAAAAATTAAAACTACAGAAGAAAGGCTCATACATAATCATTATCTCTATTCTATGAACACATTGCTCAAGCCACAATCTTGAAGGAAGGACAGTTGGTGAATGAAGCTGATCTCACAAATACTTGGACAGTAACAAATGAAGATCTCTAAACTTAAAGATTACATTTCTATTAAAGGGTTGTGTCAGCTTCAAATACAGATGAATCTATCTGAAGTGCCTTAAGTGAAAGAATATTTAGTATGTCACATGAAAAGAGGCTTATGGATAAATAGTGCCTGTGAAGAAGGTTGACCCTGGAGCTCTGCAGTGACTGCAGTGTCCCAGGCTCTCTCAGTCTTAACACTTGTTGGTCTCTAGTGTGTCATCTGTCATCCCCTGATCTTTATCCTCATTATGGTAAGGTGGCTGCTGCTGGTATATCAAGTTATGACACACAACTGTGCCCAAAGGCTCAAGCAGGAATGTTTGCATATGAGTTTCTTTTTTGCCTGGGGAGGAAATTTTTTTTTACAGTACTTTACTACCAACCGGAATTTGAGATGGCTCAGGTAGTGAAAGTGCTTGTTTTACAAGCGTGAGGACCTGAGTTCGATCCCCAGATCCCATGTAAAGAAATCAAGTCTTGGTGGCTGTTCTTGTAAATCTAGCACTGTGAAAGCAGATTCCGGGGGGGGGGGGGGTCCTGAGGCTCCCTAAGCTGCCAGTCTCGCCTAGTTAGGGAATTCACATGGTGAGAGGTGGTCTCAAAAACAAACAAACAAACAATTAAATAAATAAAGGTGGATGAGTGCCTAGGGTCCAAATGACAGATAAAGTTGTCCTCTGACCTCAACAACACACACATACATTAGGTTTATTCCTAGGAACTAAAAGCCAATGGCATGTGAAATGAAGGATCAAGCCTAGCACCACAGGATAAAAGAAGAACTGAAGCTGACTGAGGTTCTCATTCATTCAGTTTATGGAGAATGGGAGTAATCCCAAGAGTGTACTAACTCCAGATACTCAGACATCCACCACCTGCTAGAAATTTTGATGCAGGAAGCCTTGGGGAGGGCAAGGAAAAATCTGGACAAGTACCCAGGTCATTCTGATGGTGTGGGTCAACTGAATCACCTTCTAGATTGGATTAAACTGTTATCCTCTAAAGAAGCAGCAGTGTTGGCCAGGCGGTGGTGGCACATGCCTTTAATCCCAGCACTTGGGAGGCAGAGGCAGGCAAATTTCTGAGTTCGAGGCCAGCCTGGTCTATAGAGTGAGTTCCAGGACAGCCAGGGCTACACAGAGAAACCCTTTCTCGAAAAAACAAAAACAAAAACAAAAAACAAAAAAAAAAAAAAAGCAGCAGCAGTGTCTTAGGTTCCTTTTGTATCCCACACAGGTTCAACTTACACTTTAAATCAGGGTTAGGTCACTGGGATTGACTCCAGGGTGGGCAGAGAGCTTCCTGATGCAAAAAAAAAAAAAAAAAAAACCACACTCTGAGCTTGATTCTCGCTGATAGCTCCACTGTTGTAGGTGTCCGACATTGTTAAGGACACACAAGCACAGAAAACACAGTGGCTGAGTTGTAACATTGTTATAGTCCAGTAGGGTATCCGGTTTGCTCAGAAATAATGCACAGCAGACCTTGATGAGTTCCATGCTCTGAATAAAACCGCAGAGAGAGTGAAAGAACTAGAAACAGTTTATCTCTGCTTTGATGGACCAAGTTAGATTTGTGAGAGTAAAAGAAGAGAGAGTGGCTATTCTGTAAAGATGGATATCTGTAACTAAGCACCTGCCACTGCCAAGTGCTGTGCTAAGCACTACAGACCGGGTAGTATGCACAGAACGTCCCTTCTTGGGTTCTACAGCCTTGGTGAGACTGGAAACAATGAGAAAAAAATACTATGCTGAACTTGACAGTGTTTCTTGAGGACAGCATGTGGGACTAGCTGGGAGGGAAGAGAAAAACGAGTAGGGGGGGTCAGCGAGAAGTCCGGGGTTAGAGGAAGGCACAGCAAGAACTCAATTTATGGAAGATGTAATAATGGAAAGGAGTTGATCAATCACATTTTTTAGAAAAGTTGTTTTTTTATAGGTATATATATACCTGTATGAGTTAGTGTGCACCACGTGTATGCAGGTGCCTGGGGAGGCAGATGGCATACAATCCCCTGGAACTGGAGTCACAGTTGTTTGTAAGCCACCTGATATAGTGTAGGGAGCTGAACTCAAGCCCTCGAAAAGAACAGTACATTCTCTTAACCCATAAGCCGTCTCTTTAGCCCCAGCTTTTGGTCATTTTAAAGACAACATATGGGACTGGGGAGATGGCTCAGAGGTTAGGAGCTCTTTTGCTGCTGTTGCAAAGAACCTGAGTTCTATTCCCAGTACCTACACTGCCTGTAGCGATTCCAGCTCCAGAGGCTCCAGCACTTGTATAGTCTTGTGATTGTAGATAATAAGCATTTAATTATTTCATATCTTCTTCCTTGTATTTGTAATCAATACACCTCTATCTGACTGGTCCGATTCTTTTTACTTTATGATTTTTCTCTCTTAAATGATTGTTGAGCAACTATCCCAGCAAACAATTTCAATTAATTTCTTTATATTATCGTACTTAATTCAACCATCAAGTGTTTACCATGCTAAGCAGATGAGTATGAGAGCTTGTTGCCCAAGTATGAGGACCTAAGTTCGGGTCCCCAGATTTCACATCTAAAGCTGGAAGTGGCTATTCACATGCCTGTAACCTCGCAGTAATGTGAGAATCAAGAGAATCACTGGGCTTTCTGGCCACCAGCTTGGCTTGTGGTTCAATGATTAGACCCTGTCCCAAAAGAAAAAGGTGGAGAGTGACAGAGGGAAGGATACCTGGCCTCCTCCTCTGGCCTCCTTCTCTGACCTCCTCACATGCTCCTGCACACCGGTGCTTATGTACCAGACACATTCTAATCCCCAGTAGCCCCCCAATCCTTTCCACTGCAAAGGTAGTGCCTTTAAAAGTACAGGCGATAATGTATGCTTTTATGTTTGTCTGTACAAACTGGCTCTAAAGAAACTGATGAGATTGAGTGTCTGTGGAATGGAAAATTGCAGGAGACTGGTGACATCAGGGGCCTGCAGGAAAAATAGCCAAAGGTCCAAGGGAGTTTGCTCTATATACATTTTTTGTGTTCTGAGAATCTTGAAACATTTTTTTTCTTTTTTAAAGGTTTGTTTGGCCTGTAATTCACTATATAGATGACACTGCACTGGAACTCACACAGATTACTTAGATTAAAGGTCCTGGTCACAATAATCTTTCTGTCACAATGTTATTAACACTTAAAAAAAAACAGAACAGAACTCTAATGTTGTGAAAGACCTGGCATATGGCTGGAACCCAGAGACTAGCCTCTGCTTGGTGAGATTCCCACCAATGTGTTCATAAGAAATGAGGGCTGGCTATTTTTCTTCTAATATCACTCTCTCCTGCTCCTGGAAGAGCCAAGGTGTTGAGCTAAGAGGAGGAACAGAAATGGAAGCCTGGACATACATGAGACGTGAGCTCACTGCCGACCCGCCTCTTCCACAACACCTGAAGCCTGCCTTTTCAAAGTAAACCTTACCTTAGTGAGGTTACCCCTCAGTGACTTGCCAGGGTCACACTGAGAGTGGAGAATCCAAGTAGTGACAGTGGCCACAGGATGTATCCTTGGTCTGCAGAGATCTTTCAGTGCATCTCACAAGATGTCAGGGCTGGATGCTTTGAATTTGGTTATAAAACCCCACCACTGAGGAGAAGTGGGCATGAAGTCTCACCCCTAAGTGTAAGCTGATGGCAGTTGATACTTGGTAGAAGAAGGAAAATCTGTTTTCTCCAATGGAGTACCACTGGACACATGAGCCACGCTCCAGGGCAGACCCCATGTCCATGTAGTTGGCCAACACAGAACAATCTCCATGGTTTTGGGGGGAGGGAGATCGTTTGGTTTGGCTTTTTTTTTTTTTTTTGGTTTTTCGAGACAGGGTTTCTCTGTATAGCCCTGGCTGTCCTGGAACTCACTCTGTAGACCAGGCTGGCCTCGAACTCAGAAATTCGCCTGCCTCTGCCTCCCGAGTGCTGGGATTAAAGGCGTGCGCCACCGGCTTGGCTTTTTTTTTTTTTTTTGGTCTGATTAGTTTTTTGTTTGTTTTGGGTTTTGTTTTGTTGTTGTTTTTGAAGAGAAAAACAAAGGGACATGAAGTTGAGTGGGTAGAAAGATGAGAACCATTGGGGAGCTGTCAGGGATGGAGAAAGAATAGGATCAAATTATAGTATATGAAAAATTTTTACTAAAAATTAATTGAGAAAAAAGAAAGGAAACAGTTGTAGTTGCTTCCACAGCTCAAAGAGGTCACACTCTCTCTGTTCATGGGCATTCAGGGTGCGGAAGGAACACTCTATATCAGATATCCATCTATAGCAGAATTTCTTCTGACTGTGGGTCCCAGGGTCATTCTTTCCCTTTGCCTTCTACAACACAGGATAGTAGATGAGTATTCCAATCCCATAAGTACTACCCCCATGGAGGGGGCTGGGCTAACCGGGAATCATTTACACCACCTAGAAAACAACACAGGACCCAGGTATGATGACCAGACAGGCTAATTAAACTATATCAACTTTGCCAAATGAGAGAGAGAGAGAGAGAGAGAGAGAGAGAGAGAGAGAGAGAGAGAGAGAGAGAGAGAGCATAACTCTCCCCATCCTAATTTTATCCATCTGGATAAATATAATTTCAGGTTCTAGATGATGGTTTGTTAGCATTTTATTTCCTGTGTTTGCAGGGCATTCGGAGTGATTGTAAGGCTCACAACAAACAGGATGGAGCTCTGACTTTCATCAGAGAGTACGTGACTTTTGAGAGTCACATGGGCCAGGAGTGAGCATTTGTGCAAATTAACTCTTCCTGTATTCTGAAGAGGATTGAGGCGACTTTGTCTTAGCTGATTTGCATGCACTAATTGCTGGTTCTGAGTTAATGCAGAGCGATCACCTACATGATCGCATTCATAAATTAATATTTTTACTTTGCATTTACACACAGAAAGAAATAGTATAAATAATTTTAAAGCTGTGACTACACTTACATAATGAAGTGGTTAATTAAAGTAATGAGCTGGTTAATGACAACCCCCCTCCAAATTTTTCATAAGGCATCCATATAAGGGAGAAAGAAATATCTTGGCTTGGATAATTATCATAATTGCCTCAATATTTGATTTTAGTTTTTACATGGATATATGCCCTAAATGTCACTCTGGTTATAAATCTGAATTATTCTTGCTTTTCTTCTGAATATATGGATGCCAAAGCTGGATGCCAAGACTAAATGCCAAGGTAACAGAAGTATCACACAGGATGGAAATACCCCCCATCCTAGAAGGACTGGGCACAGGCTGGTTCAGATAAGTAGGAGGCACTGAACACAGAGAAATAGAGATCTGATTTATAATTCAAACTACCCATTGTCGGTACCAAGGGGCTTCCTTAGCACATTCAGCCCAGAGTGCACATTCCAATTCCCAGGAGCCCATTCTTCTAGGGAGCACTAATCCTAATAGAACTGCCCCTTAAGTGAGAGAATGAGGAGACTGGGGAGATGGCTCACTTGCCCTACTTGCACGAGGAACAAAGTTTAGATCTTCAGAATGCATGGAAATACTTGGTGGGCATGATAACCGCATGCAATTCCAGCCTTGGAAAGTATAGACAGGATTTCCAGAGGAAGCTGGCTAACAAAACTAGCCATATCTGCAAGCTCTGGTTTGACTGAGAGATGTCAACTATGAATAAGGTGAGAGAGAGAGAGAGAGAGAGAGAGAGAGAGAGAGAGAGAGAGAGAGAGAGAGAGAGAGAGAGAGAGATCAAGGATGAATCCAGACATCAACCTTTGGTCTCCACAAGTGTGCATCTCTGCTCCTCCACTCTTTTTGGTCTCCTTTGGTCATTCATGTTTAAATTGTGTGTTTGTGTGGGTGTGTGTTTCATGTGTATGAATGTTTTGCCCACATGTATGTATCTCTCTACCATGTCTGGTGTCCTCAGAGTGCAGAGAGGATGTTGAAGCCCATGGAACTGGAGTTACAGATGGTTGCTAAGAACTGAACCTGGTCTTCTGAAAGAACTAGCAAGTACTCTTAACCACTGAGCCAGCTCTCCAGTCCCCATACTAAAGTCATGAAAAAGTATGAGACCACTCAAACACAAGGCTATGGGCATTTTTACTTCTGTATTACATCCCTTAGAATGGTCTCTGCCTACAGACACACATAGGTGCCTATTACAGGTACCTTAGGAAGGTCTGTGGGAACATTCTCCCATTTGTTCCTTCCATAGACAGGAAATGCAGGTGTGGTTGGCTATACCTTGTTGAGGTTTGGCCAGATCTGAACAAGGTTTCTGAATAAAGAGGGGAAGAGGGTGACCGTAAGAGTGCTCCATCTCTAACTTCAGGAAGAAGAAGGTGCTATCCATCTCCTTGTGACTTTATCCAGAAGCGCACAGAACTTCCTTGGGATCTAAAAGACACAGCCGAGCACAACGCACACAGGACCTTAGAAATGAAAACCGAGAGGATTCCACGTCAGCATGGTGACAGCCCTTCTGTCCGGGAAGACGTGAGCATCTCCACTGACCTGTGCTGCTTGCTGGTTTCCCTTTTCCATTCAGGCTGGAGGCACGAGTTTTTCCAATGATTAAACACCACTCCCTTTGAGGATAGAGGAATTCGAAGTTCAACTTAACAGTGTTTTCAATAACTACATCCCCATGTTCAATATTTTCTTAAATAATGATGATATACAACAGGCCATTCTGGAGCATGATAAATGATGGAGTCTACCTTCTAAGGACGGCCAGCATTACTTATGATCCTTTCTGTGGCAACAGCCAGTAAAAGGATCATATTTTTAGCATATACATATCATCCTGAAGTCCCTAATGTGCAGAGTCTATTTCTTTAATTTATAGGAATGTGAAAGCCATTTAAGAATAGCATTTTATGAGTCTACACTCATCAATATCTGATACTCTACATTTCTCTTTGAACCTCTCTTTTCCATTGTCATGTCTGAATTACCTCTATTATTGTATTTTACCTATCTCAATGTCTACTTCTTTTCTCCTGAAAGTGAATTCACAAAGTGAAGGTCAAAATGAGCCTAGAGACCTTTCAGACTTAAAACACACTTTAAGTCATCATCTAGCCTACCAGAAAATCAGACGTGGCTCTCTCTGATAAGAATTGTGTTTACATTTTTTTCATCATTAAATCATTATTAAAGTGACCTTTTAACTAGAATAAAAATAGAAGTTCAAACTAAACTTTAATGTACTGTTACTTTGTTGTTTTTCAAGTGTCAAGTTCTTCATTAATAAATGCTGTCATAACTACATTTCCTTCACTAATGAATGCTGTCATAACTACATTTCCTTTGTGCCACTTCTTGATTCCCTTAAGAAAAAAAAACAGTGAAAATTTAAACCTACATATAAATAAATCTAAGAATGTCTATATGAACATACAAAAATACATATAAGCAGAAGACAGTGCCATAAATGGCTCATGAAAACCTATAGATAATAATGCTTCAATAGCAGGGATCAGAGAGTTATCAGAGATTACTGTAGAGCAGCGTTTCTCAACCTATGAATTCTGAAAGAATTACAGGGATGGAAATGGAGAAGAGTCTGAAGAAAAGAAAGTCCAGTGACAGGCCCAAAGTGGGATCCTGCTCAAGGGGAGGTCTCAAGGCCTGACACTATTACTGAGGCTACGGAGCACTCACAAAAAGGAACCTAGCATGTCTGCCCTCCCAAAGACCCAACAAGCAGCTGAAAGAGTCAGATACAGATATTTGCACCCAACCAATGGACAGAAGCAGCTGACCTCTGTTGTTGAATTAGGGAAAAGCTAAAAGAAGCTGAGGAGAAGGGTGATCCTGGAGGAGGACCAGCAGTCTCAATTAGTCTGGACCTCCAAGATCTCTCAAACACTGGACCACCAAACAGACAGCATACATTAGCTGATATGAGGCCCCCAACACACATACAATAGAGAACTTCTGGGTCTGTATTCCTTCAGAGATGATGCACCTAACCCTCAAGAGACTGGAGGCCCCAGGGAGTTTAGAGGTTAGGTGGGGTGAGGGGTGGGGGATGGGGGATGGGGTCATCCATGTGGAGACAGGGTGGGGTGGGGAGGAAGTGTGGGGTGGAGAGCAGACAGAGGCTGAATGGGGGTGGGGGAATGGAATAAGGAGTGCAAAAAATAAATTAAAAATAAAATAAAATTTTAATAAAGAAAGAAACCCCTCTGAGGGGTAGCATATCAGATATCTTGCATATCATATGTTTACATTATGATTCATAACAGTAGCAAAATTATAGTTATGAAGTAGCAACACAACAATTTTACGGTCAGAGGGTCACCACAACATGAGGAACTGTAAGCCTTAGGTAGGAACGTTGAGACTCACTTGTGTAGAGGAACACATAACTCATTTCAGGTCATCCTTCATGTGCTCAACTATAATCATGAAGACTTTGTTTCAACTTCTCATGTATTGCCTAAGTTTCCTGTTGCAGTAAATCTCCAACCCCAATAAGCCCGAGTAAAGAACACACAACTCCGTTATAATATTTGTAAGCTGCAGGTCTAGATAGGACAGATATGCCACTACAGTACTCTATTCCCCAGCTATAAAAGTCCTTGCTACTTGCAGCTTCTCCAGGCCATGTGGTTCTGCTCCATCTGTCTCTCCTTCCTCTCAGCCCCACCTTTCCCTTCCACTGCCCAATCACAGGCTATAACCTTTATATGATCAGTTAACATGGGGAGAAGGTTCACATGAAATCACCTGAGTATGTGATCCACTCCTCACAAGGGTAGCCCCTCTTGAGGAAGCAGAATTAACATCAAAATACAAACAGCACCAGGGCAATCCACAATAATTTCCCTAATAGGCATTTTATAACAACTATGAAGAATAATCCAATTTGTACGGATGTGATCACTGTATTGACATCTACTTAACCCCACACCATAAACATCTATAGTTTTGCATTCTAGTTGAACGGCTGAGAAAAATGAGGAAAGAAACACAGTTTTGTTTTACAAACACTGAAAATCATCTAAAAAGTTAGCTTACCATCCATGGCTAAGTGTCTGATTCACATGAAGAAATCGTATATGTTACTAAATCGGGTGATGCTATCAATTGTATCAGTCATTCAGACTTTCAATTACATACTATTTTCAGTTCTCATCTATTCTGCCAATGAATTTTTCTTCTACAAGTTTAACTTTTTCAAATATAAACTATATATTTTCTACTGTAGAATGAAAAAAAATATTTTTTGAGACAGGGTCTCCTGCATCCCAGCTTGGCTTCAAGCTCTCTACATAGCTGAGGATGGCCTTGCATTTCTGACTTTTGAGCCTCCCTACCTCCAGTTCCCAAGCACCAGAATTACAGGCATCCTCCAAAATGCCTCCGATAGAATGAATAAAACCACTTTGCTCTCATAACCCAAACATGTCTAGTATAGAAACTATTAAATGTGTGACATTTAAAAAAAATAAGTAGATACCAGTTATAGACAGTGATATTGTGACATCAGGTCCTAGGGAACAGAAACTTAGAACAAAAGAACCCAGTATGCCAATGGACAATGACAACAAAGTAGCCAAGGAGGCCAGAGAGTCTGGGTAACATTCACAGCACTCTATCAGAAGATCAATGTTAAGAAATAAACATTTGAGTTGATTTTGTAAGACCCATGGATCTTTGCAGTTACTATTTATCTCCAAATGAAAGATACCTCTTAATGGTATTTAAGATAGACAGCTGCTATTGATGTATTTTGTAAGCGCTGCCCAAATACAACAACTCAGTTAACTTTCTTCCTGTGCACATGGGAGTTTACCTCCATTCAGTGAACCATCTATGGGGGGAAACGTGAGCTGTTGACCGTTTCCTAGACTGAACATCTGTCTTTAAAACATTGCGCCAGTGACTATTATTCTATTTTTGTAAAATATTTTTCTTTCCAATTTAGTCTTTCATTTTTTGACATGGTTTAGACAATTTAGGCTTGTTGAAGAAATAAAATAATTTTAAATGTGCAAATGAAATGAAAACCAACAACAACAAAAACTGTTCAGTGCATTGGATAATAGAGTTTTAATGTATCTTTGCTGTCAGGTTAGTGTATTTGTGTGATAATTTTATGTGACAGTATAATTAAACTGTAAAACAATTCCCATTGCCTATGTATTTTATCTATTTATCATCATTTATTTCTTTACCTCTTTTGCTGCAATAAATATTATTGTAAGGAGAGTTAAATAAGTTAAACCAATGCAATTACTTTTACAGATTGAAATTAACTTCATATATCAATTTGTACACATTTATACAAAGTACCTATAACTGGCCTGGTATAAATAAATGCATTTATTGCAGTATATTTATGATGTCACTGTGGTTTCCATGTTTGCCTTCCTTTTGAGTAATGATATATATGTTTAAACTTGACATTTTAACAGTTTTTTCAAACAATTTCATTCATTATCAAATAACCATTTATTACACTGTGGCAATTTCATACCACTTACTGAACCCTTTAGGCACTCCTAAACAATGATTTATCAACCAATATACAGATTTAAATGCTTATCACAGCAAATACAGAAAGCAACATTAAATAGTGACTTGACAAGAGATAACTAAGTTATCTTTTTAAAAATCTCGAGTCATTTTTAGTGGTCACCAGCATGCATTTTACATACAGCTGATGGAAATTACGGAAGCTATAGTTGACTGTTAGATTCTTCACGTATCAAGTTGGCTAATTATAAAACAAATACGGATATTAGCCATATGACCCGGATTGTTGATTTTAGAGGAGAGGAAGAATGTTTGAAACATCTTGGACGCTGGCCTTCTTGGTAGTCTTTTGTACTGTGGCCTCTCCCTAGGAGGGAAAAATATTCCTGCTCAGAAAAATCATCTCTGGGCAACGACTCAGGGATGATCCAGATGGACCGTGTTGTTCGAGATAAATGACTGCTTAAAATAATCCGATCTGCTCACTGCACACAGGCACGGCCTGACCGCTTCAATCCTCATGAGGTCTGGCCATATCCTCTTCACTGGAGCATCCCACCAAAGGTATGTGGTTGGGAACTTTTATTAGAGTGAGGAAATTGAATTTCTCAATCCAAAGATGCCAAGCCAACAGCAGACGGCATTATCTTTGTGGGATCCCACAGTGAACCCATTGAACAGTCCAGTCCTGAGAAAATACCGAAAGTTTATTTAAAAACAATTAGCAGGGACTGGAAAGGAGGAGGGAAGAAACAGGACAAGCTTTCCAAGTGGGGTCATTTACATAAAACATTAAACCTGATAAAGGTGTCTGTCAGCCCGTGGGAGGGTCTGTATGTCTTCAGTTATTCGAGTCCAGAGTGAATTAATTTGACACTAATTGCAGAAGGATTAAATTTATTCCATCTCTATAGGCTACTCCTTGACTATTAAAATTAAATGAAGATAAAAATGAATTATTCTTTCCTAGCTCAAAAATTAAACACCAAACCAATTTATGAGTGTGTGGGAGAGGACGGGCAATCAGTATCACGGCCTGTGCTGTTCTGTTTTCTAAAATAAATTGAAATAAGAAGTGTAGTTTTAGATTGATTTATTAATTTAACCAAAGGATCCCTTCTTTGTGGCAGACCCCTGGAACACCTTTGGAAATATTGCTTAGTAGAACCTAAAAAAATATAAACATTTTAATTAATACTTTAAAAAATACCCAGCAGAGTGCATAATAGTACATTTACTACAGGATGGTTTTAATAATCAAACTAAGCAAAAATTACTAAAGTGAAAAAAAAGTATACTTCAAGTCATTTCAGCACTGGGGTGAAACTGTAAGAAATAGTCTTATAAACCAAACCTCGAGAATTTTCAGGATGGTCCTTAAACGTAAGTGATGAGTTCAAGGACAAAAAGCTCCTCAGGCTCCCGAGAATATCTGGTTCTTCATGGCTATCGCTGCTCTCTGGCCTAAGGGGATGGATACAGGGAAAGGAATGGGGAGAATCTATGACTACCATGATCAGATTGGATGTCTAAAGGATGTTTCCTGACTCTGTGTCCATGGCTTTGTCAAATACATTGAACAAACCTGCAAACCCCAAATATCACATAAATATTCAGATTAAGGTATCTTCCTTTTTATGGGGCATGGAATTGTATATTAATTTGGATTGTTTGTTACTTATACCATATTTTTAAATTTTTTTTAACCTATTCACTTTACATCCCACTCACTGCTGGCCTCCTGGTCACCCCTTCCCACAATCCTTCCCGCATGATCCCTCCCTTTCTCCTCTGAACAGGTGGGGCTCAGCTGGGTACACCACCACCCCGACTCCCTGGCACTTCAAATCTCTGCACAGCTAGGCATTTCTTCTCCCACTGAGGCCAGACAAGGCAGCCTGGCTATTAGAACATATCCCATGTACAAGCAACAGCTTTTGGGATAACCCCCACTCCAGTTGTTCAGGACCCACATGAAGGTCAAGCTAAGCATCTGCTGCAGGTGGGTGTCAGGGGACTAGGTCCAGTGTGGGTTTGTTCTTTGATTGGTGCTTCAGACTCTGAGAGTCCTAAGGGTCCAGGAAAAGATGGAAAAAATAGACATACAAGATGTGATTTTTTTTCAGATGTTTATACTTGAACATCTATATAGCATTTTGTTAATTCCTAAGAGAGGGGGAGGGAGAGGGAGAGAGAGAGAGAGAAATATCATTATCCTACCTTTGACAAAATGCCAAAGTAGATGAAAAACAAATCATTAGGACCTTATAAATAACAGGAAAGTGAGGAGTGATTGGGAATTACATATCTTGCCTAGTGCCATATGGGGATAGCAAAATAAGATCTAAAATGTCTTCTATCCCCACCAACACCTTTCACTTCAGTGTATGATTATGTGCAAAAACCCTTCTATGAAATAGAATGCATTTTAACGTGGATCGTTGTCCTAAACTAATTAAGGAAAGACTAACAAAGTAATTTCAGGCATTAGCCATCTTACTGGTTTAACCCTCCCCTCCACAGTCCCTCACGCCCCCAACTAAACACAAGCTGCGTACAACTATAACGCATACAGATAGTCCTGGGTCTGCATGGGTGATCTTCTAAAGGCCAAGTCTAGAATTTTAGAAATCAGGGATGTTTTAAATGTTCAAAGGAATCCTGTCACTTCATCTCTTCCCATTCCCTAAGTGTGTGTGTACATTGTGTCTCTGTCTGTCTATCTGAAATATAAAAAAATCTTTCTTCCTTTTTTCCAAACAAGTACAATATGGTACTTTAGAAATTGTACTGGAAGAAAGTGTTTATCTTCATTGTAAGAGAGCTATATAAATGAAGAATGTGACAATTTTCATATTTTTCTCCTGAGTTGTAATGAAAGTTATTAAAAAGAGTTGTTAAGAGACTGGAGATATACTTCAGCTTGCATCGAAAGCAGAAGGATCTGTTCAAACCCCCAGAACCCATGTTTTGTTTTGTTTTGTTTTGTTTGTTTGTTTGTTTGTTTTTGCTGTGGTTGTTTGGGAGTTTTGTTTGTTGTTAAGGCTGGGTATGGTGATGCTCTTAACCCCAGCACTGAGAAGTGGAGACAAGGAGATACTTAAGGCTCATCTGCCATTCATCCTAGGAAGCCAACAATGCCCATGACCATGTAGGCTGCACCTGAGGCATGGCACCCAAAGCTGTCCTCCGTCTCCACATGCATCCATAAACACATGCACATGGAGATAACTGTTAGTAAGACCCCATTTTCTTCTTGTTTGTTTTGCTTTTGTTTTTCTTTGAGAGTCTCGCTATAGAACCAGCTGGCCTGGAACTCACTATGTAGCTCACGGTAGCCTCGATTTCACAATCCTCCTTCCTTGAGCGTCCCAGGCACTGCACCATCATGCCTGGCTCCCATGGTTTACAGCACAATACCTTAGATTCTCCACTGAGTGCATTACTCTCGGGATGGGGGTGGATTGGATGAGAATGTCCCCCCTTGGCACACATCTGTGAGCACTTGGTGGTGCTGTTCTGGGATCTCAAATGTGGTATATGTCACTGGTGGTGGGTTTTGAGGGTTTACAGCCAATCCTCACATCCAGTTAGTTCTGTCTGCTTTCTGGATGTATTTGAAGATGTGCTCTCTCAGTCTGATCTGGCTGCCTGCTGCTGTGCATCTCCCACCATTCCAGAATCTCCCTCTGGAAGTGGAGGCCAGAATAAACTCTCTCTTCCTTCAGCGTCTTTGACCATGGTGTTTTATCACAGCAACAGAAAGTAACTAATAAGGGACATAAAGTACCTTTCGGAGTACACTTAGAGGCCATTTACCCACTGCAGCAATGAATTAGATGTTGTCTACCCTTAGATCTACAAAGCATGTTAATGCTTTATTTGGCTAAATAAAAGAAAATCTCCAATCAATGCAGCAGTTGCTTGTGTATCTTGCAATGTACTTGTTTTCCTGAAGCAGAGGTAGATCACATTCTAAAGAAGATAAACCTTCTGGTGAATACAGTACTGCAGGCTTTGTGTCGATCAGGGTGAGGATTCCGTAAGCAATCCTATAAGCAATCCTGAAACAGTCATCTTTAGTTAATCGATTCTCATGCTTGCTAGACCCAGAGTCGAGAAAGCTCAACCTCAGCTGAAATCATCACTGTCCCAACAGCAGTCACACGCCACAGCTTCTCTAGTTTTTTCCCTTTTGATTTACTTACTTTTTTTTTGAATGTTCATGGTGCTGCCACACTTCATACCTTTAAGAAGAGTGTAATCTACCTCCCTCTTCAGGCTAATCCTCATTTCAATCATGAACCTGTCATGGCAACACCGTGTCTCCACACTTATTAGGCGGAGTGATTTTTTCCTAATTTTTGCAGTGACTCCTGCTTAGGACAAGAGGTCTTGGGTACTGTTTGAAGTGAAGGGTCAATGTAAATGAGCTCCAACTAAGTAGACATCTGGCCCACACAGCGGCTATGATAACAAGTTGTATTTTATCAAACCTTTGCTTTTTTGTTTGTTGTGAAACACTATTTGTCTGTGTGGCTTTGGCTGTCCTAGAACTTGCTATGCAGGCTAGGTTGACCTCAAACTCACAGAGATCTGCCTGCCTCTGCTTCCTGAACACTGGGACTAAAGTCCTGCACCACCATGCCATCTTAGGGTTTTATATGATGAAATTGCATCTGTCCCTTCTTCATTTTATCCCCCACTGTGTGTGTGTGTGTGTGTGTGTGTGTGTGTGTGTGTGTTCCAGCATGTGTACTGACCTCCACGTACTCACCAAAGTGTGCTCATGTGGAGGTCAGAGGAGATGTTGGGATGTCTTCCTGAACTGCTTTCGCCTTAGATTTTGAGTCATGGTCTCTCTTTGAACCTGAGGCTTACATATGTGGAGCCAGTAGGCCCCCAAAGTCTGCCTGTGCCTGCACCCCAGATCTGAGGTTACAGGTATATAAACCACCATATCTGGCATTTACTTGGGAGGTGGTGATCCAAACTCTGGCTTCCACACTGGCACGGCAAGCACTTTACCCACTGCTCCATCTTCCTAGTCCCTTTCTTTTAGACTCACAGAAACCTCTTACCAAAAATGTGAAGATAAACTCTGATTAGCCCCATTATTGGTTGTGATAGGTAATCTAACCTAGTGTTAATCTTTTTTCACTGAATAATAACAACCCATCTCTCCCATATTCAACAAACATAGCCATGTTGAAATTTGAACTCTCACACTTGTATAACCTCAAACCACAACCTACCTGTTCTCGAGTGAGTCAAATTCTTAAAGCCCCGGGTACTAAACCAGTGTAGTAAAATACTCTAACAAACAAGCCCAGTAGTCCATAGGATAAGCTACAATCTAACTTTCAAAATCTATAATCCAACTCTCTTTAAAATGTGTATTACTGGTTCTTTCCCATACTCTCTGAGACAGAGAATGGCACACAGGATGATATGTATAGTCCAATCTGACTTTCTGAAACAGGAGTACACAAATTCTCTCTGGAACAATTTCTTTGACAAGTTAATAACAGAATGGAAACATTCACCATGCCCAAGAAAATCTGCTGCTGGGTTTCATTTTTGGATTTTATAAAGTGAATATGTATGTATATATATATATGTGTGTGTGTGTATATATGCATTCCAGACTGACTTATAAATAATTAAATGGATATATAATTACATCCACTTCTATCCTCAGCTTTACCAGCAAAAATATCTTCAATCTATGTAAAAAAGGGTATTTTGTGGTTTTTTTCCAAATTTGTGAGGGACCTGCTAGTATATTTTGAATTTATATACTTCCTATATTAAATACATCTTATGCTTCATGAAATGGGAATTATACAAGCAATTTCTAGCATTATTTCAAATACATAACTCTTCATTGTGTCTTACTTTTTCTGGGCCCAGGTCTGAAGAGCAGATTTAGGAGTGACACTGAATAGAATCTATGAGTGAATCCAGACACTGCTTCCTGTCAGAACCAGTCCTCCAGAGTGGCCTTGTTGGCAGAATAAGACATTCATTCTATTAGAAATAAAGGGACTGCATTCACTTCTAAGATATTGGTGAGGAATGACTTTAGAAAATGTTCCCAAAAAAGTGCCTGTGTGACGATCAAAAAAACAACAACAAACAAACAAACAAACAAAAAAACAGCATTCACTTCTAAGAAATGACTACTCTATTGGGGATGTGCCTGGTGTTCGAGCCACAAGGACCTGAGTTCAATCTCTAGCACCAATGTAAGCAGTAGACAGGGTGGCACACACTTACAATCCCAGTGCTGGGAAGGCAGAGATGAGAGGATCCCTGGATTTCACTGAACAACTTGGCCAGCTTAATTCATGAGTTCCAGGTCCCAATGTGAGGCCGCTTCTCAGAAACAAGTAGTTGAGATTAAAGCGATGGTTCACTGGTTAAGAGTGCTTGTTGCTCATAAGAGGCCCTGGGTTTGGCTCACAGAATGACTCACAATCATCTTTAACTTCAGTTCCAGATTGAACACTCTCTTCTGACCTCTAAAGCACCCTGTGGTGCACAGACTTACATGCAGGCAAAACAACCAGACACACAAACAAATCTGGAAAAAAAATAAAGTAGAGGCTAAGGAAGGACACCTCAAGCTGAGTGCACACACACATACACACACACACACACACACACACACACACGCAGTCACACTCATATGCACATGCACACAAACACATACATGCAGACACAGAGACATATACACAGAGACACAGATGACAGACACACAAACACAATCACACACATGCACATTCAGAGACATGAACGCACACACAGACACACTCACGTGCACTCATTACCCTTGGCCCAAAGAACTTCACCCAAACAAAAGGAATTCCCAGGGCTCCTCTGTAGACAACTTGTCTCCGTGAGAAACTTTCTTCCTCTACTGGATAACCCTGACTTTGTCATATGCAAGGCAGGCTGTACAAGATCAGAGAAAGCTGTGTGACGATATTCTTTTTTAAAAGGGTTTATTCTCTTATTGCACTTTATGTATATTTTAGAACTCTAGAAAAGGTGCTCCGTGGCTTTCCCTCCTGTGTGCTTTCATTCTGCCTCTTCACAGCCCATGAGGCCAGCTAAGGTCGTCAGGATAATAAAACCAAACCTACGAGATGGGAGCAGATTACACTCGGCCATTTCCCTAAGTCTTCGAGCTGCACATCAGATCTGAGGCTGATCCCTCTACGCTTGTCTAACCTGCCTGTGAAGTTCACAGTGGTGTTCTTAGCTCTGTGATCATCGGTGACCTCAAACTGGCTAATGTAATAATGCTTCATCAGTGAAGCTAGGGGCCAGACGATGGTGGAGAACAGCCTGGTGTTTGCCTCTCTTTGCAGCATTGTTGACACCTGAGAGCATCAGTCAGGATTTTCAGGCACACCAAGATGGCAGCGTGGAAAGACTACTTATCTTTAACGATGTGTATGTGTGTATGAGCGTATGAGTCCGTGCAGGTATGCAGGGAGGCTAGAAGGGGATGCGGTAGCTGTGGAGAGGGAGTTACAGTTCGCTGGGAGCACTTGACCTGGCTGCTGGGAACAAAAGCAGTATGCATGCTTAATGCACTAAGCCATCTTTCCAGCCCTTTTTACCACTCACAAAAGCCATTTCAAGGAGTGCAATGCGTGCTTTTAGAACAGCTTCATAACATGTCCCAAGGGTTGAGAAGGACTAATGGTGGGAACAGAAGATCACAAAGCTGAAAGGAACAATCTGAGAAGCTGAGTGCCGTGGAGTGGGAAGTAGAACTCACTCAGGCTTCCCTAGGGAAGCCAGGCAGAGAGGAGACAGACGGAAAAGGTTATACCAAGATCACAGGCTGGACAGACGGCTCAGCAGGTAAGAGAACTTGCTTTCTTGTAGATGATCTGGAGTCCGTACTCAGCACCCACGTGGCAGCTCACAACCACCTGAAAGTCCTCTTCCAGGGTATCTGATACCCTCTTCTGGTCTCTGCAGGAATCAGGCAAACACCCAGCACACAAACACACATGCAGACAAACAGTCATACACATAAAATAATCTTTTAAAAAACTACTAAATATTGCCTCCAAAGTTTGTAAACACAGGGTTGAAATAGTATTAAACACACTTAGATACAATGGTTTAAAGGTATTAGATGTAAGTTAAAGAAAAATATATCAAATATATAATCTGAAAATGTATCTAGTGTACTACTTGAAAATAAGTTAGTCCGTTTTCTGATTTTTTGAACTTTTTTTTAAAATGTTTTTAACTATGAAATGTGGAACTACTTGAATGGTAAATAAAAAATTGGTAGTAAATATAATGTTGAAATTTAAGCACAGGGTGCAATCCCTATACTTGGGAAGTAATGGCAGGAAACTCGGGAGTTCAAAGCCAGGCTCAGCCGCACTGCAAGTTGGAGGCTAGCCTGAGATGCACAAGATCCTGTCTTTTAAAGCTGTGAAGTGAATGAATAAATGAATGAATGTGATGAAATTCAGTTATAAATATGAAAAGGAATTCCTGATATATTTCCAAAACAAAACAGGAAGGGTAACTCAGTGGCAGAGTGCCTGCATGAGGTTCCAAAAATAAATTTAAAGGTTTTTAAACAAAAAAATTTATAAACTTAATCATTTGATTAAACTACATCCACTAATTTTTAGAAAGACATGCAATGAATAAAAATAAATTCAAATCTGAAAGTTATCATTCATAATGATAGTCTTTTTGGTTTATCCACAGTTTCTAATGTTTCAACAGTAAACATAAATAGTTCATGAAAGGAAAATGTTGCAGAGTATCTTACTCAGAACCAAACATTGAATCAAGTCATGTTCTGTTACTAAAATGAGGAAACTCAAGACCACAAAAACCTCACTCTCTGGCACGATTGCAAACGATTTTCTGCCACCGTGTGGGAAACTCTGCACACTGCAGAACTAAAATACAAATTGGAACTCCGGAAAAATCTGTAACTGGAGAGAAAATGCTTCCTGTGGCCAAGTGGTTTAACTAAAACTTTGTGCATCAGTTTGTCATGTTTCCCCCTCCAGCAATTAAGAAAGTTGCTAGGGGAATAATACTGACGAACACAGACGATAGCAACAGTCCAGTCTCACATACAAGTACTGTTCTGTCTCAAAAGCCCCATGAGGCGGGCATTCTTTTTTTTCTCCATTTTATAGGTACGTCACAGAGCGCTTAACTCTCTGCCAACAGAAAACAAATCTAAACTGTATTCTCCAAAGAACTGTGTTTTGGGTCCATTTAAAATATTTTTGACTTCACCATTCCTTTTAGGAGTAATAGGCTTGCCCAAATAGTTACCTACTAGCTCTCTGGACAGGTTGAGCACGTTCAACTTCTAAGAGGGATGACCTTGCCCTCCAAAATAACAGCCCCTTGAAGCTTCTTAAAAGGACAGCTCATAGACGGAAGCCACTCAAAAACATTGTTAATGGCCCACACAGGAAAGTACAGAAGTTGAGATCTTTTGAGAAATTTTTTTCATCTTTTATTGGTTATTTTATTTATTGACATTTCAAATGTTATCCCCCTTCCCAGTTTCCTCTCCACAAACCTCTTGTCTCCTCCTCCCCCTTTTTGAGGATTTTTTTTTTTTACGACAGCCAATTTTAGGACTGTTGACTGTGATAATAAAATATTTTACTGACTGTGATAATAAAATATTTTACATTTACTGACTTCACTTTTATTTTCATTTTTTTCTACGTCATCAAGATAGGACCCACAAATAACTGGGAAAAGCATGTTTTAAAGCAATAGTTCTAAACTTTCCTAAAGCTGGGACCCTTTAGTACAGTTCCTCATGTTGTGGAGACCCCCAACCACAAAATTACTCCGTTGCAACTTCAGAACAGTAATATTGCTACAGTCATGAATCGTAATGAAATTTCCTATGATCTCGGGCAACCCCTGCAAGAACGGATCCTTTGTAACACCCCCAGGGGGTTATGACCCACTGGTGAAGAACCGCTATTTTAAAGGATGAGGGAACGGAGAGTTCAGATAATAGAGTGCCTACCTAGCAGCAGTCAGGAAGCCCTATGTTGTCTCTGTCTCTGCCACAATGTGGTAACAATCATGTAGATAATCTCAGCTCTCTGGAGACTGGGGCAGGAAAATTAGTTTTCAAGGTTATTTCAGATACACTGGAAGGAATTCAAGGCCAACTCGGAACACAAGAGAAGAGTCTGGGAAGGAGGGGGGTACTTATTACTCTCTCAGAAGCATTACTGGAGAGAAAAACTATTCATGTCGGAAAATTCTATCAAAGTAGATTCTTCTAGGACCTGGCTATCGTACATAAGACATCGACTATTTTCCACCCCCTTTTCATTCACTCTGTAATATAGTTAATATAATGTCAAGTAAAGGAAAACAGAGAGAAACAAATAGCCCTTTCAGACAGCGAGGTTAGGTCACTACAGTAACGTTAAGTGTGTGAGCCTTAGAAAGCAGCGCCCACCTCCTCCCTCGCCAGCAGCAAGCCAAAGCCTTAGCTGGCCCTGGACAGAAGGGCTTGCGGCTGCGCATGCGCACAGAGGAAACTCGCCGAGGATTTTAGGAAAACGCCCCGCCCCCGCTTCCTCCCTCGGCCGCGCCCGGCGCCGGTCCGGAGGTGGTCACTTCCGCCGGGGCGTACGCACTGAATCCGGGTCAGCTGCTGCCGCCCGGACTGCAACTGAGACCGTCCGGGAAAAGCTGGGCCCCGTCTCCACAGCCGACCAAGGGCAGCGGGCTCTGCCCGGCGCCGCTTTCTGCGACCTGGCCGTCAGCCCCACGTCGCCGGCCTGGAGGGGCAAAGAGGACGAGGGGGCCGCGGCTTCCTCCGGGGTGAGCGCGGCTTGGGTAGCGGGCCGGGCTACTGCACAGCCGGAGGGCTGCGGGAGGATCGGCCAGGCCAGGCGGGGGCCGCGGCCGTGGACTGGCGCGTTCGCGTTCCGGGTCCGAGCGCTGCCGGGCCCCGCCCTGCCTCGGACGCTGGTGCCAGGCTCGCGCCCCCTTCCTTTTTCCGTCTGTGGCCGGAGAGCCTGGGGCGGAACCTCCCGGTTCCTGGCTTCCCCTAGCCTCGTTTGTTCCGTGTTCCTAACCGGCGTCAGTCCCGAGCAGAACAAAGAAACTTGGGCGTGTAGTGCACCCCATAGCCTCGGGGGGATGGACGCAGACAGCATACACAGACAGCATCCTTTAAGTCATCAGGGCTCTCTTGAACCTTCCTGAGTGTGATATCCTAGGGTAGGGTGTGTACGTCAATGCCTGATCCTTGGCTGTCCTCAGACACTTAACCTCTTCATTTAAATACCGGCTAGGAGGCTTTGGATTGCTGTATGCATCCGATGCCACTGAAGAATTCTTCCTAGGTCTGTTCACGTTCAATCAGAAACTTATTTGGATCTATTACGTTACTTCGAAACTTCCTTTGTCCTAGGAACTCTATGAGGACACAACTTTTGCAGTGTTTATCAAGGTATTTCTAGTGCCTTTCATTTGCGATTGTATCTTAGTATTGCTTTCTTTTGCGTCACTTTTAATTAGGATGTTTTCCCTTATACTTGAATTCCCATCTTCAATGAAGTGCACGTTTTCTTATGATTTATTAGAATCCTTTAATTGTAGAGTTTTTTTTCTCAAAAGTTTTTTTTTTTTTTTAATGTGTCTTGTTATGTGGAATAGGCGACTGCAGAGGGCATCGGAACCCCTGGAGCTGCTGGCATTATAGGCTGTTGTGGTGGGAACTGAAATAGACTCTTGTGAAGAGCAACAAGCATGCTTAATTACTGACCCACTCCTCTAGCCCTCACTTGTAGAAACTCTGTAATTCATGAGTGGGTGTTTCTTCAAAGTTAGAGTTGAAGTTATCTAGTTAAGTTACCCATACATGAAGTTACCAATGTTTGGTTGCCTCGCACATTTTTTTTTTTTTTTTGCTTGGTTCTTAATCAATCTCTATCTCTCATTGCCATTCTTAGGTCTTTTCTAGCTTGCTGGACTAGGAAATGTGACATGTGCATAGAGTAGGGACTGAATTACCATAAACCAACATACTTACATCTTTAGGCATCACAGGACCTTTCACATTTAAGTATAACCACATTTCGTTTTACAGACAGATTTGTTATAGATCTGGGGATCAGGACATAGGGTCTGTCTTTTGTCTCGTGTCTAAGCTAAAGGGCTAATGACATTGCATTCTACCTCACTGTCTTAGTTTGGGTTTTACTGCTGTGAACAGACACCATGACCAAGGCAAGTCTTATAAAAAACAACATTTAATTGGGGCTAGCTTACAGGTCCAGAGGTTCAGTCCATTATCATCAAGGTGGGAGCACGACAGTATCCAGGCAGGCATGGCACAGGCAGACCTGAGAGTTCTACATCTTCATTCCAAAGTCTGCTAGTAGAAGACTGACTTCCCAGGCAACTAGGGTGAGGGTCTTAAGTCCACGCCCACAGTGACACACCTATTCCAACAAGGCCACACCTCCAAATGGTGTCACTCCCTGGTCCAAGAATATACAAACCACAACACTCACAACCTGTTGGGCACTGACCCTCAACTACGCATTAGTTTTTAATGGGTAGTGAAGTAAAGGCGAAATACTCTTTGGGACAGTGGTCCTGATTGTTCTCTCTGTAGAGAGGAGAGAAAGGGACATCTGAGAACAAAAGGCTATGTTTCTAGACCAAGAGTGCCTTCGGCTGGCAGTATTCAAGGCCTTATGCTAAGATTACATCCTACCAAGCAAGCAAGCAAGCAAGCAATATCACAGATAGTCCTGACTTGGCATTATAACCGCCTTCTAACAAGCAAACTGTTTGAGATCAGGCTTTAGAGTTTGGTCTACTTAAAGGTGTCAGCAACATCTCTAATACCTTCTGCATACTGATAGTTTAATAAATGTATTCTAGGTGTTTATCCTATGCTATGTTTTTAACAGTTCTGAGAGAAGTTAGCACCATTCTAGTTTGTTGGTTGTGTGTGTGCACATGTGTGAACATTACTGTGGAAGCATTTTGTTCTTGAAAGCCCTTCATGATCGTACTAAGGGAGATAGCTCAGTCTGTAAGGGCACTTGTCTAGAAAGCCTGAACCCCTGAGTTTGACTCCCAGAACCCACATAAGCCAGCCGTAATCCCTGCAGTCCTATGGCAAGATGGGAGGAGGGGACAAGAGAAACTTCTTGAAGTTCCTGGCCAGCTAAGCTGGGAGCATGAAGCAGTCGAAGAAAGTGGACAGAGAGAACCATGCCGGAAAATTGTAATTTGACCTCCACTCTCCTGCCAAAGCACACACCACTAACCTGCCCACCCTCTGTGTGTGCGCGCGCGCACGTGTGCTTTAAGAAGATAGACTCTTACATGAGTACAGTCATACCTTTGGGGACAGTGACAAGCAAGAGTGAAGGCTTTGTCCAGGGGTCCCCGTGTGCTTAGTCTTCGGGGGTGTATAGGCTGCTCATAAGACATGAAAGTAAATCAAGCAGAACCTCTTGTGCAAGTGCAGGCTTTCTGCCTCTGTGTGCTTTCATTGAGCACAGAAGTTACTTGCACCAGCAGCAGTGTTTAAAGTACATGACAGTACAGTTACCATGGAAACATGTCACAGCCGACATAGGTCAAAATAGGATCCTAATACTTAATTCTGTTCACCTTCCTAAACTGCTGGTGGCTTCCCTTCTTTAGTGTGGTTGGATTCACACCTCCCCTCTGAAGTTGTGTAGGGAGGAATCCATCATGTTTGTTGTTGTTTTTTTTTTTTTTTTAACCTGACTAGGATCAGAGGCTGTTGATTGCATTATGACCGCCACATATAACTGCCATGAAGAGATGCTAACAAGCTACCCAGTTATCAGATTATTTCTGTGGAAATATGTTATTCTGACAAGTAGTGTATTAAAGTACTGTGTCTGTATTCTAACATTTTAAAGTTCTAAAAGCAAAACTGGGAAGGCAGTGGACTTGGGAGTCAGAGGCATCCAGATTCCCTCCAGAGCAGTGCTGCATATTTCAACGCCTTTCTCACTGTTTCCTGTTCCTACGGCTGCTTGGTGATAAAGTGCTTCCAAGAACAAAACTCAATTGTTGACTTTGTTTTTATCTACCTAGTCTGCTACCCCCATTTCTTGGTGAAATGGTGGAGTTAGTCTGTTTCTCTCTGTTCCTTCTTTGTTTAACTGGCCTAGATAATCGTCCCTCCCCATAACTAAAAGTCCACGATAATGTATGGAGATGTGTGAACAGCACATGACTGAAAACATTAGAGTGAAATTGAGGAAGTTGCCTGCAAAGGCTCACGGACTTGGGCTTTCCACGTTTGCTTGTGCTGCTGAGGATGGGACTCAGGGCCCCAGATGCTGAGCAGGCAGTGTCTGAGCCCCAGCCCTGTTTTCCAGTTTTATTTTGTAACAGGGCCTGACACAAAGGCTCAGGCTGGCCTTGAACATGCAGACTTCCTGCCTCGGCCTCTGAGGTAGCAGGGATTACAGCCCTGTATATAAGGAGCCCCCTTTTTGTTGTTTTGTTTTAGTCACGTTAAGACAAGGATCTAGCTACAAAGCCTAGGCTAGTCTTGCTCTCAGCAGCAATCCTCCTGTAGTACTAAGGTTACAAGCCTGAGCCTCCACAGTTTGGAAGTCGTTTTCAAGTAATACAGCAGTCATGAGAGTGATCAGAGGCATGTCATGAAGTCATGAAGAAACGTTTCTTCTTACAAATAAAGAATAACTTTACCAACAGTCATTTATAGTGCATGTATCTATGTTCTTACAAAGTATTCTCATAATATTTTTTAAGGGAAACATAACTATTTATATAGCTCAAAAAGCAAAAGAAGCTTAAGGGGTTGACCCAGACTTGCCAGTTCTGGTGTGCCTCCACTGTGAAGCCTGTAATGCGCTGAGATTAATGTATTGATTACAACTGTCAGTCCCTGCTTACTTCTGAGATTTTTTTTTCTGGTTATTTGAAAAAGATACCCAGACTATTGTAGTTTCTCCTCACCCACCCCAGCACCCAGTAGAAAGGTGGGCAAGACATGGGGGCTGTTCTGGTGGTTTACCCAGCAGGTAGTTCAGTAACAGGAAGTTGGCACGCTACCTTTCCCTGTACTAATAAAAAGACTTATTAAAGCATTGGCCCTTTGAGACTTTCCTATAAGTAAGTGCTCAAGCTGGGAGGCAGAGGGCCTCTAGTCATTGGAGGAATGAAGTTAGTTTGCTATATGAAACAACGATTCAGGGATTTAATTTCCTTTAGTTGGTTTTTAGAATATCATTCAATATGAATGTGAATGGTTCTCATTTATTAGAAAGGTTTTGGGTTTTGGGGTTTTTTGGGTTTTTTAGTTGGTTAGTTTTTTGTTTTGTTTTGTCTTTTTGTATATGGTTTTAAAATATCAGGTATTAGATTAGAGAAGGGCATTGGTGTGCTGTTTCGGTGTGCTGCCCTTTCTCTGTGTCAACCACTTGGAACTACTACTACTTTGGTTTTGTTTTTATTTATCTGTTTTTGTAGTTCCAGTTATGCTGTGTGGCTCTTAAGACAAACTCGAAGCTAGGCATTCTGGCCAATACCTATAGTCCCAGAACTCAGGAGGCAGGAACAGAAAGGTCACAAGTTTGAAGACAGCCTACACTAAGGGGCAAGGGTGTGTCTCGGGGATAGAGAATTGTGTGTCAGTGCTCTGTAGAGACTTGCTCTGTTGGTTACTGATGTAAGGAGTTGACAGGCAGAGGAGCTCTGCTGCGGTGATTTGCCAGCTGCTTTTGTGGTACTTTTTACCGACTAATAGTCATGACTTTTTTAGGATTTGTTTATTTTTTATTTTATGTATGAGTGTTTTGTTAGCGTGCATGCCATACTCTTGAAGGTCAAAAGAGGGTGTATACACCCCCCCCCCCAAAAAACTGCGGTCTCAAGTGGTTGTGAGCCATCTCTCTAGTCTCTCTTCATGACTTATACTGTACCTCAGCTGTCTTACTCTGTCAGACAGAAGGTGAGTCAGTGCAGAAAAACCAAGATTAAGCTTTGGGGCACGACTTAAAATAGAGAGTTGCATATGTGACAGCATCAGTAGCTGGAGCAGTGAGCTCTACAAGAGAGGCATGGTACAAATGGGAAGTACATCAGAAATCAGTACAATTCCTCCACTGGACAAGCTCCTGAGTAGACTCTAAGTGACCTAGAAGTGGTGAGAAGGAGCTGTAAACACTGCATAGCACTGGACTCTGGTGAGTATGCGTGTACATGGAACATGCTAGTGCGCCTCTAGACCTACCCCTGTGCAGAGGGCAGAGGCTGGTTTACTATTCTATGAGAGAGACACCATTTATCTGCAGTAGGTCAAGTTTCATAACCAGACTACTGAACTAAAGCCTCTGTGGCTGTTGGCACGGAGATGTGAGCTTCACGAGAGATTGCTGCACCTTTGCAGCAGATGAAGGGCAAAGTGGAAATCAAACTGTTGTTCATCTTCCTTCCTCCCCTTTCTCCCCCAGGACCTTGGCTGCCTGGATTGCCAGGAGCTGGAAGTTGACATTGAGTCTAGGCTGAGGATGGAAGGCGTGGAGCTGAAGGAAGAATGGCAGGATGAAGATTTTCCAATGTGAGCAGTACTTTTTATTAAACGGATTTGGAACAAAACATCAGAATTTCTTTAATGAAATGTCAGATCTTGAATGTTGGACTTTTTAAAAAGAAGGTTACAAGTGATCACTGGGTACTAGGAAATGAAAGATATTTTCCACCAAATATGTGGCTGGTTATCTTTTCATATTTGTTTTAATCATTTCAACTTCAGGTTTTTAGGGAGCTGTGCTTGGTAGTGTCTACTTGTAACCCCAGCACTGTGGAGATGGAGACCAGAGCCCCAGGCCAGCCTGCCAGCTAGCCTGGACTATTTGATTAATCCCAGGCTGGTGACAAATGCTGTCTCAAATGGTAGACAGCCCCTAAGGAACATCTGAGATTATCTTTGACCTCAACACACACACACACACAAAAAAAAACAAGCTGGTTTGTAGAACTTATGAAACACAGGTTTAGTCCTTATAACTGTGACACTTTAGTGGATCTTTGTCAAAAGAATTGCTTTTAATTTCTGGGTTAAAGAGCTTGTCTCTGTCTTGTAGACCTTTACCAGAAGATGACAGCATTGAAGCAGATACACTAGATGGAACTGATCCAGACAGACCGCCTGGTAAGACTTTGTGGTACTTTTAAGTACATTTCTTTCTTTCTTTCTTTCTTTCTTTCTTTCTTTCTTTCTTTATACACACACACACACACACACACACACATATATATATAGAGAGAGAGAGAGAGAAAGACACAGAGAGAGACCAACAACATTGAGCTTTTTTTTTCCTATTTCCTGATAGAGGGGGTCAAAGGACAAATTTTGGAATCCTTGAGAAATTTAACTTTATAAAAAATACACCTTTGGTTTTCGAATTTTTTACAAAGAGCAAAAGACTATTTAATAAATGACTATAAAGTCGGCCTCTGTTGTTTAAAGGGAAATAGGTACATTCTTGATCTCTTGACAAAGAAGCAGTAGTAAATAATTATTTTAAGAAGAGACAGTGAGTGCCATTCTCCAAGTCCACTCAGACATCTCACGGTACTTAGAATTAATTTCCTGGCCCGCTACCCTCTCCTGGACTCTGTGGGCACTGCACTCAGGTGCATATAACCACACAGAGACACACATGTATATACATACTTAAAAATAAATTGGGAATGGAGAGGTGCCCTAGCAATTAAGAACACTTGCTGCTCCTACAGAGAACCCAGGTTCAATTCTTAGCATCCACTTTGTAGCTCACAGCCATCTGTAACTCCAGTTCCAGTTTCCCTGGAACTCTTCTGGCCTCCTTAAGCACTGCACAAAAGTGGTGTACAGACATATATGCAAGCAAAACACCCATATACATAAAATTAAAACAAATAGAATAAAAATGTATCTTCTTTTAGAAAGCAGCAGGCAGCGGTGATCACAGCCAGGTTTTATTAATGAATATTTTGGAATTTTCTTTTAAATGTTTTTCTCAAGAGTGAAGTGACTAAAATGTCTCTCTGTGAAATGGAGCATCTGAGTAGCCCAGTCTTCTTCCTTGTTTCCAACTTCAGGCTCATTAGAAGTTAATGGAAACAAAGTAAGGAAGAAACTGATGGCCCCAGACATCAGCCTGACCCTGGATCCTGGTGAAGACTCTCTGTGGTCGGATGATTTGGATGAAGCTGGAGAGGTTGACCTGGAAGGCTTAGACACCCCATCAGAGAACAGTGATGAGTTTGAGTGGGAAGGTAATTCACTCTTTTTATATGAGCTTTGTGAATGAATGTTTATATTGCATAGTGTTTACCATGGTGCTCTCTTTAGGAGAAGTACGATATGGCCAGATCTTAACAGAAAGCCTGCTAAAATCCATTGAAGGATTTTGTTTGAAATATGTTATTTTTTCTGCAGTTCCTAAATTTGTTTCTAAAGTAGAAGATTCTGAAAGTACTTGAAGTTTTCAAGACTAGATTATGAAGGTAGCTTTCTTTTAGTTTAGTTTTGTTTTGTTTTTCCTTACTTGCCCAGTATTGTATAGTTTTGATTTTTCATAGTTGCTTCCAAAGTATTGCCTAATATTCTAGTATATTCTTGTCAGTCAATCTGGAGGGGGGGGGGGAGTCCTCTAAAGAGACATGTTAAAAAAAATATGCTAAAAAACACCTATGGAGCTGGGCATGGTGGCACATCCCTTTAACCCCAGTCCTCCAGAGGCAGAAGCAGAAGGATCTCTTGAATTCCAGGCTAGCCTGGTCTACGTAGTGAGTTCAGTGACATCCAGGACGACTTAGATCCTGTCACAAGTAATAACACTAACTATCTAAGCACCGGCAGAGAAGGTGCTGAGGAGGCTGTACTTACAAAGTACAAGTAGTGAGTGCCTAGCCCCAGTCTGACAGTGCGATTGTAATCAGTTGGTGTGCAGAGGCATTGGTGTATGTTTTGCTTTGTGTGCATTCTAGAACTAGGCTGTAGTTGATTGTGAGATTTAGACAGATATTAATAATCTTTTTGTTTCATCTTTAAAGTGAATTTTGCAACAAAACTGTACTTAAAAGAGATAGACAATAGGTAATGAAGAGTGATACTCTGTAGCTGTTGTTCTTTTTTTTCCCTTCCCTGTTTTACTGGTTCAATAAGCAGCCCAGTAAGAAGCAATCTTTTATACAGACACTGAAATAGTTTTCTGCCTGTGTGTTTTGTCTCTTCTCTCCTTAATGCTGCTGTAGTCATTTCCTGGAAGGATATTTTCCGTTAACAGCTTTGTCTTGGAAACAACTAACATGCAGTAGGTTTCCCTTCCCCCCATCTTTTGGTAAGGACTGCCATACTAAAGTTTTAAAAATCATTACTTCATTTTAAATCAACTAACCTGCAATCTGCAAACATAAATTACACGTAATCATTGGAGCTTTGGCTAATGTTAATTGACATAAATTTTTGCATGTGTTCTTCAGAAGTACATGTCTGCTTTATAAAGCTGATCAAAGGGAAACCGATCACTGAGTAGTTAACCACTTTCTATCTTGTATTACAGTGTTTTGTAATTAGTGTATGTGCTAAAACAATTGGCTCTCAGATAGTTACTAGAAGAAAGCTGTGTTAGTAACTCTGATGGACACTGTTGTCCTGAATGAAATCTGGAAAGGCATTCGAGGTAGTAAGATCTGATTGCTCTGTCTTTCCTACGCCTGATGTAAATGTTGCACTGTAACTTGGTGCTTTGTTGAATTGGGCAGTAGAAAGTTTAAGTAAACTGATTTTAAAGACATAAATTGGCCTTAAGTAAGAACAAGCCCTTTCTTGTTATAAAGGTGATGATGTCAGCTTATATATTGAAAATTCTCTGTAAATAATTGTTTATGGTGGTGTGCACCTATACTCCCAGATGCTTGGAGACTAAAGCAGGATCACCTGAGCCCAGAAGTGTGAGGCGAGCCTGGGGAGCCCCACAGCACACCAAGGAGAAAACAGAAAACACTTGGAGTAATCTTGATAGTAAAGTGGTTAACATACAATTTTGATTGTTATTATGTAAATAACAGTTTGTGATTCAAAAGCCTTTTATTTTAACAGATGATCTTCCCAAACCCAAAACTACTGAAGTCATTAGGAAAGGCTCAATTACTGAATACACAGCCACAGAAGAAAAGGAAGACGGACGCCGCTGGCGCATGTTCAGGATTGGAGAACAGGACCACAGAGTGGACATGAAGGCAATTGAGCCCTACAAAAAAGTTATTAGCCATGGAGGTGAGGGTTAGGGCAGACCCTCTGTATCTTTAGATGCAATGTCCAAAATCTAATGCTGTCACAAAATGTGCCTAGAGATAGTAGCTTGTTTTGAAAGAAAAAGAAAAATTCTCAGACATTTTAATATCAAAGGTTTAATACTTTGTTTTAATTTTTTAAATGTAGATGTGTGTTTTGCCTGTATGTATGTCTAGACACCACCACTTGGGTATCTCATGTCTGTCTCCATGGAGGCCAGAAGAGGGCAGCAGATCCTCTGGAACTGGAGTTATAAATGGTTATGAGCTTCCATGTGGTTACTGGGAATCAAACTTGAGTCCTCTGGAAGAACAGCCAGTGCTCTTAGCTGCTGAGCAGTCTCTCCAGCCCAAGGATTAGAAAGGTTTGAAGTAAAATGATAAAAGGACAACTAAGAATTATTCTATAGGAGCTGGGAAGGTGTGTCAGCAGTAAGATCACTGGGTGCTCCTCCAGTGGCCCAAGTTCAGTTCCCAGCACCCACATAATAGCTCTCAGCCATCTGCAACTCCAGTTCCATGGGATCCAGTACATTCTTATGGCCTCTATGGGCGCCTACAAATAACTTTTAAACAGTATTTTTACATGTTTACTATAAGTTTTAAAAGTATAATAGTTTCACCCTGTATGTTTACTACTCAAAAGAAGTTAGTTTCTTGAACCCTTTGCAAGCATTTACACGTTACTTATCTTAGTTTACTTAACGAATACAGTTAGATGACTTTCAACAAAAGCTTGTAAGTCTCTCAGTTTATTTAAACATTTACATATATGCACACATAGGTATAATCCACACTCACATAGAACATTTAACTTTGTCCAGGAATCTCTACACCTTTCCAGTGAGTCCATATTCTCTAATAACCACTGCTCACAATCTAGCCCACAGTCTGCTTTGCCTCTTAAGGAACGCTGTGTGACTGGTCTCAGCGTGCACTCCTTGCCATTCAGCATGCTTCTAAGCAGCTACATCCACGCCATGGCTTAGTTTATTCTCTATCACTGAATATTTCATGGCCCAAATAAACTGTGTGCATCGCTACAGTGTTGTGTGTTGAGTTGTTTGCAGTTTGGTATGTGACTGAGATGCTGTTGTGTTGACACAAGCCCCCTCTTGGGCTTTGGGAAGCTTGACTTGACTTCAGCTTTTCATTCACAACTCACCTAGCTCAGTGGAGCACTGTTTGTTTCATTTTGGAGATACACAAAAATTGTCCATTCCCCCTAGGAGACTTGCAGGTCAGTCAAAAACTGTAAGCTATCACTCTGTTAGTCTGACCATACAATATAGGAATTCTAGGTGCTGTGCAAAATAGTATCCACATTTTCCTGGTCAGAGTGCAGTTCACTCTGGATAAAATGTGTTATAATCTGGCCGATTGAGCTTTTCTTATAAAATTGTTCCTACTTAGTTTGCTTTGCCAGCTGCATCTCTTGGTCAGCCCTATAGTCATTGTACATCTGGAAGCTCTGCAGTCAGATATACAGAGTTAAAAATGATAATCCTATAGAGTAAAGTTATGCCAAAGACTTTTTACCCTTCTCTTTTCTTCCCAGGATATTATGGAGATGGCTTAAATGCCATTGTTGTATTTGCTGTCTGTTTCATGCCTGAGAGTGGTCAGCCTAACTATAGATATTTGATGGACAATCTCTTTAAGTAAGTATGGCTTTGGGGGGCTGTGTTCAAGACAGTTTCTCTGTGTCTCCTTGGCTGTCCTAGAACTCACTCTGTAGCCCAGACTGGCCTTGAACTCATAGAGATCTGCCTGCCTCAGCCTCCTGAGTGCTGGATTAAAGGCATGAGCCACCACTGCCCACCTAAGTAACTGTATCTTAACAAGATGTTTGAACAGAATTCTGAACTGATTAGACTCATAATTTATGCAAGTCTTGTAAAAACTAGAAAGAAAGAAGCCAGCTTGATGGTACAGGCCAATAATCAGCTATTCAGGAGGTTAAGGGAGAAGGATCACAAGTTGATGGCATGTCCAAACTATATACAGATCAAAGTTAGGGTCAGCCTGAGCAACGGAATGAGACCTTGCGGCAAAGTAAAATGTCAAGAAGAACTGGGGATACAGTTCAGTGACTGCTCTGGTCTGGCATGCATGCATATGTATGTATGTATGTGTGTGTGTATATATTCCATCAGGCATTAACAGTAACAACATATAGAAGTCACCCTACTTCTGAGTCCTCAGGTCTTTATTTTTTAGCATTATGTAACTATATTTTCCAACTCAGTAGAAAAAAGTTGCATTTTAAAATTAGTATAGATTATCTCATCCAACTTTAGTATTTGGAAACATTGCTTAAAAAGGTAACTGACCATCTCAAAATTATATGACTAAATTACTTATATCCCTGGGACTTGACAAGCCACTCTTTTTCTTGGCTTAGTGAAGTTTTTCATTTTGTACTGTGAAGCTCTCGAGTATACACAGAGAGAAGCCGAGCATGCAGTGCCCAGTCCCACCTGTCCCCTGACCACACACAGTGCCACGCAGGCTGCAGGATTTGTTGTGACTTTGTTTTAAACAGTCCCACCATCACCTACTGCTCGTGCTTGCTCTTACTGTGGAAGAAGGGAGGGAACTGTGTTTATTTGGGAGTCTGTTCAGTCCTGAATGGTGATGTCTAAGACATATACTTAATTTGTTTTTATAGATATGTTATTGGCACTTTAGAGCTGTTGGTAGCAGAGAACTACATGATCATTTACTTAAATGGTGCGACAACTCGAAGGAAAATGCCCAGTCTGGGATGGCTCAGGAGATGCTACCAGCAAATTGATAGACGGTGATGTAGACCTGGCTGAGAGATTTTTACAGTAGTTTTATTAGATTAAAGTATTCTTTCTGTTGCCATTTAAAGATAACATCAATTTCTTCGGTTTTACTTGTCAACTTCTGAATGTTTTTATTTTTTTAAAGATGGCACTGAACAATGTCATGGCGAGTAACTTGAGTCTGCTTTTAGTAAAAATGACTTTAATTCTTCAAAATATACAAGATTGCTCTCCATTCTTCCTTATGCTGTTTAGAACACATTATTTAATATTCATGTTGGAAAAGGTTGGACAATGTCCCTCTGCTGTGTACTGTACTGTGGGGCCAGTGCAGGTGCACAAGTTCTGTGTAGAAGTCAGGATCCACTAAGCTTACTACTCAAATGCTGGCCTCTTTGTTTGCTGAGACAGTCTCTAGCTCAGACCTGGAGCTGATAAGCCAGGTACCTAGAGAGTTCCAGCACTGAGATTATGTACCCACCACACCATTCTCTTCTTTTTTATCTGGGTTCTGGGGAATGAGACCTGGGTCCCCATGCTTACACTGCAGGCACTGGACCAACCAGGCCATCTCTCAGGTTTCCAGCTATAGTTTTTCAAAACAATCACTAAAAATGTGTTATCTTGAGACTCATTTGTCCACACCAATCAAGCAACTCTAATCTTGATAATGGTTCAGTGTTGCCTTCGTTGATTCAAGTGGTTTACCCTGACTTGTTAATAGGGTTTGTTTTTTCCCTAGGAAAACATGTTCACTATCTTCTGTGATTGTTTTTTTAAATACATACAAATATCTAAAAAGAAGCTTTTACTTTATAGTGAAGATTTTTAAATTTCAAAGTGTTATTGGGTCTGACTCCTGGCTCACTCCTTTGGTTTTCTCTGCCCCGTCCCCCTTACAAGTTAGTGCTTTTCATGGTATTAGAAGCAAATGCCTCTTTCTCCCTAGATTTGAACAGAAAAAAGGGTTGACTTTCTTTCATGTTCAGTATCAGCTTTCCTTGCTGGAGGAGGAAATGCTAGCAGGCATTTGAAAGCAGACAAAGTAAGCCATGAACTTGGACAAATTAAATAAATTCTATTTCACAGCATCGGAGGGATGTTTAGAACTCAGGAATGTATTTTCTTGTCTTTAGAATGTTACACTTGAATGAAAATTGTTGGTGACTTTTTTTTCATCTATTTTGTACAAACTTGCATTATACTTTTTTGTGCTATAATGTGTAGAAATTATAATTTTTTTTCTTTTTGTCTTCAGATTAAGGAAAAACCTAAAGTCTCTAATCATTGTGCACCCCTCTTGGTTTATCCGAACACTTCTGGCTGTTACAAGACCATTTATCAGGTAATTTTCTAAGTGTCCATTTAAAAAAAAAAGTATCTTGTATTTAAATGTCAGATTTATGAGTCAGAAGTACTGAGATAATTGTTTTGTGTTTTCTTCCCCAGTTCAAAGTTCAGTCAGAAGATCAGATATGTCTTTAACTTGGCCGAGCTGGCAGAGCTTGTTCCCATGGAGTATGTCGGCATACCAGAGTGCATCAAACAGTACGTCTGCCCTGCTTTCCTTCCCTTCCTGGTTGTGGGCAAGGGGAATGCTTTTCCCTCTCACAGTATTCCAGAACACAGGGTTTGTAAGGAACCCCACAGCTTCCCCTCACAGCACCTTGTTTACAGAACTGGAGGTGATGGCCACTCATGAATGAGTCCTTCTATATGTTAAGTGCTGTTTACAGTCCGAGAGATGACTTCCTGAAGAGGCAGTCCTGTAGAGTATCTTTTCTACTCCACATCTTACTCTCTCACATGGAGTGAGTTTATCATATTACTGAAAGAACTCATTGCTAAAGAAACAAGTTGTTGATTAAATCAGCTTGGTCTTAATATTTTCCAGAAACTAGAATTTTCTGTTTTATCGTTCACTTCCGCCTGCCTTCTAAGAGACTGGGAGAGACTGTTGGTTGAGCAGTGGCATCACAGTGCTGTGGTGCAGTATTTCTCTGACTTACTGTTGGTCTCAGGGTTTAGGCTTAAGTGTTTCCAAACCAGATTTCCCCAGTTGGTTTGTAGTCTCTACATCATGTTAAATGTTAGTATTTCGTATTTGTGCCTACACAATTACACGTTCAGTCTTTTTTTTTTTTTTTTTTTTTAATCTCAAAATGTGCATTTACTGAAATAACTCTTCCCTACCAAGGTATGAAGAAGAAAAGTTTAAAAAGAGACAAAAAAGGTACATGCACACCTTGACTGGGTTGCATCTAGACTAGTCCATTTGCATTGCACAGACTAACCCTGCTGCTAGTTGGTTAGCTTGCAAACAGAGAATAGCATTTGTAAATATAAATGTCGCCCAGAGTCCAGTACAGGACCAACCCCAAGCTCCTCCTGCTCAATATGAGCATGTTTAATGTGTGCGTTCCTATCAGAGCTCTCCTACTCTGTGTGCTGAACCCAGAGAAATCACTGGGAGCCCTGCTTAAAATCCCAGGCCTTTGAAAACTTTAGCATTTTGCTTTTGAAGTAGGTATACAGACATTTTCAAGCAACAGCTTATTCCCTTGGGGTCGATGATTATATTTGCAATGCATATACTCTTTGGCTAACCAACATTGATTTTCTCTATATGCTTAAATTAAATAGCCTGCTAACCAGTCAAATTCTACATGTGATAAAATACCTAAATTCAGTGTACCATTTAACAGTTAAACACTCTGCTTTCTACTTGAAATTTAATTTTGAACACATCTGCTTTGAGTGTAACAACCTTTCATTTGTTAATGTCTTAGCATAAAGATGAAAGGCAGAGCATAAAATAGTTTACCATTTTATATAGTAGTTTAGAAAAGCCTTGGTCCTGATTTATTCATAGTTTAGTTTGGGAGTTTTTGTTTAGTTTTGGAGCTGGTCTTACTCCGTACCTCAAGCTGGCCTCTCTTTCACAGTCTTCTGCTGCAGTATCCAACTGTGAGCTTGCGCTTCTCCTCCACCACACCCACTGTTAGTAGATTTCATTTTATTCTTAAATTGTAACAACAGCATTAGCAAATGTCACTTACTATGATCTTAGAGACTAAGAAGAGAGACGTACACATGTTACTTTAACCATCTGTGGGGCCGGTTAGAATCTTTGCTGGTGTAGTCTTAATTTTGAACAGTTTGATTCCTTTGGTGAGAATTCAGCTAACCATTTAAGAGTTATTTTTGTGTAGCACTGTCCAGTTTAAACAAGATTCACTAATGTTGTGTAGAGCAGTATGTAAATAGTAGCTTGGGTAGTGGGGTCTGCTTCTCTCTAGGCAGTGCTGTGTATATGCCTGACAAATGGATGAAACTCAAAATATCATCGATAATTATAGATAGTAGTTTGACACCACCTACTTTCTAGACTTTAAAATGACTTACTGGGAGTTGGGGCGGCAAATGCCTTTAATCACAACACTTGAGAGGCAGAGACTGGCAGATTCTGTGAATTGAGGGCAGCCAGGTCTACATAGTGAGTTTCAGGAGCTGGGGTGGGGGAGCATTGAGAGAGGGGGAAGGGGGAACCCTGTATATATAAATGCTTCTGATGAGGAAATGTGCTGGTAATACCCCTTTTAAAAAGGTTTTAGTATTTTATCAGCTGTCATAAGTAATCCAGGCATCACATGTTTTACTTTTGTCATTTGAAAGCATTCACTTAATCTATGTTCCCCTGCTAAAAAAAGAAATGTAGTCATTTATCTTGCATTTTTTCCCATTTTGACAAAATGCAAAATCAGTAGTGTCATTACTGATGTCTTTCAGCCCTTAATTCTTATAAAACTTACTTTAGTATTAAAGATGATTTGAGAAATATTTGTTTAATTATCTCTAAATACAGAAATATGTTTAAGATAAAACTTGGGGGGGGGGTTAGTGTGGCAAGCATCTGTTAAGTGGAAGGTGGACAGGTGTTCCTAATATTTGCTAGGAACTAAGGATTGAGGTATAGTCCTTTTAAATGTTTTACCTGTTTTCTTTCTGTAATGTGGTGTGTGGCCAGGCAGCTGTCATGCTTCAACAGTGCCTACAATTACTTCTTAATAGTAGTTCATATTTTAAAAAAATCAGTTGTGTATTATAGGCCTTAACAAGAGTATTAGCTAATCTTTGATGCCAAGATAATATATTTTTACAACAGTTCAGGGCTTTTTACTTTTGATTGACAGATATTTAGGTAATTGTAGGTATGGAAACAGGTGTGAAAAGAACCGTCCTGCTCTGTACTAGTGTGACTTATATATCTCACACCAGCCATTCAAGCTACTCCAGGGTCAGTACTGTTACCACATTATCTTCTCATCTCCATGTGCCTACATTTTCTTAGTACCTCTGGCCAACCAACCATTAATCCAGTGAAGTTTTTTAACTCCTTATAGATACTTCTGAATGTTGAGTCCATATGGCTTACTTTCATAATAAATGAACAGCATTCACACACAGTATACCAGTGAATTCCAGAAAATGGTATAGTTGCTATTCTGGAAGACACAGTTTGGTTCTGGATTTTTAAAATGTTAATTGGTCAGTTGGTGATTTAAATGACACATTTAAATTTCAGTTAACAATCATTTTTGAGACAGCTGATTTTTCTGTCAGCAGCCCTACCCACTAAACTTCTTGCTTTAGTGGAATTATATCAGTCATCAGCTCTCAGAATGTTTATGGTTATGAACATAAAGTATCCTGTGGTCTTAAAAAAAATAGAGACAATGTATCCTTGCCAGTGTCCTGTTGCTTAGAAAAATTCTGTTCCTTTTGGGAAATGTTTGCTTGATTTTTTTTTTTCCTACTATATCTGTTTTGTTTGCAAAGCTTTGTTTTTTTAAGGGAATAATCTCTGCTAAAAGTAGTGTTCAGAAAGAAACCACCCAGTTGCCAGTGTTGTGACTGTTTTTAATTAGCTGTGTTTTTTCATTGAACAGAATTGATCAAGAGCTTAATGGAAAACAAGAACCACCAAAAAGTGAGCAGTAAGTGCTGCGTGCAGCCCAGACAAGAGCGAGCGCCCGGGAGGCGGGGCTGTAGTGCGTCCTAGTGCACTCATGACGCGCTCATGTGCTTATGGAATCGGTTGCAAATTTTACTTGACTTCTTTCCAAATGGACTCTTGTACAAGGGACTGTTCACTGCTGTCATGGTTTGCAACTCTTGAATTTAGCTCTTTAATGACTAATTATATTGTAATCATTTTATATTGCTAAATAGTAAAGAGCTACACTTTATAAAAAGCAATTTTTACATTTGTTTATTTGAATGATGCATCTTCAGTAAAGTATTTATATACATAAATGACAAAGGAAAGAAATAATATATATTTTTTATGTTGGGGGCAATAAATTTTAGTGTGTACCTATCTCGTGGATGAATATATACAAGTAAATAAGACCACGATTTTAAATGTAAAGTGCATGTAAGAATTTGTTTTTGTAAATGGTTGGATACATTTCCTGGGTAACAGGCTGGGTTGTCCTAAAGCAGGGACAGGTAAATGACGCCAAGAGTACCTAAGGTCATGCATGTGGTCGAGACAGTCGTAGCAGCCTGGGCTTCTCCTCCCTGAAAGCACATTGTTTCTTAGTGTGGTGGAAGGGCAGGTGGGTGACAACTTGCTTTCCTCTCTAAAGATGTGTTAGAACCAGAACTAGAGATTTTGAAAAGCTAGTAGTTAGGGTTTATATATTTGTATATAAGGGACATTTTACTTTACCCAAAGTCAGGACTGTTTAAAAAAGAAAGCTCTTAAGATGTGTTCAGTAATGTGACGTGAGTTGTGTCATGAGTGTGAAGCTGTGAGGGGTTGCAGAGGCTCCGATGAGTATTCGTGATCAGCTGCGTCTGTAGAGCAGATGGAATGCTATTGCAATGCTCTCACAGTGGGGCACTTTACCAGAGGACTTCCTCGTCGGCTGTTGGAGCACAGTGGGGTTTGGCCTACGCAGATGGGTGTTCACGTTGCTGTTGGATGGTGTACAGTGCTGTACGTGGGTCGATTCTGTAAGGATTGAAGTGCTGCTGCCGTGCACTCAGGACAACATTTGCTGTATGTAAGCCTTCATTTCATGTGGTTACGTACCTTGACTGAACATTGAAATAAATATTATTTGTGCCTCCAAGCAAGGTCTAATTACCTTCAAAATCATTCTAAAACAATGAGTTTGTCTAGTCATGTGTCACGGACTTCTCTGGTGTATACATATTTAGTACGCGTATCAGCTTCATGACACCCAGCCCTTCATATGAGCTGTTCACAAAAGTCGCAAAACAACACTGAAGCAGGTGTGAGCGAAGCTTAGGTCATTTTCTCCCACACGTAGCACATGACCTTCACCACTGTCAGTTTTTAGGGTTAAGCTTCTATTGCAAAAGAGAATTTTTCTTTACTTCTTTGTCCTTCTCAGGCATATATTTGACCTGCGAGGTTAAAACCAGTTATGGTCAAGCTGGAAGACTTTCTGGGTAAAACATTTCTCCACAACCTCTCAGCCTAGATCCAGCACTAGTGCTACTGTAGTACGCTGAGCCAAAACCATTTTACTTGTGTAGGTGAAGGAAACCAAGAATAACTATATAGCACCAGGTGTGGTGGTATCTGTCTTTAATTCCAAAATTTAGGAGGCACGGGCTGACAGAGCTCTGTGAGTTTAAGGTCCGTGTGGCCTACCTAGCTGCATAGATACCCTTCTGAACTTACCCCAGACTCATGAGTAGCTTGTAGAATGTCTTTTGGAGCCTCTCACCTGTTTCTGTCTCAGAATGGATTGAGCTTGTCTTTGGTTTTCTTCCACATTAAGTACTTAGATCGTCAGTTTCAAAATACAGACAATAGCTTCAGCTTTTTACTGTGTTTTACTTTTTGCAGAAATGGTTGGTTTGGGGTTTGGGTTTTTTGTTTGTTTTGGGTTTGTTTTGTTTTGTAAATTTTTAAAAAGTAGAAATAGCCTATATTCAGTTCAAACATGGAGAGCTGGCTCAGCAGTTGTAAGAACACTTCCAAGTTTAGTTCCCAGCACTGAGGGCAGGCAGCTCATGGCCACCTATAATTCAAGCTCCAGAGGACTGCTGCAGTCTCTGGCCTCTGGACATTTGCACATACATACATGGATGCATGCATACATACCATACACACACACAAAATCTTTTTTAAAAAATGAATAAAATTCACAAGGAACAGCCAAGTATCATGACATATACCATGCACTAGGGAGTCTGAAACAGGAGAATTCTAAGTTTGAGGCCCATCTGGTCTACATAGCAAACCCTTGGCTGAAGAAGGGCTAACTGCTTTAACCTGCATTGAATGAATGTGGTATAGAGATGGGCCCACAGTAAATGTAAACATACCTGTACAGTTGGTGATAAATAGGAGGGTAGAGGAAAGCCACAGTAAGTTGATTTTTAATTGGTGCAATATAACATGTTTCCACATTGTATTTTAATTTTCACTACTAATTGAGGTGAAAATGCAGAAATAATTCTTTGATGTTTTTGCAGGAGTTATGGATAAACTTGTCAGGTTTAGTTCCATGTTTTTGTTACCATCTCTGTTATACTTTGGCTCTGATTGTCCCCTTTTTATCAAGTTTTTCTTAGAAAATAATGTGACTCTGTTCTGCTTGTGTCCCTGAAAAAGCACCAAGGGAAGCTGTGAGGTCTTCACCTCACACTGAAGCCTTTAACGCCAGGAGGCAAGAGGTGCCAGGAAGTGTGGTGCTAAGCAGTTAGAAGATAAGTGAGAAAATGGGCCCTTTCAAAGAAAGTCTTGGTTATCACAAACATGCCCTAAAAGTGCCCTCTTAAGGGACATACTCTGTATGGCAGCCAGTGGTCCCATTTCCTGTATCCACAAGGAAACAGATCATGTATGGTGTGGCTTGACAAGGAAACTGCTGATGGCCATGGTGATGATATTCTCCTGTCCTCTGCATCTTCAGACAGGAGCAGGTCTGTACCGTAGTAGCGAGAGTGGCCAGGTGGAGACTGATACCAACCCTTCACGGCTGGTAAACAGTGTTGGCTGCTGTGCTAAGTGTCATGCCTTAGTGCCACCAGCTCCTTGACAGTATTCTTCCAGAGAACTTGTGTCATGTTCCTGCAGCCATGTATGTGAATGCTCAGGGAACTTGGATAATCTCATGCAGACGTGCTAGGAATTAGCACTGTGACACATGGAGTAGAGCAAGCCAGTTTCTTGATTGAATTGGTAGGTCACATGAAAGGTGACAGTAGCTTTGGCATTCTTTGTCCTGTATTTTAAGTAGGAAATTATTGCCGGATGGTGGCAGTGCACACCCTTTATCCCCTCTAGCACTTGGGAGGCAGAGGCAGGCTGATCTCTGAATGGGAGGACAGCCTGGTCTACAGACAGCCATGGCTACACAGAGAAACTCTGTCTCAAAAACAGCAGGGGAGGGTAGAAAATTGTTAACGCTGTTAGAGATGTAGAGAAGACAGTTGACAACAGAGGTAGCCACCCCATTCTTCTTTGGTTTTGTTGTGCTATCTCCCCTCACTCTCCATACCCCTATTTTCTTTAAATATTTCAGAAATTGATCAGTCATATCTTAGAGGACTGGAATAAGAAAAATCTATATACAGGCAAACAGTTGTGCTAGTGAGAGTTTACTTTGTACTAGGGAATGGGAATTGTCTAGTGGGCGTGGCTAAGACCATCAAGAACTGGGCCCAGTGTTCTAAGCTAGTACAGATGACCTGTCAGAGGAGCCCTTTACTTTCTGCTCCCTTTCTGAGATCCTAAATGAATTTGGAATCAGGTCAGCAGAAGACCAGTAGGAGCTTTTAAATTCTAAATGGTAACTGAAACAAAACAGGATGTGGAACTGTTAGAGGTAACTATAATTTGAATAGGGCAGTTTGTTGCTATTATATATAATATGTAATGGTGTGGAACCAAATGTAAAATGCTTTGAGAAATTCACATACAGCATTTGAAATCAAGCACCAGATGAAAACCAGTTGTTTTGGGACTACCATGGTGGTCTGTGCGTGTAATTCCAGCACTGGAGGCTGAGGCAGGAGGATTGGGAGTTTGGGGCCAGTCTGGATTACTTAGCAAGTTCCAGGACAACCTAGGTGGGTGTACAGAGTGAGACCTGCCCTGGGTTTGGTAGTGGGGGTATGAAAATTAGTTTTTAAAAAATGATAGAAGCTATTTCAGATAGTTGTCTTTAAGATTTCCTACAATTGAAACTTGGAATTTGAAGTTGTGTATTTGCATATCTAGTTTGACAAGAGAACTTGGTAACTGTCAGTTAGTCCATGGTACCTTTGTATATAGACTTCCAAAGGTTAATGTCCTAACAGCTACTTCATTGTTTACTCATGAGAACCCAGCTAGTAAATATTGATGTTCAGGGCTGCTGGCTTGCACAGTCCTTGGGGTTCTGTTCACATAGAACACAATTTTGAGTTCATCAAACACTGTTGCACTTTGATTCATACTTCCAAACGATTTCCATTGGGCGCTCACATGCTGTCATTTAGACAGAATTCGCTTACTGTGCCCTTTCAGCTGTTCTTAGATAATATTGTCATTTCAGTGAGAATTGAGATTAATTCTCTCTGCAGGATACAGCTCTGGTTCTTGTCACTGAGAAGCCACTGATCTGCAAAATATGTCCTTTTCCTTTGATATGGTTCCAAATACAGTGGTGGGGCTTCATTTGTTACACATGCTACTGCAGTATTAATGCATTTGAATAAATTAGTTGGAATATACATTTGTGCCTTGTTTTCATCTTTAGTCGTTAACTTTTACACTGAATTATCCGGTGAAGCCTTTCAAACATCAGGCCTTTACAATCCTGCATTGTGGATGCTTCTGGTTCTTTTAATTGATAGCAAGTTCAGCCTGTTTACAATCTTAACACTATTTGAACTTTAATCAGATCTGTATTTCATAGTTTGGAAATTATTTAATGAGTTTGGGTTGCAAGGATATAATTTTAAAAGGCTATAAAGGAAAACCTACAGCATGGCACAAAGAACATGTTTCACTCTCAGACCTCGAGTGTTTGCATCCGAAGTCACAATTCATGTGCTCACTGGCCATCTGCAGTACCTATAGCTACTGTTTTGAAAGCAGAAAACCAAGCACCCCCGCTAATAAGAAAAGGAATGTGAAATTCTGGAAACTCATAATATCCACGTATTTGCTTTTGTATCTGTCACGAAGTTTACACAGCAGATCTTCCAAATGAAAAAGATGAAAGACTCACAAACCCTGGCAGTGTAGGGACACTGCAGTCCCACAAACTTTGACAAGCCAGACAGGCGCCCCATTCATTGCCTTTTGCTTCCTGAGCGCCTGCAGGAGAGACCACGCCCCTTCTCGGAAACGGCGGTGGGGGCTGGCAGTGGCTCCTGTGGCGTCACCTCCGGGTCGCGTGAGCACTTCCGGGTCACTCGCACAGGGCTGCGGTTTCCGCGGCCGAGGAGGTGGTCGCAGCGGGCTCCCTACCTGGCTCTGCTACCGCCGTGGCGGAAGCGCCTTCCCTCAGGTAGGCGGCGGCGGGGCCGGGAGCGGGGAGGCCGCGGCGAGGCGGGCGATACTGAGCGCTGTGCCCGCCGGAAGGCGACCCCAGACAGACGCAGCCGCGCGGGAGCAGCCTCCTTCCCGCTCTCCTCAGGCCGCGCTTAGGCGACCGGCGTCCCGCTCGGAGGCCGGGCACACACGGCGCCTGCGCTCCAGTTCCGCAGTGAGGAGGGGATTCCGAAGTTCTGCAGTTGCCGCCACCTTTAAAGATTGGAGATGGCCGAGCCAGCTCGTTTCAGCAGACGTCGAAGTCGCTGTTAGCTCTTTTCCAAATAATGCTTAGATGTCAAATGGAGCGTGCCATGGCTCCCCTGGCCTATTTTAAAGTTTATGTCTCTCTGACCTTTTTCTCCCCTTCTCCATGCACACGTACTGACTGGCGTTTACTTTGAACGAGCTAAATGTTTTTGTTTGACACGCGCTGAGTATCTGGTACTGTTCTCAGCCCTCAGGTTACATCAAGTGAACAAAAATAAAGATCCATGCCCTCATGGACTTTACATTTTATGCGGAAAATTAACATAAGACCGTTAGGTAACTTCTTGGCAAAGGGTGCTATCAAAAAATTTTAGCGAGATGAAGGGTTTGGAGACGTTTCATAATGGATGTTGGAGTTCCTATGTGGTGGTCAGTTTAGGTGCTATTGAGTGGAGCTATTGGAGTTGTGTGTTAGCCAAATTAATATCTGAGCAAGAACATTACAGACAGAGAGAACAGCCATCGCAAAGGCAGTCCCACGCCTGTCACCCTCAGGGCAGTTGAGAGTGCAAAGGGAGGTGGAAAATAGATCAAACCAAACATAGAGGGTAGCCAGATCGTCAGGCCTGATAGAAGCTGATGGAAAAGATGTTCTAACCCATATTTTCAAAAGATAACCCCACTGCAAATTATAAAGTGTGAGGGACAAGTGTAGAGTAAAGAAAATTTGAACACCATGAGTCAGATGACTTGTACTAGTGGCCTGGCATAATAAAATAATCATGGGGATGTTGAGAAATGATTGGCTTCTGGATTCATTTTGAAAGTTGCCCTTCCAAGATTTGCTAGAAATTGGACCATCTTTATGGTTTATATGACTCTGAGGGCCCATAGAAGTATAGTGTTACTTCAGCTGAGGTACAAAGGACACGTAGAGGTTTTGACTAGATTAGTTCCAGAATTGAGAATTGTTAGGAGGATATGTGAATTGGGGAATCACCAGCTGATGCTCAGAGTCATAAGAATGAATGTACATTTACTTCGTAAGTGTATTTAGAACAAAAATAGTAAACAGTCAAATACTGTCTTGTGATTAGAAAGACTGCAGAAGGAAGGGCCAGCCAGGTATGGTGGCAGACACCCTTGATCCCAGCACTCAGGAGGCAGAGATCCAGACAAGCCAGGGTTACCTAGAGAAGAGGGTCAGTCAGCAGGATGAATCAGTGAATCTAAGACAGCAACCCCAAAAGTGAAGTACCAAGCAGAGGTCCTGTAACCAGAAGTTATTTGTGTCAGATTCTCCAGTCTGGTGAGATCAGTCTTAGCAGTGCTCTTGGTGACCTACAGCATGAATTTCTTTACAGTTAGAGCCTAAAGCTTGGTGTGAGTTTAGGGGTATGAGGAGAATGGAAAACGGTGAGTACAAATAACTTAACTTTCGCCAGTCAGAGGAATCCAGTGTAGGAGGCAGGGCAGTTGGATGTGAGTGGCTGCTATTGTTACTCTATCCACAGTGGAAGAAGAAGCTGCCAATATGCTTCTTTCCCATAGAAATGATGGGGAAAAGGGAAGATTTGATTGTATGCTAGAGAAAAGAGGCCTAATAGATAGAAAATTGCATGCAGGTAAAAGCATGTTAAATATAAAGACAGATCTGACAGAAAGGCAGAGTGTATGGGTGTAGACAGAAATGAATAGGTGGATGTGGTTGTACAATTCTAGTTTTCATTAACATTAATTTTGTCAGGAAAATAGAAATATGTCCCCATGTAAATGTATTTCTAATGTTTTATATTAGTACTTATTCGTGCCAAGTTTTTTCACTCAACAAATATTTTTTGAATGCATACTACATTACATTGTTCTGAGTGGTACATACAAGCTGAACTAGAATTCCCTATTTCCCTGTATTATCTAGTATAGTAAAGACAGTACTATGTATATATGTAAGCCTTACTTATTGATAGGAGTGAAACTTTGTGTGTGTGTGCGTGTATGTGGATACTGGTGGAGGCCAGAGGAAGACATGGGGTTCCCTGGAGCTAGAGTTAGAGCCAGTTGTGATCTGCCCAAATCGGGTGCCTCAAACTGAACCAGGGTCTTCTTCAAGAGTCCTCTGCATTTCCTCTTAGCTGTAGGAGAAGTGTCTTAGCTATTTGATAATTGTTTCGATGTAGAGTAGACCATTCTGAAAACGGATACAAAGAGAAGTGAGGGAAGGCGATACAAGTTTCAAAGTCATCAACACATAGATAGGATTTAACACCATAAGCTGAGATGGACTAACTAACAGGGAAAGCAGGTAATCAGGAACTGGAAGTCAGAGAGCTGAGAAAGAATTGTCAAAGAAAACAGGAAATACAGTAGTTCCATGAGCTGGAACCGGAAAACAACAGATCACAGAATGATCTGTTGGATCAGTTGCTGACCAAGTGTAATCTGAAGATGGCAGGTCATTAGTTTTACCAAATCTCATTATACTCCTTCCTGGAGCTGAGCTCCTTAGGATTTAGGAAGACTTTTTTGTTTTGTTTTATTGCTTTGGGTTTGGTTGTTGTTAGATTTATTTATTTTTATTTTATGTGCATCTGTGTTTTGCCTGCATGTATGTCTGTGTGAGGGCGTCAGATCCCCTGGAACTGAAGTTACAGATGGTTTCTAGCTGCCATTTGGGTTCTTGGAATCAAACCTGGGTCCTCTGGAAGAGCTGCCAGTGCTCTTAACTGTTGAGCCACCTCTCCAGCCTTACCAAGTCTTATCTGATAATGATTGTTTGAATATATCTCCTCCTGTCCATCTCTGGACTATAAGTACTACAAGGTCAATAAACATGTGTTATGTCTGTATTCCTCTAACCCTTTTCAGGTCCCATAAGCTGGATTTTCTGCCTTTCTTGCCTGAAGTGTTGTTTCAAGGGCTTTTCATTGCCTTCAGCTCTCTTGTGGGGCAAACTCATCTTGTCCTCTGCTTTAGCCTCACCTGCCGGTCTTCCCTGCTAGATTTCCACAAACCTTACACTTTGACACTTCTGTGGCTTTTCTTAACCTCCTCTCACCTTTACCCATTCTAGAGTGGCTTTCCTTTGAAGACTGGGAAGCTTTTCTAAGCCAACTCAGTCCTTAAGCAGCCTATATCATACAATGAGTTATTTCTTTTTGCACAAAATTTAACCTTTTTATGTGTCCATTACCCTTTGTAGACAGATTTTAGGACCTGTTCATCTTTATCCATTTTGTCTATTTCTTATCATAGCACCATTCTTTTGGCAAAAACTCTAATGGAATTTTAAGAAAACAGAAAAATAAAGGTCCCAAGAGCAGAATCACGTCACTATGTGACAGCAGGTAGAATGTATGCTATGTGGAAAATTTTAAACTAAGGGAAAACCTGTGGAAAAAATAAAGATGCACATTTTAATGACTATGTCAGCATACTGAATTAAAAAGATAAATACCATACTGGTATTAAAATCAGAAAAATCAACACTTTGAACTTTCAAGATAATTAATGTAGTAATTTGTAATTGAGTTCTCATAGCTCCGTGTTAGAGTACATGAAGTGATAGATTACTATATATAATTTACATTGTTACAAGTTGGTCTTTTATATTAAATTTGTAGGACATCAATGCAAGCCTGAAGAAAAAGTAATTGCTTCCTTTTAAGCCATGGCCTATCAGTTATACAGAAATACAACTTTGGGGAACAGTCTTCAAGAGAGCCTTGATGAGCTCATACAGGTGCGGCCAAGCATTAAACATGATCTGTGTACATCTGCAAAATGTCTTGTTAAAAAATTTTAAAATTAATGGTTTTCCCTTCTGATATTAAATGATAAACTACAGAAATGATCCCTGAAAGTAATCTTCTCATCTTAAATTTAAAGGAAAGGCAAATTATATCACTTTAAAAGCAATTCTGTCCAATATTATAAAATTCTTTGAGATTTGAGTTAGAATTTTGAATTTCTATTTCAATTTTAGAAGAATTAATCTTACTCAAATCATACAACTAAGAAAGTGCTAAGTATTTCTTTTTATGTTCTGTTGGAGTCTGGAGGGAAATGTGGGAGTGAGGTTGCTTTGGTTTTTTTGAGACAGAGTCCAGGCTGTCATTGAATGGTCTATAGTTAAGAATGGCCTAGAAGGGGCTAAAGAGATGACTCAGCAGTTAAGGGTACTGACTGCTCTTCTAGAGGTCCTGAGTTCAATTCAAAGCAACTATATGATGGCTCACAACCATCTGTAATGGGATCTGATTGCCTCTTCTAGGTATGTATAAAGACAAATCACTCAATACATAAAAATTAATATGCTGGGGGCGAGGGGGTCGGGGGAGAGTTCAAGACAAGTTTTCTCTGTGTAGCCCTGGCTGTCCTGGAACTCACTCTGCAGACCAGGCTGGCCTTGAACTTGGAAATCCGCCTGCCTCTGCCTCCCAAGTGCTGGGATTAAAGGCATGCAGCACTACTGCCTGGCTAAAATTAATAAATATTAATGAAAGAGGGGGGGAGAGAGAGAAAGAAAGAATGAGAGAGAGAATATTATAGCCTAGAACATCTGGCCTTCCTGCTGCCACCACCTGCTGGGATTACAGCTGTGCATCACCATGCCTGGCCCCATCTGCTCTGGTGTTATTATATAGACTTTGTTATGATTTGATTTTGTTCTTTATATTTAGGTCTTAAATGTTTTATTAAGAAAAAGAAACTTAGCTGAGCAGTGGTGGTGCACACCTTTAATCTTAGCACTCAGGAGGCAGAAACAGGCAGATCTCTATGAGTTCAAGGCAAGCCTGGTTTATAGAATGAATGCTAAGACATCAAGATTATACAGAAAACCCGTCTTGAAACAAAACAAAACAAAACGAAAAAACCTGGTTTCCCATTCGTTGTTGACTCTTTTGTCCAGCCACCGAAGGATTGGCAAGTCTTTTCTGGCTTTGCAAACTCACCACAGGTTTCCTTTTCCTGTCAAGATATGGTGTAGTTCTTTCCAGGCTTCGCTTTACTGTCCCAGGAGAATAAGGGTTTCCACTGTACAAGTTCTGATTAACTTATGTTAATTTTTAGACTGCAATCAGTATACTTTATTTGTCTTAAATGTTCTTCCCTTAGGGAATTTTATGTTCTTCATTTTTTTCTCAGTCTCAACAGATCACCCCCCAGCTTGCCCTTCAAGTTCTGCTTCAGTTTGATAAAGCTATCAATTCAGCATTGGCTCAGAGAGTCAGGAACAGAGTCAATTTCAGGGTAAGGACGTTTCCTGTACCTGGAGGTCTGTACATGTTAACTCTGAGCTTACGTGCACTTAACTCATCATAGCAAGGTTTGCTTAGTCTGGTTTGGGAACTTGTTCTATAATCGTTGTGCTAAGTTCATCCATTCCATGTGTTTCAGAATTGCTTTTAGATTTTAATTTTATTGTTTCACAAATCTTCCTGTATATGTTTGGCTTTTTTCCCCTGGAGAATTACTGAGATTTCAAAGGCCTGAAAGTATTAGCTGCAAGATGGAAGGTAAGTGATGAGTCATTCTTAAGTTCAGTTATGTGTTTCACACGCTGTCCTTCAGGAAAGGTTGGCTATCTGTAGAGTCTCTGTGTTGCCTCCCATCTACCCTTAGATAGCTTGTCTTATAAAGTCTGTTCTGGTAGCTGGCTGTCTTTTGGATTATCTCTGCTTTGAACAAAATACCATCCTCACTATTATGGTGATTTATAGTTAAGAACTCATGGCAAATGTGGCAAAACAGTTTACCATGTGATGTCACTACAGAAACATTTTGTTGTTACCCTGTTATATTTCTCTAATATCTTACACTGTGTTACAAGGTACAACCCTACTATAGAAATAAACTTAAAACATATGAAGGCCAATACAGGAAAAGGGTTACTTTACATTTAAGAAAACCTCAGTGTTGAGGCAAGAATAATTTCTTGATAAAGTACAAAGGAATTTGTTTTTTAAGTATTTAAGTGCCTATTAGGTTGTTTTGGGTACTGAAAATGCAAAGGTAAACTAGTTGAGGTCTCTATTTGACTTATATTTTACTCAAGAGATTAAAATATGTGTTTATGTTATGTATAAATGTCTTATCGGTTTTACATACTTACAAACTACATGCATAAATAGTCAAATAAAAAGGTATCAGCCAGGCATAAATGCACAGACCTCTAATCATAGGACTGGGGAGGCAGAGGCAGTTGGATCTCTGCCTCTCTGCCCCTCTGCCCCTCTGCCCCTCTGCCTTTCTGCCCCTCTGCCCCTCTGCCCAACCTGGTATACAAGACCGAGTTCTTGGATAGCCAGGGCTCAAAGAAGAGGGGAGGGGGGTGTCATGTCTCTAATAGTATAAAATTTGACAAGTGGTTGGCTAGAAAGGGAAAGACTTTAAAGGGCACATATAATGGAACTTGACAACTATGGATATGATAAAATGGAGAGAAAAATTTGGTAATTTTCTAGTTTCTGGCTAAAGTGACACCACATAGAGTCACAGAAAAAAGCTGATTTAGAAGTAGAGTTAAAGAATAGGCAACAGTGATACTTCTGAGCCAGTAATAGGATTTGGCTTAATGTTTAAAAAGAAAAAAAAATCTCTGCTTTTATATAAGTTTAGAAAATGAACATACAATGAAATATGGAATCTTAAATATTAAGTGGAGCCAGGTACATGTGTTTAATTCTAGCACTCTGGAAGCAGATCTCTTTGAGTTGGAAGCCAGTCTGGTCTATACACTGAATTCCAGGACAGTGGAAACTACATAGTAAAACCCTATCTCAAAAAACAAAAAGTCGCTGGGCAGTGGTGCACACCTTTAATCCCAGCACTTGGGAGGCAGAGGCAGGCAGATTTCTGAGTTCGAGGCCAGCCTGGTCTACAGAGTGAGATCCAGGACAGCCAGGGCTACACTGAGAAACCCTGTCTCAAAAAACAAAACAAAACAAAAAAGTCAAAAGTGAGGGCTGTAGAGAAAGTTTAGTAGCTAAGAACACTTATTGCTCTTGCAGAAAATCTGGGTTTGGTTCCCAGCACCTATGTCAGGTGGTCACAACTACCTGTGACTCCAGTTCCAGGGGATTAGAGTCCCTCCCCTGGCTGTTAGAGGCATCTGTACAAATGTAGTACATATAAACTCAGGTAAGCATGCACCAAACACATAGACGCGTGCAGATGTGTGTGTGTGTGTGTGTGTATTTAATTCTAATCAAATGGGCAGAATGTAATGATGCACACCTTTAATCCTAACACTTGGAAGAAAGAAGTAGACAGTTCTAGGACAATAGTGAGTTCCAGGTTAGCCAGGGCTGTGTAGAGAGATCCTTTCTCAGAAGAGAGAGCTCAAATGGAATTTTCATAGTTTATCCACAAGAGGGCAGTAGACACACAAAGTCAAGGTTTCATACACCTTTTCATCTCAGGTAAGTAATTTGTACATTGTTTTAGAGTACTAAAAATAGTCAGCTAGCTAAAATGTTTTTAAACTCTTTCCCGAGCTGACTTATCCAGGTTTTCTCTTGCTTGTTTCTAAGTAGATGAAATTAAGTAAGTGATTAAATAAATTAAGCTAAGCACTAAGCACACTGCTTTTAGCAGCTATATATACTTGGTAGCTGAGCATTCTTGAGTTGCTTTGAAATAAAGCATGAGGGGAAACAATGGCTTCTCATGGCATTTCTCAATGTTTTGTTTTAAAGGGCTCTCTAAATACATACAGATTCTGCGATAATGTTTGGACTTTTGTATTGAATGATGTTGAATTCAGAGAGGTGACAGAACTTATTAAAGTGGATAAAGTGAAAATTGTAGCCTGTGATGGTAAAAGTAAGTGTTCACCTAACTACTGTGAAAGCAGAACTTGTCCAAGTACCTTTTTCTTCTCTTTCTTACCTTGATCTGTCTGAAAACCTTAAGGGAAAGTGGCCAGGAGATCAACCCTCAGATTAAAAGCCTAGCTTCAGGATTCTACATCTGTCCTCTCAACTGACCTTTCATCTGTCCGCTCAGGTGACACATAGACACTTAGCACAGATTAAATTCATGTGCAAAGAACATAAGCTAGTTCCTAAACTTCCTTCTGTTGAGTTGCTTATTTGAAGCAGTCATTAGGCTTCTCACTGCACCTTTCTCTTTAAGGAAGTAATAGTTTTTACCATTCATCTTAAAATTTCTGTGTTGCTTGTTAATCCTACACTTTTATATATAAGAAGTTAATTATTTTAAAGCTGATTTAAACTAATTGTGAATCTAGCAGTTATAATGGGAGATACTCATTCCTCTGATTTGCACATTCTATGCAGGAGAATTTTCCATATCAGACCTTGAAGATTTTTCAGGTCCTTGCATTGTTAGAGTGGCACACCTCTGCTTCGTGCTCCACGACTGCTTATTTCCTTGTGTGTATTGTTAAATAGGATCGAAGGCCTTGTACTTGCTGTCTTTGTGCTCTAATACCTAGTCAGGCCCCAGCCCATGTTTGATTGTGTATTTAATTTATAACTCAAGCAGCTTGTTTTTAAAAAACCATTTCCTGGAGTATAAAAGACTGTCCCACTACAAGAAGGGAGTTATAAGAGGGAAGGCAGAGAGAAATGTAGAAAGTAATGTCCCCATTTCTTGTGGATTTTGTTTGGTTTGGTTTTGGTTTTTGAGACAGGATTTCTGTAGCCCTGACTGGCCTGGAACTCACTATGTAAACCAGGCTGTCTTCAGACTTAGAGATTCTCCTGCCTCTGCTTCCTAAGTGCTGGAATTAAAGGTGTGTACCACCCTGCCTAGTTATAGTTTAGATTTTTTAAAGAAATATTTAATCACTGAAGAGATGTAGAGAATACAGAAAAGTTCCATTTATGACCCACCTCTACAGATAAGTGTTCACCTTCACAAGTAAAACGATGTTCAAGTATTAGGAATGTATTTTTATAGTAACACATCTGTACACAGAGATATATTTACACATACATTATTTTTCACATAGATTATTCTTTTTAATCTAATTTCTGATAGCTACATAAAATTTTCAGCCTTTTTTACTGATTGATTGATTTTGATTTTGATTTTTCAAGACTGAGTTCCTCAATGTAGTCCTGGCTGTCCAGGAACTCACTCTGTAGACCAGGCTGGCCTCGAACTCAGATATCTGCCTGTCTCTGCCTCCAAAATGCTGGGATATGGAAAGACATGCTACCACATCTGTTCAGGCCTTTATCAAAAAGTTTTCTAGATGACAAAAAGTCTAGGAAATTAGCACCGCTATACTGACTCACTCCTCAGAAATCTAGCTAGGACTCCTCAGCAGTCGTAGTCCTAGAGGCTTCTTTTTGTGGCCAGCTTATACTTACTTACGATCTTTTAATTTTGCTAGGAACAATGAACATTTAGATAGATCACCTTTTTTATTTTCCATTTCTACAAAGGTGATACTGTTTCCTGCACTATAAGATAACATTTCTATATTTGAAGTAATTTATATTTTCATACATTTTTTCTTGTAATTTAAGCTAATAACATCCTTTTAACCCTTAGGCTTTTAAGTGTTTATTAGTCCATAGAATTAGTGCAATAAATGAATTGATATAAATGGGCCAGGTGGTACAGAACTACAATTTGCTTTATTTGGGAAGCTGAAATGAAGATAACATCTTCAAGGTTTGCCTAAGTTGTAGACTGAGTTCAAGGCCAGCCTGAGCAACTTAAAAGAAATCCTGTCTGAAAGAGTAAAGAGAGGGCTAGCGATAGCACATTGATAGAGGGCTCAGCATATATAAGGTGTTAGGTTCAATCCTTAGCCCTGAGGGAAGGAGCAGGAGATGAGCACCAGTACTATTGAGGAGAATTGCTGTAATGATGAAAATGTTCTGTCTGTCTGTCTATAGTCCTTAGTAATCACATGGCCCTCAAACACTTAAAATGTGGGGAGGGCAACTAAAAACTTTCATCCTATTTCATTTCATTAACTAATTCGAATTAATTTAAATTTTAAACAGCTACATGTTGCTAACCAGTAGCTACTGTGCTGAGCAGGAAAGATGTGCATGGTAGAGGGTCAGATTCTGTCATTTGAACCAAACAACAAAAGCCTCTGAGCAGCCTTCATAACAGCAGACTAATCTGCCTTGGGTGGGTTTGTTAACTGCCGGAGCTTCTGCGGGGTGGCTCTTTGCTGCTGTTCTTGTTTAAAGATACAAGACTGTATTCCAACCTCAGACAATAAGAAGTAGCAAATTACCCATGTCAGCTTCAGTTAGGTGCTCACTGGAGAGCTGCCCTCATTTAAAGGAAACCATGTAATTGATCCTCAACCAAGATTTAAATGCTTAAGAAATGGTTGTAGTGAATTCTTATTTCTTTCTATATCCATAGGAAAAGATGAAATCATAGACATGGATAAAATACAATTTGGCCTTCAAAAATAAGTTCAGCTCATTAAAATTCCATTTTTCTAAAAATTGGTGTCCTAAAATTAAGCTGTGTTTCCACTAAAGTAGCAGAGGAAAGGACAGCAATAGCCAGAGCCAGAAGGTTTCTGTATTTCCAAGCAGGGTGTAGCCTGGAAAAGTTGATAATGTTAGCCCACAGCAAACACTTAGAGGTTTAGGCTGTATCTTATCTCTGCCTTGGGAAGGAAGCTGTTGACCTTGGCAGGGCCTTCCAGAGTGCCCACCTCCTCCTCCTTCCAACACCACTCCTTGTCCCTTTCCTAGTTGTTCCTAAAGTACTGATGTTTAGGATTCGCTCCTTGAATTGATCTCTTTCCTGTTTCTAGATACTGGCTCGAATACTACAGAATGAGTAGAGAAATGCAGCTTTTCTATGCCACCTTCTGTTATTTTCATCGCTTTTTGAAGAGAAACGTGGAAGAGACTTTTTTTTATTTATTCTCCCGGTGCAGAAATGACAACACTGTGCTATATATACTACCCAAGGGTCCCACAGAGAGAAGCATGTGACTCTATTCTCTTAAATGACCTTTAGTACACAGCATAAAGAAATGTAACTTTTTTTTTAATGACAAATCAAAAGTGGTTGCCTTCATAAGATTATTCTTCAATAAACTCGTTTTAAAACTTGTTGTGAGTAATACTTGATGCAGTTGGTTAGCAGGGAATTGTCAAAAATACCAGATAAATTGATGAGGGGCTTGGAAAAGGTGTCCTTCAATAAAATTTTGTTCACCTTGTCAATTGTAATTTTATCTAATATTGAATATACCAGAAACATACCTGAATGTGGATGGAATTTTACTATGAAAGTCTCACACACTTTTCTTTTCAAAGAACATGTTCAAAGATAATTGTCAGTATAAGCAGCCGGAGCCAGGGGGGTGAGGTGAATTTTAGATAACTCGTATAGCAGAACCAAGGTCCTGCTCCAAACAGCAATCATGTGTGTCTTGTCACTTACTTTTGACCTGGTCCTTATCAGTGAGCATACATTATAAATGACCAACATCTTAACCAATTACTAGAAATTCTAATCTTTGTTCAAAATCCAGGGGCTAAAGAGATAGATCAGCGGTTAAGAGCACTGTTCTTCCAGAGAACCCTTGGCTCCCAGCACCCACATGGTGCCTCACAACTGCCTGTCACTACAGTTCCAGGGGATCCAATACCCTCTTTTGACTTCTGAGGCCTCTAGGCATGCATGTGGTGAACATACATGCAAGCAAAACAAATCTTTTTTAAAGTCATAGTAAAAATATATGACATCTGTTTCTACATCTTTGTGTACTGGTGGGGGGTTGGGGGGTTCTTTGTCAAACTGGGAGAATACAATGAAGAACATGGCTATTTAGACCCTTGAGAAATCAGATAGATACCAGGTGACTGAGGGATGGATTTGGTGTTGGTTTATCCAGACATCACTTAAAGACATGGCCCTTATCACTCAGTAAAAGTGAACATCTGGCATTCCCATGCTACTTGAGCTAACATTATCAGGATGAGAATTAGAATCAGTAGAGCAGGGGAAAGGGACCTAGCAGACAGCAAACCCTGGTCCTGTTTGTACAGCCTGACAAGCTGATGTAAAAACCCTGGCCCCAACTTTTATCAACTTTTGTTTTGTATAATGCTATTGTTGACTGAGACAATAGCCAAAACTGACAACTTGTTCAGAGATCAGACCAGGCAGACAGGTCACCAAGAGAGCTAGCTATAGCTGTGTCTATGGTAGCTACATTCCTAGCACAATGTTAAGCATTCTTTTTTTTAATTATTATATGTAAGTACACTGTAGCTGTCTTCAGACACTCCAGAAGAGGGCATCAGATTTCGTTACAGATGGTTGTGAGCCACCATGTGGTTGCTGGGATTTGAACTCAGGACCTTCAGAAGAGCAGTTGGTGCTCTTAACCACTGAGCCATCTCTCCAGCCCAATGCTAAGCATTCTTAATGCTGCAGATAAAGTTCCTGCTTTACCAAAACTTAAGTGGAACATGTAATCTAATAAAGGAGTCACATCCTAAAAAACAGTTTGTCTCCGTTATAATTGACTTTTTACTTTTTTCTTTTTTAAAGACTTGATTGTTGTTGTGTGTGTGATTGGAGGCATCAAGGGCAGATGTGTGCCATAGCATGCATGTGGTGTCAGAGGACAAACCTAGAATGTCTGTTTTCTCCTTCCTCATGTGGGTTCTGGAGATTAAATATACAAATAGGCATTTTATGGCTGAGCCATCTTGCTTGCGCCCTATGTTGTAGTTTTGACACATCCCTTTTGTAGGATCATGAGTAATAGACCCTATAGGGGAGATCTGACCTACCATAATTTGGGCATTGTTGTCTTAGAGTTTCCATTGCTGTGAAGAGACACCATGGCCAACGCAACTCTTATAAAGGGCAACATTTAATTGGGGTGAGCTTACAGGTTCAGAGGTACAGTCCATTATCAGGTATAAGGTGTGACAGCATCTGTGCAGGCATGGCACTGAAGAAGGAACTGAGAGTTCTACATCTTGTTCTGAAGACAAACAGAAGATTGGCTCCCATGTGGCTAGGAGGAAGGTCTTAACCTCCTCCCTACCACTGTAGGAGGAGTGACACATTTCCTCCAACAAGTGCCACTCCCTGGGCAAGCATACTCAGACCACCACAGGCATATTCATGAATATGAACTTAAGTTGTTTCATACAACTTTAAAATTCACAGTGCAGAACCTGCCCGCCCCAAACCCCCTGGAGTGCTTGCTTTACTGAAACTTCTGCTTAGACTTGTGCAACTCGGACTATGAAGATGGCTCAGCAAGTAATTTGTTTCTGCACGAAATGAGAACCAAGAGTTTGGATCCTTAGAACCCACACAAAAGCCCCTCAAAGGGCACCTGTAATTCCAACCCTGGTTAGGCAGAGACAGGATTCCTGGCAACTGCTGACCAGCCAGTCTTGCCAGAGAATCAAGCTCCAGGTTCAGTAAGATATTCTCAAAAATGAAGAATTGAGGAAGACATCTTGATGTTAGCCTCCACGTGCATGCACACACCCACATAAGCATTACATTGCACACAAAGAAAAGAGAAAACAAGTCTTAATAGAATTCTTTTGTTTGAGAACTGTGAGGAAGTCTTCCTAGCAAAAGGGTCATTATTTTTCCTCTACTAAGAGATACTAAGTTGACAGAACTACTAAGCAAAATTGCTTTTCATAAATGTGTTAAAATATCCTTCCCTAAGGATCTGAGTTTCATCCACAATGCCCACATTTGAAAAAAATAAGCAAGGCTCACACTGGGACCTGAGACTTGCCATGTAGTGGTAATGTAGTGCCATGTAGACTGGGTAGCCAGCAAGTCCTGAAATTACTCTTATCTCTACTCTTCTAGTGCTGAGATTACAGGTGTACTCTACCACAGCTGGCTTGTTAAGTAGATTTGGGGGTCAAGTGGGTCCTCATGTTTATTAGGCAACAAGCACTTTACCTCCTGAGGTCTCTTCAGGCCCTTCCTAATTGCTTAGTAGCTTCTTGTAAGGCAGCACACAGGCTAAGAAAAGAGTAAGAGAGTCAGTGTGTAGTGTGGTTCAGTCCAGATTTCTCTGCTACATACAACTGTGTGTGATGGTACTTAAGGTTTTGCTCAGAAGCTGGGTGAGTGGCCTCTGAGAGGACATATTTTCATTGCAGGTCACTAGAGTAAATGGACAGCTAACTGGAATGGAATGCCCAACATGAGTTCTGCATTTCATCAGTTGGTAGAATTCTTATGTAGGGCTTAGCCACAATATCTGCTTTTGCCTTGGCAGATGTACACTAGTTATAATTGTTTTCATGGGGCTGGAGAGATGGCTCAGCGGTTAAGAGCACTGACTGCTCTTCCAAAGGTCCTAAGTTCAATTCCCAGCAACCACATGGTGGCTCACAACCATCTATAACAGGATCTGATGACTTCTTCTGGTGTATCTGAAGACTGTTACAAGTGTACTCATATAAATAAACTATATCTTTTTTTAAAAAAAAAGATTGTTTTCATACTCTACACATCATGTGACCAACATTTGCTCTGTAGTGTGGTATAGTTTTTGTTATTTCATTTCTATTTATTTGGTGTGGGGATCACCTGTGAAGTCAAATGTGGAGGGCAGAGGACAACTTGTGGAAGCCTATTTTCTTCTACAGTGTAGCTTTGATGGATCAAACATGCTGTCAGGTTTGGCAGCAAGTGCTTTTAGCTACAGAGCCATCTTGCCAGCCCTGTGGTATTTAATCTTCCCATACTGTTAATGGGGACTCTCCTGGAAAGGGCTGCACAAGAGACTGCACAAGACTAGGCTACAGGAATTGAAGTTCAGTTGTCAACAGTGCACAAGAGGAAAAAAAACTAGCTTGTCTGCTTTCAGGAGATAAAGAAAGCTGTGCTTTTTGAGATCATGTAATTATCTAGATGCATGGTACTTAAGATCCGGACAAAGAATTGCCTTTTCTGTGTACTTAATAACAGCCGAGTGATTGGCTGGTATCTGTGATCATCCCCCTTGAGTCAGAGGTGATACCTTAGTCACTATTCTATTGCTGTGAAGAAACATCATGATCAAGGCAATTTCCTTAAAAGCCCGCCCCCAGTGACATACCCTCATCCAACTAGACCACACCTCCTAATTCTTCCCAAACAGTTCTGCTAACTGGGGACCTCTAAGCATTCAAACATATGAGCCTATGGGGGCCATTCTCACTCAAACCACCACAGTGGTAAATACTTGGTCGCTTAGTGGTCCTTAATCCTAGTGTTAACGTGTTCTGAAAATTGTAAGTGTAGACACTGTACACTGGCATATACATACTTTGTGTATAAACACGACTCAACTAAGGAGACCATTTGCAGCGAAATAAGGAAATGTGGATTTGGTGAGATCAAAATACACTGCAAAGAGAAGTAGAAAACACTTCATTTTCATACACTGGAGAATCAGTGTAGGTGATAGGAAGCCTTGAAATCTAGGCATGGATTCTTAGTCTCTTGGCTTGTTCTTTCTTTTTTCCTTCCTTCCTTCCTTCCTTTCATCTTTTCTATCCTTTGAGGGAAGATCTATGTCCCCATGTAGATCCCTAGGCTGCTCTAAAACTTGCTATGTAGAACAAGCTGATCTTAAACTCACAAAAATCCTCCTGCCTCTGACACCTAAGTGCTGGAGTTTCTGTTGTGCATCACCACACATTTGAGGTATGGGTGTGTACCCAATACACGTTCATGCAGAAGCCAGAGGGGTTCAGATGGCCACTCTAGTACTCTTCACCTTGTTCCCTTGAGATGGAGTCTTTCACTGAACCTTAACCTCTCCATTTTGCCCAGACTCCCTGGGTCTATCTGCCTCCATCCAAAATCTGGTCCCCCACTGAGCCATCTCTCCAGCTTCTGCACACCTATCTCATTGTGGAGCCATTTAATGTTCTTTGTGGATAAAAAGTACAAAGAACAAAGCTTAAATACTCTTTATAAAAAAAAGAAAAACATTTTAAAAATACTCAGGCAAGATCTTAAATTAGGTTTGGGAGAAAAATTAAAGGAACGAAAGCCCCACTCAGATGGTATTTTCCATGAAATCAGAACCTACTGACCAAGATGCCAGCTCACGGTCACAGATGCAGCTCACAAACCAGAAACGTTCAAGGATGATGGAACTCAATGATGGGTCCAAACTCCTGATCTGAGTGCAGGAAAAAAGTGAGATCCTGATCAAAGTCTGTTTCTACAGCCAAAAATTCAGTTAGGGAGAAAACTAACCGTGAAACCTTAACAGCTAAAAATGAATGCATGAAAATATCCCAGCTAACCTTTGTGGCATTGGTAATTACAGAAGCATTCTAAATCTCTGCTACTACTCACCAAGGCACATGCTATATGGAATGAAGTGAGAACCCACTGAATTAACACAGGATCTTTATATATATATATATATATATATATATATATATATATATATATATATATATATATATATATACACACACACACACACATACATATATAATATAAAGACTTGGTGTCTCCCATTTTAGAAAGCTTAAAGGGTGAAAAAGAAGTGGGTATTAAAAAGAGTTGTTGAAGGCTGGAGAGATGGCTCAGTGGTTAAGAGCACTGACTGCTCTTCCAGAGGTCCTGAGTTCAATTCCCAGCAACCACATGGTGGCTCGCAACCATCTGTAATGGGATCTAAGGCCCTCTTCTGGTGTGTCTGAGGAGAGTGACAGTGTACTCAAATAAATGAATTTTTAAAATAGTTGTTAAAATAGTAACCACCTCCCAAGGACATGTATGCACCACTACACCTGGTTTCTGTGACCCTGGGGATCCACCACAGGATTTCATGCATGCTAAGGAAGTGCTCCAACTGAGTTCTATTTCAAAACTTCTTAAAAGGCTTTAAACACCAATAAGTACACTCTACAGCATCCGATGCTTAGGGCCTGCTTATTCTCTAACCACATTATGTTAATATTCACAACATATATTCTGTGTTGTGATATAGTCTACATAACTGCTTGTTGTCTGCTACTGTTAGATTCTAAGGGACTTCAGGATAAATTGATTTTGTTGATCCATTCTAAAAATGCCTCTACTTCTGTAAAAACTCATATATCTAAAAATATTTTTTTGCATGACGGAATAAAATGGTTTCTCTTTCTGAGTACATAGAACGGCGACTTCCTGGGATTGGAGGTCAGCAAGGTGTTTTTGCTTTACAAAAGGTGCAGCATCTTGCAACATGCTGAAAGCATCAAGCAGGCTTAGCTCCTTGGATCACTGAATACTCTCAACTGAATGTTCTTCAACTCTAAGTCTATGGAGCTCCTGAGATTTGAGTCCAGGAGACATTGTCTTTAAAACTATTCTTTTGGGCTGAAGAGGGTTCCCCCGTGGTTAAGAGCATGTCCTGTTTCTACAGAGAACCTGAGTTAATTCCCAGCACCCATCTCAAGTGGCTCACAACCACTTTTAACTCTTAGCTTCAGGGCAGCTGATACCCTTTTCTATTCTCTTCCAGCACTGACAGGCAGAACGTTGGACACACTGGTAGGACTGTAAAGCGATTAGTACCCATGTACCCTGTTGATGGGAAAGTAAAATGGTGGAGTGATGTCACTACGGAAAGGGCACAGAGGCACCCTGGGATGTAGGTCATGTTACATTCCATGATCTGGGTTCTACTTGTACAGGTGTGTTTACTTCCTAAAACTTCTTCAGCCACATATGGGCATTTTGTACTTTTCTATATGTACTTTATACCTCAGATGATATGCTAATGAGAGGGAAGATGGCTCCGGTCAGTAAAGTTCCTACCTAGTAAAGAACCTGCGTTTGATCCCCAAACCATACATTAAAAAAAGGCAGATGCTGTGGTACGCACCCATAATCCCAGCACTAGAGAAGCCGAGACACGAGGATTCCCTGGGGATTGCTGGCCAGCCAGACTAGCGAAATTGGCAAGCTCCGTGTTCAGTGAGGTACTCTGTCTCAAAAGAGGAAGGTGGGGAGTAACTGAGGAAGACCTCCAAGTGCTCTGCTCGTCACACGCATGGTGAGCCCACACGTAAAAACACACAGAGAGGCGGGGATCTATTCCACTAATCCTACCACATGCGCCCATCCACCCATGGCTGAGTCCACCCACTTTGCCTTCAGTCCTACTAGAGGCCTTGCCCGTTGAAGGCTCCAGTGAGGATAAAGCTTTCATCCTGTTTACTAGCCACCCTTTTCTTCCTCGAACCCCTGGCACAATGACAAAGCCTCTTCAGAATTCCCATAGTTTTGCTCCGATTGGCTCTTCCCCACCAACACAAAAACACATGATCACTTTTCTAAAGTTCAAGACAACTTCAGTTCATGGAGGATCCCCCTCCTCCTTGGCTTAAAACAAAACTCGAGTAGTTAATCTATACTCGTTGAATCCAGTTTGGCTCCAGCGTACTCTTCAAATCACCTTCAGTCAGGTTCTCGCCTCCTCACACCACAGACACTGACTGACCTTTATTAAGGTCACCACCACATTTTTTCCTTCCAGTGGCCGTGTCTCCATCTGCCCTGTCCTCATCTCATTTCTGATACTATGATAAGCACCCCGACTATTTTAAGGGGAGGGAACAATTAAAAGGAGGAAGAGTTTATTTGGCCTTCAATTCTAGGCTCCGGTCCATCACTAGGGTACAATCAAGGCAGGAACTCCAGACAGCTACTGACATCAAATCCACAAGGAAGAGCAGAAAGCATAAATGCTTGCTGGCTGGCTGGCTGGCTGGCTTAACACTCAATTTCTTATTTCTTCACTCTTTTTTCTTCTTTCTTTCTTTCTTTCTTTCTTTCTTTCTTTCTTTCTTTCTTTCTTTCTTTTTTCTTTCTTTCTTTCTTTCTTTCTTTCTTTCTTTCTTTCTTTCTTTCTTTCTTTCTTTCTTTTCCTTTTTCATTTCTCTGTGTTGCCCGGCTTGCCTGAAACTTGCTATGTAGTTGCAGGCTAGCCTCGAACTTACAGAGGCCCCTGCCCCTGCCCCTGCCCCTGCCCCTGCCCCTGCCCCTGCCCCTGCCCCTGCCCCTGCCCCTGCCCCTGCCCCTGCCCCTGCCCCTGCCCCTGCCCCTGCCCCTGCCCCTGCCCCTGCCCCTGCCCCTGCCCCTGCCCCTGCCCCTGCCCCTGCCCCTGCCCCTGCCCCTGCCCCTGCCCCTGCCCCTGCCCCTGCCCCTGCCCCTGCCCCTGCCCCTGCCCCTGCCCCTGCCCCTGCCCCTGCCCCTGCCCCTGCCCCTGCCCCTGCCCCTGCCCCTGCCCCTGCCCCTGCCCCTGCCCCTGCCCCTGCCCCTGCCCCTGCCCCTGCCCCTGCCCCTGCCCCTGCCCCTGCCCCTGCCCCTGCCCCTGCCCCTGCCCCTGCCCCTGCCCCTGCCCCTGCCCCTGCCCCTGCCCCTGCCCCTGCCCCTGCCCCTGCCCCTGCCCCTGCCCCTGCCCCTGCCCCTGCCCCTGCCCCTGCCCCTGCCCCTGCCCCTGCCCCTGCCCCTGCCCCTGCCCCTGCCCCTGCCCCTGCCCCTGCCCCTGCCCCTGCCCCTGCCCCTGCCCCTGCCCCTGCCCCTGCCCCTGCCCCTGCCCCTGCCCCTGCCCCTGCCCCTGCCCCTGCCCCTGCCCCTGCCCCTGCCCCTGCCCCTGCCCCTGCCCCTGCCCCTGCCCCTGCCCCTGCCCCTGCCCCTGCCCCTGCCCCTGCCCCTGCCCCTGCCCCTGCCCCTGCCCCTGCCCCTGCCCCTGCCCCTGCCCCTGCCCCTGCCCCTGCCCCTGCCCCTGCCCCTGCCCCTGCCCCTGCCCCTGCCCCTGCCCCTGCCCCTGCCCCTGCCCCTGCCCCTGCCCCTGCCCCTGCCCCTGCCCCTGCCCCTGCCCCTGCCCCTGCCCCTGCCCCTGCCCCTGCCCCTGCCCCTGCCCCTGCCCCTGCCCCTGCCCCTGCCCCTGCCCCTGCCCCTGCCCCTGCCCCTGCCCCTGCCCCTGCCCCTGCCCCTGCCCCTGCCCCTGCCCCTGCCCCTGCCCCTGCCCCTGCCCCTGCCCCTGCCCCTGCCCCTGCCCCTGCCCCTGCCCCTGCCCCTGCCCCTGCCCCTGCCCCTGCCCCTGCCCCTGCCCCTGCCCCTGCCCCTGCCCCTGCCCCTGCCCCTGCCCCTGCCCCTGCCCCTGCCCCTGCCCCTGCCCCTGCCCCTGCCCCTGCCCCTGCCCCTGCCCCTGCCCCTGCCCCTGCCCCTGCCCCTGCCCCTGCCCCTGCCCCTGCCCCTGCCCCTGCCCCTGCCCCTGCCCCTGCCCCTGCCCCTGCCCCTGCCCCTGCCCCTGCCCCTGCCCCTGCCCCTGCCCCTGCCCCTGCCCCTGCCCCTGCCCCTGCCCCTGCCCCTGCCCCTGCCCCTGCCCCTGCCCCTGCCCCTGCCCCTGCCCCTGCCCCTGCCCCTGCCCCTGCCCCTGCCCCTGCCCCTGCCCCTGCCCCTGCCCCTGCCCCTGCCCCTGCCCCTGCCCCTGCCCCTGCCCCTGCCCCTGCCCCTGCCCCTGCCCCTGCCCCTGCCCCTGCCCCTGCCCCTGCCCCTGCCTCTGCCTCCTGAGTTCTAGGAATCCAGAAGTCTCTCCACTGTTCTATGGCTTAGGACCTCCTGCTCAAGGAATGGTGCCACTGACGCTAGATTAGATTGTGTCTTCCCATATCAATTAACTGAACCAACTCCCACAAACCTGCCCACAGCCCCACCTAGTATCCACAGTCCCTCACTGAAACTCCAATGCTGCCAGGAAGACACTCACCAGAGACCAAACTAAATGGGGCGGCCCAATTGCTAAACTGATCATTCCTTTTCCTTTAGTAGGTTTCCAAATGGTCTTCCACTCCATTCCATGCCAACTAGCTTCCTTGATGTTCTGAAATTTGGTATGCACGTTCCTGCCTGCAAGGCTTTGCAAGTCTCTCCTCTTGGCCTAGAATGTTCTTTTTCCATTAATCTCCATGGGTTGCTCCCTAGCTTCCTTCAGACCTCTACTCGAAAGTGGTGTTTTCACTGAGGGCCTCCTTGACCACCTTATGAAATGCAAAACATCCTCTGCACCCTACTCTCCCAAGGTCTCCATCCCCCCTGCGATTTCTCTCTAGCACTTGGCACTTCTAATAATGAATAATGTGAGTGTGGGAATTTTCACATTTTGATGACTATTGTATTCCCAGTGTCAATAACGATGTGTGGGGTCAGCAAGGTGGCTGATCAGATCTTGCCACGAAGCCTCGTAACCTGAGTTCAATCCTGGAACAAACATGGTGGAAGGAGAGCAACTATTTCCCAAAACTATTCCCCTGACCACCACACCCAAGCCATCACACGTGTGTGTGTCCTGCCAGGCCTCCCTCCATGCACAAATGAATAAATGTAATAAAAAAATTAATCACAATGTGTGGTAAGCACCAAGAACTCCGTCCACGTGTGTGGAATGAATTGTTTTATTAGTTGTCAGCACATCAAGACTGATGAAGAATCATTACTTATTCTACCTTTGCAATAAATTCCAACTGAGCGAGACACATAAGGATAGACCTTTGGTTTGGTCAGTGAAGGCGTTTTAAGGCAGCCAAGATATTAGTCTCTCCATTTTTAAACAGTGTGTCTGACCTCTCCCCTGAATTATATGCCCCAAAGTTAACAACTGCTTTTTCTTCTCTTAGTAAACGTTCACTAAACCAAGAACAGATAGAATGAGCAGCAAAAAAAAAATAAAATAAAATAAAGTACAGTTCAGTGATGGCCATGCATCAAAATGAGGAGGAAACTTAAGCCTTGGAAGGTGGTCCAAGTGTAACAGCTTGCTTTGTTTCTTGGGCTTTTCCTTTCCAGAGAAGGGTTAATGAAACAGAGAAGCCTCAAAAGGGAAAGATGAACAGATGTGCTGGCTTGCCCATGTGACCTTGAATGTACACTAAACAAACCAGGCGAAGCGTGATCCTTCTGATTGGATGACCTCATGCTATTGAACAAACTACTTTCATCCACCCGACACATATTCTCGAAAAAAAAATTTTTTTTAATGGTTGGGAAAATTCCCAAAACCTAACAGGGCCACAACCCGATAGCTTGATTGTATTTCTATGGAAAGCTACAGCTCACTTTATTATAAAAGCTTTGGGGGAAACTTGACCACGAAGAATCTGGCTTCTTTTCTCAGGATATATGTCTTCAAGGAGGTGTTTCTACACACATCCCACAGGCCAGCAGCCCTTCTTCTTTCCTCCTGAGGGAAGGGCCAGGAATAGTCACAGCTGCTGGCAACAGGTTTCATGGCACAGTCACCTCTGAGGTAAGGCTGCGGGCAAGGACTCAATATTGCTGTGTTGGGTGAGTTTGTGGTGACAATGCCCATTACCCACAGAGGCCAATCTTAAAAAAAAAAAAAAAAAAAAAAAAAAAAAAAAAAAAAAGGGAAGTTGCTTACTTTGAAATAGAAATTCCACTAGGCATGGTGGTGCATCTCTTTAATCCCAGCACTGAGGAGGCAGAAGCAGGTGGATCTCTGAGTTCGAAGCCAGCCTTGTCTACAGAGTTCCAGGACAGCCAGAGCTATATGGGTGAAACCCTGCCTGGGAATCAAAAAGAAGAAAAAAGACATTCCCATCACACACTAACTGTTGTTAAAGGGACAAGGCTACAATAAAAGTTGACTGTAGAGAGAAAGTCTTAACTGGATCAAGAATTGAAATGGAGAAACCTGTTAACATTCTAACACATTGATGGGAGCTTCGTTCAAATTACACAAGTTAATTCGTACATAAACCCCTCTTCGGGGACATAGACACAGAAAGACAGCTAAACCCTAGTCAAGGGTTCTGCTTTTAGTGCCCCTTGCTCCTCACAGACTAGAATGCATACAGGCCAAAAATTAGCTCTGGGTTTTCAGAGAAGAGGTGATTTCACTGGGGAATGTGTGCCTGTAAATTTACATAGTTTAGCATTTGTGCAGATGTCTTTACACACCTTACTGTGTCCCCACCAGGAAATGGCACAATCTACAAAGTGGCAAACAGTGAGACTGATATTCACACAATGAAATAAAGAAGCTTTCATTCAAGAGGTTTAAACACAGAATTCTCAGGCATCTTAGGTTAGCAAAACAGTTTCCTTTCACTCCCTGACCTAATGATTAACAGAGCCACCTCTACCCCCAGCCAAACTAAGCTCCAGTAAAATGGGATGCTGGGCATGGGATGCTAGGCATGGGATGCTGGGCATGGGATGCTGGGCATGGGATGCTGGGCATGGGATGCTGGGCATGGGATGCTGAGCATGGGATGCTGGGCATGGGATGCTGGGCATGGGATGCTGGGCATGGGATGCTGGGCATGGGATGCTGGGCATGGGATGCTGGGCATGAGATGCTGAGCTTTGGCCGTGAAGCTAAGCACATCCTCGGCAAACTAGTTCAATCATTCTGTTCTTCCCCTCATGGAAAATTCAGAATCTACCAATGAAAGCAAGACTAGGAAGGCTTTCAGTAACAGAGAATTAGCTCTGCGATTCGGTTTGCCTTCTACTCGGCTTACTACGGAGACTTTCTTCCCAGCCACCAGCCACTAACTGTCCTCAGCACACGAGTAATGCCTCACATATTTTTCCTGCTTACATTATTTCTGGATTCATAGACGACACTGGAGGGGTAGGGCTTTGGTTTAGAAGCTCTTTATATTAAATTAACAATACAAAAGAGGAGGGCTCTTTGCACTTAAGTTCCCCTCCCAAGACCAACCCCCAGAGGTATTTGAAACAAAGTCTCTGTAGAAAACCTGACAGGAAGTCTTCAGCCAAAATCCAGAGTCCCTAGTCACATGTCCCCTCCCTTATTATCCCAAGTAACAGTATTTCATGTTCTAGCTCTGTGAGGAAACCAAAGAAGTTGGGGAGGGAGCTGGAGAATAGCCACCTTCACCAGCGACAGCTCACAGGGGGCAGAGGTCTACTTACCCGCTGTCCAATAGTAGCCCCCTCATCCTAAGGGACACATGGAGTCTAGAGCCCCAGCTGTCTACCCCACACTGCCCCAGTAGGTCCTGGCATTTTCTTGCCCCACAGGTAACAATAGTCTTACAGTGTGTCTCATAGTTCAGTCCCATAGATGGCTTTGTGACGCAAATATTCTTCTAAACACTGAAGAACATTATCATCCACCTTTGGGTCAAACTTGTTGGCCAAGAGGTGATGGTTCTGAAGTATCCAGTGCAGGTCCCCTGACCCATAAACACAGACAGCCCGCTGGTGGATTCCTGAGCAAGACGTGTAAGGTGCCCCGTTCTCAACGTCTCCCTCATGGTCGTACCACTTGGTTAGTCTTGCAATGGCTCTCATGTCTGACAGGTCAAATTTTCGATGCGAGGGATCTGATCCAGGCATCCACGAGGCACGCTGTAGGGTGGCCCAAAGGTGCTCATCGGGACTGTAGGTGTCTTTTACCCATTCGATCAGTTGCCGGGCTTTTGAGTTCCTTAACACATGTTCAATGAAGTCTCGAGAAGCCACCATGTAGGCATTCCCAGTGAACATGGTTAGGTTATTAGGTGGCGGCGTCTTCCTCTTGCTGGTCATGTGCAATGTGTCTGTCACCTCATAGTGATATTTCCAGCGGGATTTTTTATGTGGAGGTGGTACCTCTGACTCCATACTGTTCTGCCCTTTCAATAGCTTGAGGGCCTTGACCATCTCAGCATTGGTTTTGATGGGAAAGTCCGTCCCACAGGTGTTCAGGAGGTATTTCCATGGCATGGGGCTCTGAAGCAAGTCTTCCATGCAGTTTAGGTCAGCCTGCACCCTAGACCAGGAAGCATAGACCACTGATACCAACTTACTAGCTATGAAGACATTGGGGAAACATGACACGATGGCCCTGACTGCCTGCTTAAAGGGTTCTGGAGACTTCTGATCCACATGGACACAGTATACGTTCTGAGGGGTGTACACAGCTCGCAGCAACCTTTCGAAGTTCTCAATCTTCTCATGCACCACCATGGAGTACGCGATGGGGAAGCTGGCCTCTTCCTTGCTCAGTGGGACCTGTATAAACTTCCTCTGGGTCTTGAAGTGCTCACAGTCTGCTGTCATCCTAAGGTAGTCAGCCTCTGTGAGGAGCTGCCGCTTCTTCTTAATTTCCAGGTTATTCAACAGAGCCTGGGTCACCGCTTTCTGTTCCCCTCGAATGACCCCTGAGCAGTTGATGGAACTCTTGGCTGGCAGCTTCAGGGTCTTGTACAGAAGATCCCTGCAGTATTGGCTTTGAAATTCCCCAGAGTCCAGATCCATGGCATCGAAGTCACACTTCAGTCTGAAGGACAGTTTCAGGGCAAGGATGGCCAGCAGCATGTAGCAGCCCAGGGTCCACAGGCGATAGTGCCAGCAGAGCCTCCGCCAGGAAGTCATCTTCACAGGCGAGGACCATCAAGCCTCGCCCAGCTGAACAGAACAAAGAGCCTCTGATTATAAACGAACTAAACAGGATCCCAGAAATGTCAAGTTCAACTCCAAACTTCTGATGGCAGAAGAGATCTCTTCTCTGGAGAAATAGCTAAGTGAAAACCAGGCAAGGAAGGCCACCAGGCTTGCTAAGGGAGACTTAAAACTGCCCTACCAAGCAGTAGCCAGGCTGCCACAGGGACCAGTTCCATCCTTACCTCTGGAGAGAGGGAAGCATGGAGCTGGGCTCCCTGAGGTAAAGGTGCAATTAGCTGGAGGAAGTACTCACGCTTCACCCATTTTCCTCCCTCCCGCCCCTTGCTGCCCTAGAAATGAACTTTTATCTGGGGTTTGGAATTTCTAGGTCTGGAAACAAATTACGTGCAATTGGCTCTACCATCAGTTCTAGACTCAAGCCCCTTTAGAAAGAAGTGCTATTCCTTCTTCCATTTGTTAATCTCGTCACATCCCATATCATTCAAAACTCAGATCCTGTTTCTGGCTAACCTTTCATTTTAAAATATCCTTAAAGAAATATTAAATAGCTGGACATAATAGCACACACCTTTAATCCTAGCACTCAGGAGGCAGAGGCAGGTAGACTTCTGAGTTTGAGGCCAGCCTATCTACATAGTGAGTTTCAAGCCAGCCTGGGCTACATAGAGAAACCCTGACTCAAAGAAACCAAAATAAACAAACAAACAAACAAACTAATTAATTAATTAAATTAAAAGAAAATAAAACGAAATATAAAGCAGTTCAGTATTGTCCAAAAATTAACAGCAGTCAAATGCTATATCTAGTTTAAAATATATCTCTCCACAGAGGTGCACATGATTATGCACACAGGATGTTTACTGTCGTCTGTGAACTAGGACCACTTCTGGACACCGTCCTATTTAATCTTCACAACCAACTCGTGATCACTAGACTCTTCTTATGAAAACAGAAGCTGAGCTCTTCTCAAATATCACATGCTAGAAGACTGGAAACTTCTCTCCATTCCGCCTGTGAATTAGCCTGGTGCTTATCCCACAAACCACACCTACTTTTTAAATACAACACAAGGTCTTGAATACCACCAAAGAAACCAGATTTACAGGGGAAGAAAATCCACTCCTTCCACACACACACCCCAAAATAACTTAAAAGTATAACACATTCTTCCAACAGGTTCTTTTCCTCTGGCTCATCTCTTTGGGAACATAAAATTATATCCTTTTCAGTAGTAACTCTTGGGGAGAAGATTTTAAAAGGAGGAAAATGAAGAAATCTCTCACCTTTGGTACCTTCTTGGCTGCTTAGGAGAGCTTTCTCCAACGCCGCGAGTCTGTGGAGTGAAGGTAAAGGTTGGTTGTGTTGAGGTGCAAATTAACACTACAGCCTTTGCCTTCGTACCTCCCAGATAGATAAGCTGCTACTACTGTTCACCAGCCATCCAAGGAGCTCTCCCAGGCTCCTGTTAGACCTATGCAAAGGAGAGAGCAGCAGGTGGCTCTGTCACTCACCTTTTGACTTCCTGTTCTCAGAAGAGGGAGTGAACATAAGCAAACGATTCAGGACTGTAGTCTCAAGCACTAGTCATTCTGGCAGGCGAAGGAGACAGGAACAATGCTGGCCACATCTGAGAAAGCAGTAAAGCATTTTAATCAGAAGAGCCCAGTTTCTGCCTAGGCTCTCCTGCCCTCACACCACTCACTAGGAACTCACAGCGTTCGTGCAAGCCTTTTCCTCTCCCACCCAATACACAGCTATCACAGTTATAGCCTGTCTCCTTTTGTTTGGGAGTAAAAATGTCACTCTTTGTGCTCCTGGGACATCTCAGGAGGCAGAGATAACATAAATACCCAAGGATTGATTTCTCTCTCTCTCTCTCTCTCTCTCTCTCTCTCTCTCTCTCTCTCTCTCTCTCTCTCTCTCTCTCTCAAACCAGTTCATCCTTGAAAGCAATCACTGCTGAGTCAAGAGGAAAAAATAAAAAGATACAAAGGAAGAAAAGAGGCAAATTCCCTTGTTTTCAAGAGATATGACCCTACACATACAAGACCTGAAACTCCACTAGAAGACTTAGATCTAGTAAAACATCCTTTGTCAAGGAGGAAAATACAAAATCAACAACTCACTGTGAAAATGTCAGGAAGCCAGTACCAATCAAAACAGCCTCAAAACTAAACAAATCCAACTAAGACTAAAGCTTAGTTAACCAAAGGCATTAACAATCTGGAGGATGAAAAGGAAGAATTGGCTGGGCACAGTGAGTGGTGATGGAGCCTTTAATCCCAGAACTCAGGAGACAGAGGCTAGCGGGTTTCTATGAGTCTCAAGGCCAGCATGGGCTACATAGTGAGTTCCAGGTAGCCAAGGCTACATAGTGAGACCTTGTCTCAAAAGGACAAATGAAAGAAAGAAAGTATGAAGCACTATATGTATGCTAGCATTTCGGCACCAACGTATGCAAGGGAGTACAGTAAAGAAGCTGCGGATGTGATAGCTCCATGGTATGGTTAAGGGGAAGGGTTTTTTTTTTTTTTTTATGAGAAGGGGGTAGGGAGAGAGAATTTAGAGTCCATAGCAGAGAGAAAAGAAAGGACATGGCCACAAGAGAGAAAATATCTGGATACATCTGGAAGAGTTCAGAGCAGAAAGTAAGAGTTTGGGCTTACTGCCAGGGCTGGTATGTTGCATCTGCCTGGAGGAGCCAAGGGAAAGACTTTGTCCCTTAGAAAGAGGATGGGCACCTGGGAAAGTGAGAAGAGCTAGGGTGCTAGTCTGAAATGTCTAACAAATAGGAACTGAGAGATCCTGGAGGCCAGCATGGACTTTCGTATGCAGCCTCGGGTCTATGTGAATGGCGTCATAGGCTCCTTCTGCCAGAGGTAAGGGAAACGGCTCCTTTTGACAGATTGGAACCTGCTTCTCAAGTTTCTGAAGAATGTTGACTTTTATCTAGAAATTCTCCTGTAGTCCAGCTTAAGCTCATATGGACAGCCTGACGTCTAAATACGGACTGTCTGAGACCAAACACTAAAGAAAGAAAGACACTTAAAAATGGAAAGGCTTCACGTGTTGGGCAGAATATTGAGAAAATTGCCATTTAGAAAAGTGGCCTACAAATTCTTTGGAATCTTCATCTAAATCTGAATGGAATTCTAAAGAGAAATAGGGAGGGGAAACTCTAAATTTTATATGGAAACACAAAAGACCAAAAGAATCCCAAAGTGAGGAATAAAAATACAGGCACTAGAAGTATCAGAATACCTGACTTCAAAGTATACTACAGAGACATCGTATGCTCCTAGCATAAACACAGACAGTGGTACAAAGGAACAGAGGACTTAGAATAAATCTACCTTGAGTACAGTGTGATGGGCACGTCTTTAATCACAGCACACAGGAGGCACAGGCAGGTGGGCCAGCTTGGTCTACAAAGCAAGTTTCAGTACAGCCAGGGCTACATAGAGAGACCCTGTCTCAAAGCAAAACAAAAAGAGAAATCTACATGGAAACTGTCGTCAGATTTTTAATAAAGGATGGCCAAAAATATGCATTGTAGACGAAAGCCTCATTCACAAGTGGTACTGCGAAGCTGAAGCTAGATCATTATCTCCCATCCCCTGGTAAAAAAAAAGCCAACTCAAAACAGTAAGAAACCTTTGTGGAAGAACTGAAACGTCCAGAGGAAAACAAAGGGGCAATACTTCAAGGTTTTAGAAATGAGACCGAGTTGGCAGACAGGTTTAAAAGGCTTCTGCATAGGGGCTAGAACGGCGGCTCAGTGGCTAAGAGCCACTTTCTACTCCTTGAAGAGGACCAGAGTTTTGTTTGGTTCCCAACACCCACAGCTACCTGAAACTCCAGATCCAGAGGACTCAGAGCCCTCTTCTGGCCTCCACGGTAACCTACACTCACATGGCTTACACACATACAAACACACACATGCACACATACAAACACACACATACACACATAATAAAAACAAATCTTTTTTAAAAATTCAACAATAAATAATCCAATCAACATGTGGGCAAATAACTTAACAATTTTCCAGTTAAGAAACACAAATATCTAGTAAATACATGAGAAAATGTACCCAATCCTTAGCCATCAGTGAAATGCAAATCACTGAGATTCGATCTTAACTCCAGTCAGCACAGCTAGAAAAAGAAAACGCAGCAAAAGTTGGTAGGGTTGGTGAACCCTTGTACACTGATATAGTGGGAATGTAAATCAGTCCAGCAGCTATGGAAATCAGTATGCAGATTCCTCAAAAGAAAAAAATAAAAATGGAACTATGTGACGCAGCTATGCCATTTCTGAGTATACACCTGGAGGTACCATAGTCAGCTTACCATGGAGACACCTGCAGACTCATGTTTATTGTAGCACAACTTACAACAGCCAAGTTAAGGAATCCGCCTACATGCCCATCAATAGATGAACAGAAAAAGCAGGCTCATAAAGTCAGGTACAGCATGTTTACTCTCCTGTGGACTCTGGCATGGGGAGGGGACCGGGAATGGGGGTTTGTGAAAGTCACAAGGGGCTATTAAGGATATGGAAGGGCAAAGCAAATGTGGGGGAAAAGACAGGGTAATATAATCAAAGCACATTACATGCATGACCTGACACAATGAGACTCTTTACTTTGTACAGTGTACACTAATTTGGAAAACTTATTTGTCCAAAATCAAGAGTCCCTTTTGTCTGTTTATGGTGGCTATAGAAACCGGTGGGTCACAGGAATACACACAGCCATCCAGAGGCTAGCTCTCACTATGGCATCTGACAGCTTCGAGCTGCTGATAGTCTAAAGAATAGGTTGTACTAGGAAATATTGGGCTTCACGGAAAACCTCTGATGTGGTTTTTGCAATGAAATGTGGAAAATGTCTTCTTCAAAGCTGCTGGCATTTGCGTCATCCCCAGATGTCTCTAACAAATGTCTGACTAAAAACAACTGAATATAAGGGACTTATCTAGGAGGTTGGACACACAGACCTGAAGTATAGCATATATGAAGTTTTGGGTCTAATCACCAGCATCACAAACCCAAAGGAACTAGGTAATAACTGTTATGAGGTGACATTCAGGCAGGAGCCATTGGAAGTAGCTATTATTCTACCACTCCTTGGCTGGAGAAATCAAGAAAATGGAGAATAGCAAAAATTGAAGTTTGCGTAGAGCCCCTGGAAGCTTAAACTCAGAGCCCTGCCTAAGGAAGGGAGCATTGCTCAGCCAGAGCTAAGTTCTGTCTCTAAGCTCGGCAGCCCTAGGCTGAGATCCTGACCTCTTAGAGGCAGCAGGGGTCGTTCCTGTAAATTGGTCATAGTGCGGGTACAAAAATAAAATGAACGTCTTTCGAGAGGTCAGTAGGCGTTGACGTGGTGATGCTCAAACCGGAAATAGAAAAGGAACCGGAAGTCTCTCCTTCAGCCTGGCTGTCTCTTACTAGCGTCCCCTACTGGCATAGCCTCGCGAGGATGCTGCTGGCAAGCCAGACTGGTTTTCAGTCCTGCTGTCATCATCACAAAGTGAAGTCTGGGAGACCGTCCTGGTGTGGAGACTATAAATGTACATTTCTGCTACTCTCAGCCCAGGAACAGATTTTTTTTTTTCTGACCGGAGATGGAAACCCACCAAAAGCGATGGAGACGTGTAGGTTTCTCGGCACCCCTTCTTTCATTGGCCTGGCTTCATGGGTTTTGTCTTCTGCCAGCTTCTGGGGTTTATTCTCATGACTTTCTATTGTTGGCCTATAAAAATCTCTGGGGAAAAAATATTAAAAAATAATTACCTGGCTCAAAAAAAATCCAAGCCTATAAAACCCTTCCAATACCTTTTTAGATGGCTTTTCTCTGCTTCTTTTCTCCCCAAAACAATAAACAAACAAACAACAACAACAAAAAACCTGCATTGTGCAGTCAATAAAGAGAATATATTTTGAATATTTTATTCTTTTTTTTTTTCCCCACAGCTAAGGACCGAACCCAGAGCCTTGTGCTTGCTAGGCAAGCACTCTACCGCTGAGCGCTTTTACAAGGAACCAAGAGGGGATCTTTTAGCCACGGAGCTCTCTCTCCAGTCCCTGTTGTAACAATAACTCATTCAAAGAGTGTGCCATACACAACCTGACACTGGCAATCCCTTAGTAAAGATTATCACTAAATTGGCTTCATTGTCAGCACACAAAGACCAAATTTACTCACAGAATAACTCAAGGAAGGTGTAAGTAGCACTTGTGAGTTTTCAATCTTTCACAGGGTCCATATCAGATATTCCAGATATTTACTTTGCAATTCATAAAAGTAGCAACATCATGATTATGAAATAACAATGAAAATAATTCACCACAACATGAGGAACTGTATTGAAGAGTCACGGCATCAGGAAGGTTGAGAACTGCTGATCTAGATAGACCAAGCTATAGTGCTGGTATTGATACAGTAAGGGAGAGGACCCAGAATTCACCCACCCTACTGCAAAGGGATCTGGATGCAACTGTCCCCGTCACTCCTCCAGAGAGAATGAGTTCAGGAATGAGCTGCAGCTGAGTGCGGCTGCTATAGGAGAGGGGACAAAGGGACACAGGACAACGAGGACCAGGCCGCCTGCAGGGATCTAGAAAACATGGGGAGAGACTTAGACTTTGCTGCTGCTTTAGAAACTCTCCCTGGCCAGACTCCTAAGTTCTTACCTCCCCATCCTAAGTTCAGTCTGTATGTCAGGGAAATGACTCTGAACTACAAATCAGTGTGTTCCTGTGGAAGTCTAAGTTCCAGTTGTAAGAAACAGAAATAATGAGGCAGGCTCCTCATGGGGGATCCAGGAAGACAGTGATGCTGAGTGTTAACCTCCATGGAGGTTCAGGAGATGCTACCAATCCAACAGAACAGCAGCCAAAACGGGCCCTAACCAATCGGCACTAAGTTTATATATCAGCAATCACACTTAACATTCATTTTTGCTTTGGCAGCACTTGCTTGGGCCAGATGTGAGCTTCAAGGTCATGGCCTTTGTTTCTGCTTCTTCTCAGAACTTAGTCATAGACAATAGAGTTTGGAGGCTTTTCAGAACACAGTGGTTGTTTGCAGGGTGGGTCATGGGTGTCAAGGGTCGTGAGTGGCAAGGGCAGTACCAGTTGTCTCTACAGAGAAGGCTGTGACTCAGAGGCAGTACCTCAGGCCAGAGAAGCAGGAAAACCAAGTATGCGTGTTTCTAGTTACAGAGGAGCTGGAGTTTTTAAGAGTAGTCGGATGATGAAGATGGTGAGGAGCGTGTTTTAAACTCCAATCTCCAAAGTCTCGGGACAGAGTCCCTGGCCTGGTTAACAGACCCAGTGAGATCTACTTTGTTTTAGGCAGAATTTGTAAGATGTAAAAGTGCAAGCTTGGGGCTGGAGTGATGGTTCAGTGGTTGAGAGCACTGCCTGATCTTCCAGGGGACTCAGGTTCAAGTCCCAGAACCCACAAGACACCTCCTAAACTGGCTGTAGAACTCCGGTTCCAGGAAAACAATGTCCTCATCTGGCCTCTGTGGGCACCACACACAAATAGTGCACAGACATATATTCAGAAAAAATAACCATAATCATAAAATAAAAAATATGGAAAGGAAGGGAGGAAGGAAGGAAGGAAGGAAGGAAGGAAGGAAGGAAGGAAGGAAGGAAGGAAGGAAGGAAGGAAAACTAAAAGAGCATGTCCAGTTGTCCTTTAATGAGTATCAAGGGCACCTGGTAGCTCTTCCTCCACCCTCCACCCTCTACCCTTCCACCTCCACCCTCCACTCATGGACATACCCCACATGGCCCAGGGTGAAACAGCACGAAAAGTCCACCCATCTCAGAGTATCTGTTCCCTGCACACAGAGGAGTCAGGAGGTAAGAAGGTGATTTGATATGCACAACCAACCATCCCCTTCTTCCTGTGCACTTAGCCAGAGTCACTTGATCACTGGCTCATAAAGGGGCCTTGGTTCTTCCCTCTCCATCTTCCCACCAAGGCTGGGCTGTGCACTTCTCAGCTGCCCCTTTGCTTCCATGTACCACAGCCTCCCTGGTGGGGGATTTGCTTTTGCGGGCTGTCTTGAGCATCCTGGGAGAATGAGCAACCTCTTAAATCCTAGAACTGTTGCTTATTGGTGAATCTATGAATTTATAGACTGGCAATAAACCATACACACACACACACACACACACACACACACGTGCACACAGGCCAAAATAATTGTAACTAACACAACATTAAATGGGTTGACTTTGCTTAACAGACTGTTTTTAAAGACATGGTTTCTCTCAGTTTGTAGCCCAGGCTACCCTAGAATGTTTTATCCTTCTGCTTCACTTTGGAGTGCTGGGGCTACAGGTCAATGCACCTCAATGCCTGGTTCTTAACAACATTTTCTGAAGTCTCCTGAGATGGGATTTGAAGCTGTGTTAATACTGACATTAAGTTGACTCCTAAGGGGAATTGACCCGAATAGGCCAAAAGCAGGTGATGTGGAGCATGGGCCCTGTCTGATTCTTTCGTGTACAGTTCTTCTTAGGGAGGGCTGCTGAGGCGAGGTACAGTTGAAAGGCTGATGACCTCAGTCCTGGTTCAAAAAGAGTTCAGAGTCTTGCATTGTGGAAACACTTGAGAACAGATCATTATAAAGCCACATGCAAGGTAAAGAGATATGCACTGGATATCAAAGTGCAAAGGTGAAGAGTGAGGAAATAATTCTAAAAATATAATTGCAGGGATGGCCAGATAGCTCAGTTGCTAAAGGTGTTTGCCTGACAACCTAAGTTTAACCCTTGGAACACACAGATATGGCAGAAGGGGAGAACTGACTCCTGAAAACTGTACTCTGATCTCCATACAGGCACCATGGCAGGAGCATGTACATGCACACTCGTGCGTACACACAGATACACACAGACACACACACACACACCAATGTAACTCACATTAATGACAGGAATACAGTGGAGGCATGTCACCAGTCCTGGGCTGCAGACTTCTGAGCTTCATTTATGTGAGGGAGAAATAGTTCCTACCATTACCTTTCCAGGTACATTCACAAATTCCTAGCTCGTACAGACTCATTTTCCTAGTGAAGAGACATCCAAGATCACGTGTATGGAAAAAACACATTTCAGGGTAAAAATTCATGCTCTCTGCCACCACCTCCTCTACCCCAACACATGCTAGCTTTGTTTCTTCTATACAAACACGTACCAGGGAAATCAGTGTGTGTGTGTGTGTGTGTGTGTGTGTGTGTGTGTATGCCCACACCCCCGCACATGCGGTACTTAATCACCAACCCCAACGCTGTGTTGAGTGGTGGCTTCTGCCTTAATGTTTTACTCATCGGATTGGTGCACCGATTTTTAAAAGTTATCTTGAAATCTTAGGATTTCAATCCTAAGTTACCTTAGGAAATACAAGAGTATTTCCCTTAACTACAGAGACCTAGCAGGTTTATTTTTTATTGTGCCTGTCTGGGGCGGATGAATGAAGCAGATCTCATCTGCTTTATTGGAAGAAGGGAGGATTTTTATGGGTGGGTGTGTTTAGGCCAAAGCAGATGCTAGTAGAGATTCTTTTTATGAGATCTAAATGTTTTTATAATGATAAGTAACAGCCACAGACCCTAAACATGACACCCAAAAACATCTGCTCCATCTACCACTCACAAGGCTTGACTTCACGACCTTGTATTTTAAGGAGGGTATTATGGAGTAGAAGCATAGCTCAGTGGTAGAATGCTTACCTAACACACAGAAAACACTGAGCTTATCTACACCAATACACACACACACACACACACACACACAAAACATTGTCTCCTTTGAACAAAAATGGCCTTGGTGCCAACTATTACATGCGAAGAGAAAAATACATTAAATGAAATAATATATAATACAGTTTAATTTTTTAAAAAATGATTTTAATAAGACTCTACTGGTGAGCTGGCTCAGCTTGCTATGCAGACAGAAAGACTTCAGGACAAACCCCCAGCAGCCACATGCAGAAGTCAACCATGGCTGTGTGTGCCTGTAATCCCACCGCTGGGGGGTGGTCAGAGGCAGGCAGTCCTGGGAGTTTATTGGTTACCTGACCTAGCCAAAATGCCGAGCTTCTGGTTCCGTGAGAGGACCTGTTTTAAGACCATCAGGCAGAGAGTGATAGATGAAGATACTGTTGTCTCCCTTTGTCCTTCATTTGCACGCAGACAAGTGTGTGCATCCATGCACACATATGCTATCATTTCAGTAGCAGATGAAATAAGTATTTCTAGGGCTCTCTCTGGGATGGATCCAGACTGTGAAGTGCCATCAATAAACCCTCTGGGTACCCTAGATGGACTGGCATTCGTGTAATTATGACAACTGTGCTATTATGGCATATAGTCAACATAGGACAGTCTGCACATGTCTGGGTTGGGTATGGACAAGAGGGGAATGGGAGGACCACGAAGCCCTCTCTCATCTCCACAAACCTGCCTGCCAAGGAGGCAAACAGTCAACTTCTACTGGGGGAAGAGGTCACACAGACTGGTCACGGTCCTGTCATCAGCTACTTTTCTCGTTGTTGATACAAAATACCCGACAAAAGTAACTTGAGGGAGGATGGGTTGTTTGGGGTCATAGCATACATTCCCTCATGGCACTGCAGTGGAATGTAAAGCAGCCAGTTGGTCACATTGCATCCACAGTCAGGAAGTAGAGAGACGGGGTGCTGGGCTCACCTCATTTTTAGGACAGGTTAGGACACCAGTCCATGGGGTGGTGTCACCCACATCTAGGGTGGGTCTTCCCACTCCATTTGCTTAATCTAAAATCTCTCTCATAGACTTGCCCAGACATTTGTCTCCTGGGAGATTCTGCATCATGTCAGGTTGAAAATCGATACTACCCTTTAGAGATCCTGTCTCTAACCTGCCTTCAAATGATATCACTTCAGCTCAGGAGCTATGTTCCCTGCCACAGGCCTCTCAGGGATCTCTGGACATTCAAATGGTATGTGGCCTTGGTGGGAAGCTAGGGCTTGCCTCGTAATGGCCATTGGGACTCTCTTCCTGCCTCTCACCTTATCTATGACTTACAGGGGTGGTGTTGATAAGCATGCCCAGGAGAATGACAGACCTCAGAGTTATGATATTTGAGAAGCAATGAGTGATAAACAAGCAAACATAGGTGTGTATGTGTACTAGTGGCTTTTCTTACCTCGGTGACAGAAAGAGAGATTTGTTTGGGCTCCCAGTTTGGAAGGTACAGCTGTCACGGATGGGAAGACATAGTTGGCTGTGTTGGCTTCACCTGTCGTTGTGGGAACTTGGGAACTCTCGTTCCTATCTTGGTGGATCCCAAGAGAACCTGGGTCAGAACCAGAGGTAGATATCACCTTTCGTGCCATCCCCTAGAGACCCACTTCTGAGAACTAGGCCACAGTGACAAAATGCCCCACAACCCTTCAGAACAGTGCTACCTCCTGGGGACATGTGCTTAGACACTTGTGGAGGTGGGGAGCGGCACAGTTTATATTCAAACCAGAATAGTGTGAGAAGTACCAAAAGGAGCAAGGGCTCCTGTGACCCTGGGACCTAAATTGTCTCCATGGGAGAGTAGAGAGTCTGGAGGGCATCCAAGGAGAGCTGGTACTGAGGCCCATACCTGACGGGCACAAGGCAGCCCAGCAGACAGCTGGAGGGAAAGGATTGCCAGACCGCAGGCCTACTGACACTGCCTCACCTTCAAAGGCGCGTTTTTCTTTTTGTTTTGTGTTTTGTTTTTTTCTTTGTCCCCATGGGCACTTTTGTTAGTTCCTGGTTATGGTCAGGTTCTTTTTGAATGCTGGACCTGCTCTTGAGCCAGTTTCTCTCCATCTGCCTCCTTTGAGCTGCTGGGTAGTTTGTACTTCCACTAGTGGCCTCTTGCCTAGGCTATAGGTAGGCTTCTGTCTCTACCATTAAAGGTGAATTGTGTAAGGGAAGAAAGTGACTTGTAGAAAATGACAGAGCTCCATGTAATGGGTTCACCTCAGGCAATGCAGTGCATGTGTGTGTGTGTGTGTGTGTGTGTGTGTGTGTGTGTGCGTGTGTGTCTGTGTGCGCATATGCACATGTGTTGTGTCTGCATGTGTATGTGTGCACATGCATATGTGTGTGTGCATGTGTGTGCACATGCACGTATGATACTGGGGATCAAATCCAGGGCCTCTAAATACTCTGTCTCTAAACTTCCCCCTCAGCCCACAAATCAGCTGGGAAGTAGTCTCGATAGCCTCATCCTCATTGCCTTGGGTGAAATGTGTAAGTGGTTAAACGGATGTGCCCTGCCCAGCCCTAGAGGAAGAAAGGTTGAAATGCACTTCAGCCAGGCGTGGTGCCTTGTACCCGCAGTCCCTGCATTCCAGAGGGTGAATCAGGATTGCTGGAATTTTTGAGGCATCAAGTTTCAGATGAATCTGGACTATAGTCTGAGACCCTACCTCAAATGAGAGAATGAACAAGCCCGGGACAGCCGACTCCAAGGAGCAGCTTGCTGCCAAGGCAATGACCTGAGTTTAAACCCCAGGACTCACAGGTTGGAAGGAAAAAAGAAACCCACACGAATGCGACCAGTGATCTTGATAATCATGTCCGTAGCAAAGAAAGCAAACAAATCGATCTTAATTGCCTTAAAAGATTTTATTTCCCCCGCTAGGAACTAGTTTCTTTTGGCCAAACTGAAAGAGCACCTTGTGTGCTGGTTAAGCAAGAAACTGTCGTGGGCTCTAATTACTTTCCAGCTTGCAGGGAGGCTGACAGAAAGTGTATTGTGACCTGTGCTCAAGAAATGAAAGGCACGAGGCAAGCACTGAGCTGTTACAACACAGGTTGGGTGGAACATTTGATTAACTTGATTGTTGGTTCTTTGTGGGAGAATAATAAGGAAGGAGAAGGAGAAGAAAGAGGAGAAGAAAGAGGAGGAGGAGAAGAAACAGGAGAAGGACAAGGAGGAGGAGGAGGAGGGAAGCAGCTAGACAGTGCTGTTAGCAAAGGAAGACAAAAGTGCAACTGGAAGGGCCAGGTGAGGTGGCTCAGTGGTTAAGATTGCTGGCTCCTCTTCCAGAGGATGCAGGTTCGATTCCCAGCACCCACAGGGAGGCTCAGGGATCCATTGCCCTTCTCTGACCTCCTCCTGCACCAGGCACATGTGGTACATGGATAGACATGCGAGTGAAACATTCATACACATGACAAAGGAAAATCTAAAAAAACCAAAGTGCAACTGGGAGGTCAAGGGGCTGAAGGGAAACAGAAGGAAAGAGCAGGCAGGATAAAGGATGGGGTATGTGGGCCAGGCGGGGTGGGGTGAGGCAGGAAACCAACCAGGCAGGGGCAGGTACCAAAGTTTTCCAAGGGGGAAGCAGGAAGGATCACTGCAGGATGTTGACTGGAGCCAGAAAGCCCCTTGTTAGCTAGCACCCCATTTTTCATGCGTATGAGTGAGACCTTGGTCTACTGGGTACTTCCTGAAAGGAAATAAATGAGGAACCCAATAATATCCAGGCTTGGAGCCCAGTGTCATTCCAGGAGACCCTCTGCGTGCCAAACAGGATTAGTCACCTCTACAAGTGTGAGTTCTTGGACAGGGGCTATAGCTCAGGGCTAGATCACTTTCCTAGCTTTTGCAAGGCCCTCTGTCCAAGGCTCAGAAAGAGAGTGCCTGTACTCTTTCTAGATTTTCATTCGTGTCATGTGCAAAAACCAAACCTGTGACTCTGAGTCTGAGAGACAGCTCGTCACTCTTGGATCCCGCTGCCCCACATCTTCATCCCAGGAGTATCTTGTCACAGCCACAATTTCAGAATCCTTCAGTGGCAGCAGAGAAAGAAAAAGCAAAAGACCCAAAGCCAGGAGGCTGTCTGGGGAGCCAGTGCCAAAGGCAGCATGGACATGGAGAGAGCTTAAGCAAATGAGCTATCCTTGGCACCGGAAGAGGGGGCTGTGAGAGGGGGAAGTGTGTAAAAGCACTGCAGGGGGAGGGCTGCAGGGAGAGAAAGGGCTGCAGGGGGAGGGCTGCAGGGAGAGAAAGGGCTGCAGAGGGGGGCTGCAGAGAGGGGACTGCAGAGGGTGGGCTGCAGGGGGCAGGCTACAGGGGTAGGGCTGCAGAGGAGGGGCTGCGGGGGAGAAGAGTGCAGAGGGGGATTGCAGGGGGAGGCCTGTAGAGGGAGGGCTGCACAGGGAGGGCTGAGAAGTCTCCGAATCCAAATCTGAAAACCCTTTGACCCCAAGTTCACAGTGGCGACTTGAACTCAATGCCCAACCAGAAAGGAAAAGGCACTTAAAATACGTTCCCCAAAGTTAAAAACATGACTTCCTGAAAATTTACACTGGACATAGCAAAGGTTGACTCAGCTCACTGATGAAATAGACAAGCAGTCAGACGGCAGGGCTGGTTTAAAAGCACGCCGAGAAACCGGATCTCTGCAGACAGTTATAGAGGAAAGTGCCTAGGTTAGATCCAAAACTGTAAGTGACTACAGAGTGACACCAAGCAGTAGTATTTGGTGAGGTCTTCCACCGGGCAGAAATCATCTGCCTCTCTAGCAAACAAGATGTAGAAGTTAACATGGAATTTTACTAAGTGTGAGCCTTTAGCAAACAGCAAATTCCTAAGTCAAACAAAAGTGTGTCTTCCTGTCTTGTGAGATCACTGGCTCCCGATTATGCATGGAATTTTAATCATATGCACACAATCATGCATACGCATAAGGTAGTGAAGAGAGTTCTCTCCCTAAAAGGTGACTAGAAGACAGTTTTATTTCACATGCAGCCAAAACTATTTCATGCTGGATCAGCCTTCTTTATCAGGTATTCTTTATACCTGAATGCGCTGGCAATACTGTTGCATAGAAATTGTCTACATTTGATTGTTACCAAGGGTAAGGACACCATTGAACCATTGTCCAGAGATAAAAGTACATGTAGTTAGATGCCTGTTGGGTAGAGGAGGTTCTGAGATTGCTGGGTACATTGTTTAGAGAGGAGGGTGTGTGCACAGTATATGCAGGTAAAAGAACTAGGCTTCCAATGCATGTTTTAAGGTGTGTGTGTGTGTGTGTGTGTGTGTGTGTTTGAGTGTCTCTGTGTGTGTCTGTGTAACCCAAACCAAATAAGGTTCCAAGCTAATCACACACACACATACACACACACACACAATGTAATTGAAATGAAGATAATCCTTGGGTTGTACAGATGTCTCCTTCTGGATCCCTAGAAACCCACCCAGTGGTAAAACCCTGGGTGGACATAGTGACCTGCTGATAATTCCAGCACATGGGAAGTGGGGACAGGTGATCCCCAGAACAAGCAAGCTAGCTAGAGTAGCTGAAAGGGTTATCTCAGAGTTCTGCTGGAGTCTGTGCCTCACCGTGTAAGAGGGAAAGCTACTAAGGAAGATATCAAACATCAGCATCTGGCCTACACATGCACATCCACATATACGAGAACACACATTGTCTTAGGGTTTCCATTGCTGTCAAGAGACACCATGACCAAGGCAACTCTTATAAAAGACAACATTTAATTGGGACTAATTTACAGGTTCAGTGGTTCAGTCCATTATTATCAAAGCGGCGTCCAGGCAGGCATGGAGCTGGGGAAGAAACTGAGAGTTCTACTTGTTCTGGAGCAAACAGGAGAAGACTCTCAGGCAGCTTGAAGGAGGTCTCTAAGCCCACCCCAACAGTGACACACTTCCTCCAACAAGGCCACACCTCCTAATAGTGCCACTCCCTGGGCCAAGCATATTCAAACCACCACACACATAAACACACACAAAGAATGCCCTTCCATGCTAATCAACAAACATGTTGCTAATCTTTTGTTCTCATTTCCAACTTTTAAGTAATTATGTTACTTGTGATAATGTTGAGCCATTTCCTTCAGAGAAAAGTGCATTTCTAAGAAGGGTGTAAGAATTCATTACTGTGATTGGGAGTATCAGCCAGGCAAGGGTGCTCAACAAGTCCTGTCTCAAAAACAAAATGAGATAAACCAAAAAAAGAAGGAATTTTAGGAACAACCTGAAGTCATGTTTAAGAACATTTAAGATGTTCCATCTTGAATTGATGATAACATGCAAGGACTGTTCAGGATTGGCCAATCAAGTGGTTCTTCAGACTGGACACTCTTTATGTTGGCTATGGCTATGTTCCTAAGACCTAATATTGTTGGAGTCCAGTGGGTCTCAGACATGACAAGCAGACTTGTCCAGTGGCTTTGAAACTGTCTTCTGTGTCTTTTCCTAACGGTCACACTTCACATCTGAGCACACTCCTGGGTTATAATAAGAAGTGTTGTTATCTAGAATGAACGCTGCTGACTAAGGCTTGCTAGCCACTGGGCATGGTTACTTTCTGTATCCATGCATGCTTAGGGGTTTATGGCCCAGAGCCACCTGCTCGTGCACTCTCTCTGTCTATCTCTCTCTGTTTCTCTGTCTCTGTCTCTGTCTCTCTCTCTCTCTGTCTCTCTTTCTCTGGCTCTCTCTGTGGTGTCTCTCTCTCTCTTTCTGTGTGTGTGTGTGTGCGAGTGTCTCTCTCTTTCTGTCTCTCTTTGTCTCTCTGTCTTTCTCTGTTTCTCTGTCTCTCTGTCTTTCCCTGTCTTTGTCTCTCTGTCTTTCTCTGTCTTTGTCTCTCTCTGGCTCTATCTCTCTCTTGCTTCTTGACATCAACATGTGACTTGGGGGTTCCTGGCAATCCCTAGGGCATATTCAGAATTTCCTATTTGGCTGCACTTGAAATATTCTTGAAAACACCTTATGCTGGAAGTCAGTGGACGTGTCTACCAAACTCATGATCACCCTCTCAGTGATGGCCTCTTGCAGCACATGGGTCACTTGTGGGCATGCCATCACTGTAAACCTGTGAGAAATTCGTATTCTTGCTGTTCTGGGGACTGCACATGCTCAGCGAAAGCTAGACCAGTGGGCTTGGTCCCCAGCACCATTCCAAGGGTCTGGCAACTCTTTCCTTCTCCATTTTCAGCCTTGGTTCTGGGGAAGTCTAGGCACCAGAGTATGAATTTTCATTGATAAATAATGAACTTTCTATTTTTTGCTCATGAAATACACTTTGGTATGGAGTTTGCATTTGGTCTTATCGAAAAGACTAAGAAAGCACATGGATTTGGGTCAGTCTTCCTGCAGTAAACACTTCCTTCTCTAACATGTAATATAAATAAACCATGCCTTGCTACTTCACTTCTGTGTCCTTCTGTATTTTTTTTTGGCTTAAAAAGTTTATTTTTAATTATGTGTGTAAGTATGTGTCTGTGTATATGAATATGTTCTTGAAGGCCAGAGAGGCTGCTGACCTGCTGGAGCTCGAGTTACTGGTGGTTGTGAGCCACCCAACATGGGGGGTGGGAATCAAACTTAAGTCCCCTGGAAGAGCAGTGTGTGCTGTTAAGTGCTGAGCCATCTCTCCAGCCTTGGCTCTTGTTTTAAGACTATATCACAAAGTGAATTTTTTCCTATTATGCTAGTGATTTAATGAGTAAACATATGAACATTATATAAGTTATATATTTAAAATGGCATGTAAAGTATTAGATATCATTATGATATTTTCAAGCAGAATTTGTTTCCGTTGGTTTTCCCGCCTTGTTTCAGCTCTTCCTTCCTGTTCCCCCTTGTGTTCCTACCCCTCATCTCCTTTCCACTTTCATGTCTGTCACATGCATCCCTTTGCTCCTGCCCCCTCACTTCAACACCTGTTTTAGCCCCTCTTGGTCTCCTTTCTAGTTTTCCAGGCTTTACCTACATTTTCCTGTTTACATGCATACACATATACGTTACATCTTAAATATTTGGTGTGTGTGTGTGTGTGTGTGTGTGTGTGTGCGCGCGCGCGCGCGCACACACACACCTACTTGAATATATATGTACACCATGTGAGACACCATTATATGTTCCCAATTTTCAGGCATTTGCCTTTCTAGGATGATAAAGAAAGAAGCAAGAAGAGTGAAAGGGAGAGAAGCAGCCGGATACCCACAGGGCAGCAGTGACACTGGTTGTTTTGGTCTGTGGCAGCAGCTCACATTCCTGAGACTGGTGTCGGATTCTGGCTGGACCACAGTTTTCCTTCCTCTCCTTCCATGGGTGCTTTCCCTTGCCATCATAGCATTGCCACCATCAGATGATGTATGATTGAGAGCACAGGAGTGTGCCCATGTGAACGCCAGAGGACAACTGGGGTGGGAGGGTCATTTCTCAGGCACTATCCACCTTGATTTTTGAGACAGAGCTTCTTGCCAGCCTGGAACTCATCAAAGAGAGTAGGTAGGTGGGCCAGTGTCTTAGTCAGGGTTTCTATTCCTGCACAAACATCATGACCAAGAGACAAGTTGGGGAGGAAAGAGTTTATTCAGCTTACATTTCCCATACTGCTGTTCATCACCGAGGAAGTCAGGACTGGAACTCAAACAGGTCAGGAAGCAGGAGCTGATGCAGAGGCTATGAAAGGATGTTCTTTATTGGCTTGCTTCCCCTGGCTTGCTCAGCTTGCTTTCTTATAGAACCCAAGACTACCAGCCCAGGGATGGTACCACCCACAAGGGGCCCTCTCCCCTTAATCATTGATTGAGAAAATGCCCCCGAGCTGGATCTTATGGAGGCATTTTCTCAACTGAAGCTCCCTTCTCTGTGATAACTCTAGCCTGTGTCAAGTTGACACACAAAACCAGCCAGTACAGCCAGCGAGCCTCAGGGAGCCAGCAGACTCTGCCTGCACCATGCTAGAGCTGCAGGTACACACCACCATGGCTGGCTTCTTTATGCGGGTCCTAGGGACCAAACTCAAGTCCCTGTGCTTACGAAACAAGCATTTTATCACCTGAACCATCTCCGCATCCCAAGCAAAGATGACTCTCTCTCTTACCTCATCCCTCTGTTCTCTTGTTCATTCCTCATGTGTGGAAACACTTTGAAACAATCTCAGGATTTGCGTATAGACTGATATCCTTATTGTCATGGCTTGTTTTTAGTTTGGTCTAGAGCCCAGTCAGTTCTAGGTATATTCCCACACAAACAAGAGTTAGGTCTTGGGGTTCCCTTTTTCTAAAGAGTCTGGTATCTGGCTGGACCACAGTTTTCCTTCCTCAGTTGACCTTGGTAAATGGGTCAATTTTGTTATAGGGTCCATCAGAGAAGACTACTCAGATACACATTGAAGAGGAGAAAGTTTATTAGCCACCAGCAACTACATTGGGTGTTCAGAATCCCAAGCCTTTCTCAGGGTGAGCTTTTAAGTACAAAATTAACCATGCTCTGGGTTGACACACTTCAGTTAACAAGAACAGTTACCCAGAAGCAGAACTACAGAAGCTGAAGAGCAGGGTTAGTACAGTTAGAGACTTTCCGGGGACTATGGACTTTGATAGATTAGGTCTTTGTTTTCACTTTGGCAGGTGGTGCTGTCTTAGAGCTGGGTTTTACGGCCTGGATGGTACTTCCATCATACAGTCTTGGGGCTTATTATGTTCTCTACACATCTCCAGGGTAACCCATTACTATGTACATAAATCTTCAGCTAGCATGAGCTGTCCTGACCCAAAGCTCCTGAAACCCATCCCTGCCCTGTGTTACCTGGGGTGTGTCTGCAACTGTGGGCTTTTCCACAAACACCCCATATCCTGAATAATGACGCAGAGGTTTATTTGTTTGTGAATAAATGCCTAGGCCATGAGCTAGGTCTGTTCCCTGACTAGCTTGCAATGTATATTAACCTATTTATATCATTTCATGTCTGTCACGTGGTTAGTTAACTCTCTCTAGTTTCATATGTCAGATGAGGGTGGAATCTTCCCACATCTCACTCTTTCCCAGAGTTTCTCCCTCTCCCTCCCCTCCCCCCTCCCCCTCCCCCCTTCTCTCTCCTCTCTCCCTTCTCCCTGTCTCCCCCTCCCCTCCCTCTCTGCCGGATGTCCCACCTTCTATTCTACCCTCTTGCTAATAGGCCATCAGACTTTTATTGACAGGTGATGTTTCCACACAGTGCACAGGAGATTATCCCTACCCTTGTCTACCGGACTGCCTTCAGTGCCATAGTTTTTCATCCTTGCCAGCTCGTCTGAACCTTTCACTGGCTGAAGAGAGGCATGCAGTGCCCAGAAGAAGCACTGCTGATGTTTGGTGGTAAAAATCCAACCTCTGTTTTGGAATCTTTCCAAGTTACTTGGGAGTTGGGAAAGTGAAGGTCAGATCCTTCCTTCCCTGGGGGGTGAAGGTGAGTTTGAAGACCCCATCTTTCTTGAGAAGAAGCTGTAAGTCAGACAGGAAGCTGATGCGAGGAGGTGGGGATTTTTTTCTTCAGAGCAAAGGAGAGAAGAGGCCAGAGCATCAGTGGAAATGAGTAGGGAGGGAGGAAGTTTTCTGATAATCCTCTGGTTAACCCACAACTTGTGTCCTTGCATGGGGCAGGGATATTTGCCACTTAGAAAGAATGTGTCACTTCTTCTTCTTCTTCCTCCTCTTCTTCTTCCTCTTCTTCTTTTTAAAGTTTTATTTGTTTTTATTTTCTATGGTGTTTTACTATATGTGCATGAGCCACATGTATTCCATGTCTGTAGAGACCAGAAGCAGGCATCAGATCCCTTGGAACTGGGATTATAGAGTATTGTGAGCTGCCATTTGAGTGTGGAGGAATTGAACCTGGATCCTCAGAAAGAGGAGTGTCTTAGTTACTATTCTGTTGCTGTGAAGAGACACCACAACAAAGGCAACATGTCACAAAAGAAAGCATATAATTGGGAGCTCGCCTAGACTTTTCAGGGGGTGAGGAATGCATACCATCATGACTGGGAGGAGAGTAGCAGGCAGGAAGGCATGGTGCTGGAACAGTAGCAAAAGCTTACATTGTGTCTGAAAGTTGGAGGTAGAGATGGAGACTGGGCCTTTGAAATCTCAAAGCCCTCCCGGAGTGATATACCTTCTCCAACAAGGCCATACCTCCTAATCCTTCCAAAACAGTTCCACCAGCTAGGACCAAGTATTCAATTATACGAGCTGGGGGGTCATTCTCATTTATACCATCACAAGTAAATCCCATTAACTACTGAGCTATCTCTCCAGCCCACACTTTAGAATCGTTCTTTTCCTTTTTCTTAAAAAAAAAAAAAACGAGTTTATTTTTACTTCATGTATGTATGTTTGTGCACCATGTATATGTCTGATGCATACAGAGGTCAGAAAAGGGCAGCATATTCCCTGAAACTGGAGTTACAGAGGTTTGTGAGCAGCCATGTAGGTGCTAGGAACTGAACCCAGGTCCTCTGCAAGAACAGTAAATACTCTTAACCACTGAGCCATCTCTGTGGGCCCAAATTGTATTAATTACTAGGAAATCTACCATTAGCTTCTCAATTGTCTATGAGATGGGAAGAATGCTAGCTAACTGTTGAGATTCACAAATAATATTTACTTCATCCAAAAAGAAAAATAAAGGTCTCAAGAAAGAAATGGCCTGCTCAGAAGTGTTCTTGGATTCTGATGTAGAGAAAGCACATGTTTCTTGACATATGTCAACATCAGTAGCTAGGGTCTTACCAAGAAGAGGCAAAGCCATTTCTTCTTCCTTACCTAAAGGGCTGGTGTTAGAGGTAAGCAAGCTCAGGGAAGAAGGAGCCAGCACTTCTGGATAACCCTGTCCAGAATGGGCACACTTCAGGGCACACTCTGCTTGCTCAGCACAGGCACAGGTGCAAACCACCAAGGGACCAGACCCAATACTTACCTCAATACCTCTCAAGGCAATGACATAATTGCTTAAGTCTCTGACCTCTTCTGAGCTTCCTCATTGAAAATGGCTTCCAACATCCATAAGTTCTAATAATAAAAAAAAACAACAACAATATCTATAAAGCCACTAGCTCTTTAAAAAAAAAAAACCATAGTGATATTGTCCAGCAAGGTACTTATTGAACAGCTGTGGAAAAATTGGCTATAAATAAAATGACCCCCACTGCTCATGTCATATAACAGAGTACACTTCAAACTGAATAGAATGAAGTCTGAACAATGGGGAATAATGAAACAGGGAGTAACCAAGCACAAACACAACAGACTCATCAAGTTTCATTAAGACCTTGCCGACGGTAGACCGTACAGCTGCAGTAACGACATACAATAAGGTCCTGTGGGTTTTGTTCTGTCAGCTCTGCTTAGACACACATGGGCGAGGTTTACCTGGGATTGGAAGCTTATGAGATTGAAAAGGAGTCAAGGGTGAGAAGATAAAGGAAATGTCTGAGAACAGAGAAGTAGTTAGATGGAAAGCTCAGGTGAGAGAGAAATGAGGCCAGCTTGAGAGATTGAGCTTGAAGAGAATGAGGAAGCGGGAGGTGAGCCACAGGCTGAGGTGCTACCTAGGGAAAGAGGCTCAACAAAACGGGGGAGAGGGGATCACTGCTGCAGGAAAGAATTCAGAGTTTGCCATTTAGGTTCTGCAAGAGGACCTGTGTGCCTGGTTGCTGAAGTGGGACAGAGGTCAGGCCACAGTGAAGCCAGGATTACGTGAGTCGGTTATAAGCCTCTGGACATGCTGGGTGGCTGCCTGCCCAGGACAGACTACGGGGCAAGCCTGAGATCCAAGAGCCAAGATGCTTAGTGTTTCAAGGAAAGATCTTGAAGTAGTGAGAGCAATGGGTGCTGCTAGCTAGTCATCAGACCACCAAAAGCAGAAAGGGATAAGAGAGGGAGGGAGCTGCCATCTTGGCCCCAGCATGCAGGGAGTGGGGTGGTGGTGGTGGTGGATGACAGGTGAAAAGACTGAGTTTACAGAAAGCAGTAGGAACCATGACACTCTTACTATAGATCCCAGGCTGCCCTCCAACTCTTAATCCCCCTGCCTCAGCTTCCGAGTGCTGGGATTACAGGTACATCCACATGTTCAACAAGTATGCAGCTCAATAGTATTAAGCATATTAATAAGTATCCACCTTCTAATTCCATTAACTCCTTCCAGTCTATGATACTGAGGTGTGAGACAGGAGGGATGGGTCAGCAGTTAAGAACACTTCCTGAACCAGGCATGGTGATGTATGTCTCTAATCCCAGCACTCAGGGGGCAGAATCAGGTGGATCTGTGCGTTTGAGGCAAGCCTGGTTTACAGATTGAGTTCCAGGAAAACCAGAGCTACATAGAGAAATACTGTCTTGAAAAATCACTACCACCACCACCACCAGCAGCAACAGCAGCTGTAAAAGAGAACTTCCTAATCTTCCAGAGGACTTTGATTATGTTCCTAGCATCCTTGTTGCATGACTCATAATCTTAACTCCAGCTCCTGGGGACCTGATGCTTCCTTTTACGCTTCACAGGTGCCTGCACACGTATGCACACATATGCACACACACAGGTAACACATGTGTACACATAATCAAAAATAAGTCTTAAACCACAAAAACTGAAGCTCTATACCCAACAAACAGTAACCCCACTTTCGTCCTCCTCTCTGGTCCCTGGTAGCAGGCATGCTGCTCATTCTCTATGGATGTGACTACCCGGACTCTCACACAAGTAGACTCAGGCAGTCTCCTTTCTTTTCTGTTGTTCACTTGACTTACTACAATATCCTTGAGGTTCATCCACGTTGTAAGGTAGGTCAGAGTTTCTTTATTAAACCAAATAAAAATTCACTGGATGCGTGTACCAGATTTTGATTTAGCTTGTGGTTTTACATATATATGCTTTACTGTAAAAGAAGATGTGTGTCAGTTCTGTTTACTGCCTTCTGCGTTGTTTAAGTCTTGTCTTTTCTCCACTGCCCTTTCTGTTGGTAAGAGGGCGCCACTAGCACTATAGGCCTGCTTTTATATCTCAGTCTCCTTAGTATTGTTTTGTGTATTTCATGGTCTGTCCCAAGGGGTGTATAAGCGCTTGTCACTGTTACATCTTGATGTGTTGAATCTTCCTTCTTTGTTACTCAATCTTTTCCTTTTGTTTCATAAATATTTTCCTTTTTTAAAAAAAATCACATTTATTTGTGTGCATGTGTGGTCATCACATGGCACACGCATGTAGAAGTCAGAGGTCATCCAGCAGGAGTTGATTATCTCCTTCCACCATGTGTCCCCAAGGGTCAAACCCAGGTCACGAGGCTTGCCAGGAAGTACCTTTGCCCACTAAGCCGTCCCACCAGCCCTGGGGGCTATTTTATCTGGTATTATTGTAGCCACCTCTGATGTCTTTGCTTACTATTTTCAAGGGATATCTTTTCATTCTATTTGTTCTGCACCTGAAATGGATCCCTTAGAGTTAGATCCCTTAGAGAACGGCACTTTCATCATGGAGTCAGTTGTGGTAATGTCTTGAGGGCCTACTAAGGTCTGGCTCCCTGTTACAATCTTGGATACTGATCTCAAATGATTCTTTCCCTAACTCCTCTCAAATGTTGGGGTTATAAATCCATGCTACCATGATTGACACACTAAATTATTATTATTTTTTTATCATTAAGACACATTTGCCAGATGTGTGGCCCATACCTTTAATCACACAGCTCTCTGGAGACAGAGGCAGATGGTTCCAAACTCCAGGATAGCCAAGGCTGTGTATTGAGAACTTGTTTCAAATCAACAATCAAAAAGATACTTTAAAACTGTTTTTAAATTTGTATTTAAGTGTGTGTGTGTGTCTGTGTGTGTACGTGTTGGCATGAATATGTGTTTGTAGGTGCCTTCATAGGCTAGAAGAGGACATCAGATCCCATGGATCCAAAACTACAGATGGTTGTGAGCTGTCCTTGTGAATGCTGGAAACGAAGCCTGGGTGGGTCCTCTTCAAGACCAACAGCAAGGACTTTCAACCACTGAGTCACCTCTCCAGTCCTGGACAGGTTTTGTTCTTTTCATGTCAGTGTGCAGGGTAGGGAAGGGAGGAGGAGGGAGGGAGGGAGACTTTTGTTGGTGTTTGTGTTTGTTTGCAAACCTACAGCCTTCTCTTGCTAAACTAGCATTGTAGCGCTGAGCTACACCTCAACCCTAGGTTAGATTTTTTTTGGGGGGGGTTAGAGTTTAATCTGTTTACACTTAAAGAAATCACTGATAAAAAGCAGTTTCCATCTTTCCTTGCTCTTTGCTTGTGATAGGCCTTAAACTTTGTCTTTCACCCTCTATTTCCAGTACCACCAACTCCCTATTTATTTATTTATTTATTTAGTAGTGAAACATTTCCTTTCTCACTTGCTTTCATATTTCTTATGAATATTCTCTTGGTGATGACATTAGGGATTACATTTAGCCAGCTTAAGTTATAGCCCTGAGTTTGAAATTCTATCAACTTATCTTTAGAACAGGCAGATGCTCAGCTCCAAAGCAGCTGTTCACAGCCTCTCTGTACTTGCTTTCCTAAAATTAGATACTTTACTCAAAACATAAGCTACTAATTATTAGAAATGCATTACTATCCTGAGTTATATAGAATTAAGATGTGGAATGATAGACCAAATTTAGGACAATATCAGGCTTTTATTACATTTACTTATTCACGAGTGTGTGTAGGGGTGCATATACCACCATGCATGTGTGTAAGTTAGGGGACAACTTGTGGGAAGCAGTTCTTTGGGTTCCTAATGTGACCAAAAGATTCAGCTGAGGTCACTGTGCTTAGTGGCAAGTATCTTTACCCTCTTGGGTCATCTTGGTAGCCCATATTTTGGTGGTGGTGGTACTGCTGGTGGTAGTGGTAGTGTGGTGTGTGATGTGTGGGGTGTGTGTGTGTGTGTGTGTGTGTTTGGGGGGTTGTTGGTTTGTTCTGGTTGGCCTAGAACTCATAGAGATCTGCCTGCCTCTGCCTCCAAGTGCTGAGGCTGGGGATGTGCCCTACCGCCATGTTATCAGCTTTAAAGGCAAGAGTAGTGGAACTCCTTTGGAGTTCAAGCTGCTCAGGAGACTGAAAGGGTAAAGACTCCTGAGCCCAATGGGATCAGGGGAGAAGCTAGGAATAGTGGTGCACACCACTGACCCCACCTTTCAGGAAGCAGCCTGAGGTGGATCTCTGTGAGTTCAAGGTCAGCCTAGTCTGCATAGTGAGTTCCAGGTAACCAAGAGCTATATGGGGAGATCTTGTCTCAAACAACCAGGAAAAAAAAAAAAAAGCTTTTCAAACACTTTCAAAAATCCATCATCAGCAAGCCTGAAATAAGTCACTCCTTACAAGAAGAATTACCTGCTGGCAATTATTCAACAAATTATAAGGGAAACAGGAAACAATATTTGTTTTATCTAATCAGCCATTTAAGGAAAGTGCAATCAACATGGTTCAAAGTCCTGCTTCCCAACTATGTAAATAATAAAACAATAAAATTTGGGACGTGAAGGAGCTCTAGTAAATAATCCGGCAGCCAGCGCTTCAGTGGTGCACACTTTATGAGCAGCATTTGAACTTTATAAGGAATCCAAAGCACATCTATTTTTATTATGATTATTAGTTATTCTATTCATGTACACCTCCAATGATACTCCTCCATCTTAAGCTCGCTAAAATCTCTTTCTTTCATCCTAACCATTTTTGTTGGTTTCTGAAATAAATCCACAGATAATGTAAACATTATTTCAGACCCATTGATGACGGATGAGCTCTTTCTGACTAGAATTCATACTTTCCCACATTGAGCCATGGCAGGTGGGTACTCATATACAAACTGAGCCAAGAACTGACTTGTGTGGTTTTAGTCCTTGGCTTTCTTCACAGCTATTTATTTTTATTTTAGTTTGATTTACTTCTATTTCAGTGGTTCTAAAAACGTTTGATTGAACGATTTAAACTCCTTGGCTCCGAAGTCCAATGCTTCATTTTGACAGTGGTAGAAGCTTTTAGTTCACCCTTGGACATCTTACATGGTCCGTTTAATTTAGATGCTTGGATCCTGTTGACGTTTGGATTGTAACAACCACAGATAACATATTCTATCTCCTTAGAATTACCAGGGTCAAGGAATCTTTCCCTTGGAAGATGAGAACAACTACAAATTAAAGATGTAATTTATGGTATTTATACGCATGCATATCCACAAGAGCACAAGCATATGTACAGATACACATGCCATACAGAAGGTCTGTCCACAGGAAATGACAGCCGCTAACCATCATGTGGACTTTGAACTAATTTTGAAAGCACCATCCATGAAACGTGAGAGCACACATTACTACTGCCTGCTGACTTACATGAGATAAGAGAATGTGATATCTTAGGAAAGTGTTTATGATCCTTTCTGGTTACGTCCTTCAACACATTGCACCTATTGAAACTGGGCAGTACCCAGCTACCTTCCACTACAACACATATCCGTATCCTTTCCTCCATGGCTTGGATCCTTCAATTTCAGCATTCCTATTGATCAAGACAAAAAACCAGACAGCTAGGGAAGGAATGGGTTGGATGTCCACACCACACAATTTGCGCTTTTTAAACCACCCGGGAGTCACTGCCACTGGAGGGAAGGGAGTATAACCATAGACTTAGAGGCAACCCAAGCACACATCCTCAACAGTTGGGAAGCAATATCCTTGTGGTCAGCCTGGCTCCTGCTGATCACATGCAAACTGCCACGGTTACACCTGTTATCTGAAGCACCGAGGAAGTAGAGGGGGGAGGATTTTAAGTTCAAGGTTCCTTCTTAGCTACACAGAAAGTCTAGGGCTTGCTTGGGCTATAAGAGACTGTATCTCAAAAATATAAATAAATAAAAATAAAACAAAACAGAAAAGCAGAGAAGAAAGCAAGTCTCTACCAAACAGCAATCTTGATTCTCCGATTGGTTGCCTTCAACACTTCTGAAAGGTATTTCTCACCTTCCCCAAAGAGTCCAGGATGGAGGTGAGAACCTGACTGGCCCACGGGACTTCCATCTCTAGAACACAGTCTCGGAAACTTACCTAACATGAAGATATTCCTATTCAGCAGGCTCCACTCTTGTTCTTAGTTTCATGACAAACTCATGTTCATGGGTTGGGTAAGAGATGACATTTTATTTTTATGTGGATGGGGTCTGTGGTGACTAGGGTCACTATTACTCTGAGGAAACACCATGACCAAGAGCAAGTTAGGGAGGAAAGGGTTTATTTAGCTCACACTTCCACATCAGAGTCCTTTAGTGAAGACAGCAAGGGCAGGAACCCAACTAGGGCAGGAACCGAACCTGGCGGCAGAACCTGATGCAGAGGCTATAAGAATACTCCTGATTGGCTTACCAATCCTGGCTCACTCCTCTTGCTTTCTTAAAGAATACAGGGCCACTAGACCATGAATAGCACTACCCACAATAGGCTGGGCCCTCCCCATCAATCACTAATTAGGAAAATGCTCTACAGCTGGATCTTATGGAGGCAGTTTTTCAGTTAAGGTTCCCTCCTTTCAGATGACTCCAGTTTGTATCAAGCTGACATAAAACTAGCTAGGCAATTGACCCCTTGTTGACTTGACACACAAATATATCACTGTTAAGCCATACCTTTTTGTTTCTTGTTCATCTGCAAGATCACACCTTAACATCAATATCATAAAATAAAACACTTTGCAAATGTAAAAAGTCCCACAGTCTTTACAAGTTCAGATGCTACAAAATCCAGGCTTTGTGCCATGCCTCATCTGTTCTCCATGACTCCTTCAAGCCTTCAGACCCAGCACCACCTGGATGACTCATATTACCAAGTTTAGCTGCCAGCGTGAGGTGTAACCTACGCTGTCACAGCTAGAACACAGCTTCTATGCGCTCTCAGGAAACACTTTTCAGAAACACCTTACTTCCGTGATACTGAGTGAATTTTGTCTTTGAGTTTGTTTATATAGTGGATTATGTTGGTGGATTTTCGCATATTGAACCATCCCTGCATCCCTGGGATGGAGCCTACTTGATCATGGTGAATAATGGTTTTGATGTGTTCTTGGATTCAGTTTGCAAGAATTTTATTGAGTATTTTTACATTGATATTCATAAGCAAAATTGGCCTGAAGTTCTCTTTCTTTGTTGCGTCTTTGTGTGTTGTAGATATCAGAGTAACTGTGGCTTCATAGAATGAATTGGGTAGTGTTCCTTCTGTCTCTATTTTGTGGAATATTTTGAGGCATATTGGTATTAGTTCCTCTTTAAAGGTCTGGTAGATTTCAGTCTTAAAACCATCTGGCCCTTTTTTTTTTTTTTTGAGAGGTTTTTAATGACTGCTTGTATGTCCTTAGGGTTTATAAAAATGTTTAGATAGTTTACCTGATCTTGCTTTAACTTTGGTACATAGTATCTGTCTAGAAAATCATCCATTTCATCTAGATTTTTCAGTTTTGTTGGATTTTTTAAAATTTTGTCAGTTTCTGTTGTTATGTCTCCCTTTTCATTCCTGATTTTGTTAATTTGGATACTGTCTCTGTCTCCTTTAGTTAGTTTGGCTAAGGGTTTATCTATCTTGTTGATTTTTCTCAAAGATCCAGCTCTTGGTTTTGTTGATTCTTTGTATCGTTCTCTGTATTTCTAATTGGTTGATTTCAGCCCTGAATTTGACTATTTCCTACAGTCAATTTTTCTTGAGTGTGCTTGCTTCTTTTTGTTCTAGAGCTTTCAGCTGTGTTGTTAAGTTGCTAGCACAGGATCTCTCCAATTTCTTTATGAAGGCACTTAGTGCTCTTAGCATTGTTTTTATTGTGTCCCATAGATTTGGGGATGCTGTACCTTCATTTTCATTGAATTCTAGACAGTCTTTCATTTCTTTCTTTATAAATTAATCTGGCAGTTCCTCAGAAAGTTGGAAATGGTTTTACCTGAACACTCAGCTATACCGCTCCTGGGCATATACCCAAAAGATGATCTACTATACCACAAAGACACATGTTCCACTATGTTCATAGCAGCCTTTTTTCGTAATAGCCAGAAGCTGGAAACAACCCAGATGTCCCTTAACTGAAAAATGTATACAGAAAATGTGGTCCATTTACACAATGGAATACTATTCAACTACTAAAAACAAGAACATCATGAATCTTGCAGGCAAATGGGTGGAATTAGAAAATATCATCCTGATCGAGGTAACCCAGACCCAAAAGGACATGCATGGTATATTCTCACTGATAAGTGGGTATTAGCTAAAAAGTACCGAACACTCATGATACAACTCACAGGCCATATGAAGTTTAACAAAAGGAAGGCCCAAGTGAGGATGCTTCAATTCCACTTAGAAGGGAGAACAAAATAATCATGGAAAGCAGATGGAAGAGAGGAACTGGATGGGAGAGGGGAAGGGAGGGGAAAAGGTGGGGGCAGGATTAGGCATGGAAGGAGATAGGAGAGAAGCCCAGAGGGCCAGAAGAATGAATGGAAATATGCAGCTGTGGGGGTGGGGAGTGGGGGAACCTCTAGAAAGTCCCAGAGACCTGGGATGTGAGAAGCTCCCAAGACTCCATGGGGATGTCCTTAGCCAAAAAGCCAACAGTAGGAAAATGGAACCTGAAGGGACCACCTCCAGTAGATAGACAGGGCCCCTCGTGGAGAGATAGGGCCACCTACCCATCTTCAAAGATTTTGACTCAGAATTGTTCTTGTCTAAAGGAAATGCAAGGATAAAATGAAGCAGAGACTGAAGAGAAGGCCCAAATTGAGATCCATCCCGTGAGTGGGCACCAAACCCTGACACTGTTACTGATGCTATATTGTACTTGCAGACAGGAGCCTAGCATGGCTGTCCTCTGGGAGGCTCTACCTGCAACTGACTGAGACAGATGCAGATACTCACAGCCAACCATTGGACTGAGGTCCAAGACCCCTATGAAAGAGTTAGGAGTAGGATTGAAGGAGCTGAAGGGGATTGCAACCCCCATGGGAAGAACAACAATATCAACTAACTCTGACCCCTCAGAGCTCCTGGAGACTGAAAACCAACCAAAGAACATACATAGGCTGGCCTGTGGCCCTCAGCACATACAAAGCACATAACAAAGGGCTGCCTTGTCTGGTCTCAGAGGATGTGCCTAATCCTGTAGAGACTTGATGCCCCAGGGAAGGGGGATGCTAGATAGGGGTGAGGTGGGGTTGTGAGGGTATATGAGGGAGGGGGTGGGCAGGTAGGGGAGCACCCTCTCAGAAGCAAAGGGTAGGGAAAAGGGGTGAAGAACTCTGGGAGGGGGTACCCGAAAGTAGGGACAACATTTGAAATGTAAATAAATAAAATAATTTAATTTAAAAATAGAAACTAAATCTACCTTAGTGGATAAATACCCCTACACCCTCCTTCCTCTTTGTAAATATAAATCCATTGCTTATTTCTAATTCAAGTATTTATTTTTAGGTCACAAAGGACAGTCACCTTGAATTTCAGATTGGCCCTTCTATTCTTCACACCTTGATATGTTGGGAACGAAGCTGAACAGAAAATGTCTAATGGAGACATTAGACAGAAAATGTCTAATTTATTCTATTGTTCAGAGATGGGAGTCTAAGTACCCATGCAGTTCTGAGGGTGTCCGGCGCATTGTGCAGGTGAAGGGACAGGACTGGTAAGAGTATTATTATAAGGGTGTCTGTGCACTACCCTAAACCAAATGAAGGTCCCGGAGTGCTAGACTGTGGCAGTTAACTTACAATCGGTACACATAATGCACAAATAAACACTAACACCTGTGCAAACACACTTGACGCCATGTGTGGACAATGCACGTTTGTACAACATCTAATCATAAAAAAATAAAATAAAATAAAATTGAAAACTAGGTGTGGCAAGGTGGCTTATCAGGTAAGGGTGATGACCACCACCAAGCCCGGCAACCTGAGTTTGCTCCCTGAAACTCACATGACAGAAGGGGAGAACCAACTCCAGCAAGCTGTCCTTTGCAGTATGAGGCTGCTATCCCCCCTAACAAATAAGTATGTTTATATTTATTTGCTTATATTTATATAATGTGGGCTGGAGAGATGGCTCAGTGGATAAGAACACTGACTGCTCTTCCAAAGTTCCTGAGTTCAAATCCCAGCAACCACATGGTGGCTCACAACCATCTGTAAAGGGGTCTGATGCTCTCTTCTGGTGTCTGGAAACAGCTACAGCGTATCATATAAATAAAATAAATCGTTAAAAAATATTTATATAATATCATAATAATCTTATTTTAGAATAGGGGCTAGGGTGCAGTACTGTGTCAGAGCAAATGGGGCCAGCTTCTTTGGAGGAAACAAAGTTAAAAAAAAAAAACAATTATTTAAAAAGAACTTTCTCCCAGTGATATGGTATAGTACAAAAAGAGAACTTTGAATATTCTGAATATTTTACTTAAATTTTTTTGAAGTTCATTTATTTTCTGTGCATGTGTGTTTTTTCTACATATATGTATGTGTACTAGGTGTGTTCCTGGTGACCTTGGAGCTAAGGAATGGGCATCAGGTCCCCTGGAGCAGGAGTTACTGATCTCCGTGAGCCACCATATGAGTCCCAGCAATTGAACTTGGGTCCTTGCAAAATCAACAAGCGCTATTAACTGCCAAGCCGTCTCTCCAGCCCCTCTGAGGTTTTCTTACTCATTGAGTAAACCAAGTCATTCCCAGGCATGGCCAACCTTTGACCTATGGCCGCATAAGGCCAAGGTGAATGGAACCCATCACAAAATTGCAAACTTGCTTAAACATTATGAGGGTTTTTTTTAATACCATTTCTTCTAGATCTTTAACTATTTATTTATTTATTTATTTATTATTTATTTATTTATTTATTTATTTATGGGGGCATGTGTGTCATGGAACCCGTGTGAAGGTCAGAGGACAACATGCAAGAGTAGAGTCTCTTCTTCCATCATGTGGGTCCTGGGTATCAAATTCCTGTCATCAGACTTTATCAACTGAGCTCATTGGCTGTTGCTGCTTCCTCCTCCTCTTCTTTCCCCTCTTCTTCCTCTTGTTCTTCCTTCTCCTCTTCATCTTCTCTGTCCCCTGGCCATTTCTCCCACACCAGCATCCCCTTCCTCAAACTCTTTGTACTCACCTGTGTTCTAGTCGCACATCAGATCTGGATGTCTGTGCAATGTGTGTGTCTCTCTCTGTCTCTGTGTGTGTCTCTGTCTCTCACTCCTTGTGTGTGTGTGTGTGTGTGTGTGTGTGAGAGAGAGAGAGAGAGAGAGAGAGAGAGAGAGCGTTTGCAAGACCCAGAGATTGAAATCAGGTTATCAAGCTCTGCAGAAAGAACTCTTGCTGTCCCCTAAATGTTCTTTTCCAGTGATGGAAATGGCGCACTCCTTACTTGTCACTTTCCTAAGCTCTCCCTTGGCTGATCGCCTTACAGTCAGCCTTCTTTCCCTGTCAACTTTTGTTTATTCCCTGCTTCCCCCCAGTACACATGAACAGGTTTGTTTCATTTTTATTTGTTTTTGCCTTTCACTGATGTAGTCCCAGTGCCTGGATCAGAGTATATCACAGAGTAGGTGTTTTACAAGCATTTCTTGACTGAATTCTGGCCATAGGACCTCATGGTTAGCAAGGGGTGGAATTTGTTGAAGTAATTTTCCTAGTTTCCTGCCCAAAGGAAAGACAAGACATAAGTGAACAATCCGGAGAGACGTTTTCAAATTTGGAGGTGTCTAGGGGGTTGAGGAAGGGGGAGAATAAAGTTCATACAATTTTATTTAATGAAATTAGGAAGAAAAGCAGCGAGGAAATGTAATAGAATCATTCGGTGAAGCAGACAAGTGTTTCTGGGCAGGCCTGCAACACAACGAAGCTACTCATGTTGGCAAGGGTTGGCAGCTGTCAAGGTCAACCCCAAATGTCAGCACCCAGGAGGAAAATGAGGAAAGACTCATGTAGCCAGCACACACGGAATCAATAGAGGCATTAGAATAAACACAGATATACAGATGACAAGACAGGCAAGATTAAATATTTACCCTGTGCTTGAGATAAATGTGTTGGCAGAACACCGAGGCTAGGGAGACATTGGAGAATTTGCTGTGTCAATGGGGCCAGGTGGGGCCAGATGGGAAGCGGTGGCTGCCTCTCCTCTGACATTGTCACTGTTCCCTCATCCTTGGCATCAGAATAACTTCCCAGCTTACAGCAATTGTCTTCCCAGCTCGTGGCTGGGCATGTGATTATATCTGTTCTGACTAAGTATGTATCTTCTAGGAATTGCACTATCAGGGCCTACAGGAATCATGGTCAGGCCATTTCATTACCGGAATGACACAGTCCATGGGTCATGTTGGGTAAGGAATTATTAAGAAAAGGACCAGAGACACTCCCCATCAATCAAATAAGAGAAGGTATATACAGCTTCCTGCATGCTGGGTACATAACACTTGTAGTCTACTGACTCCCTATGGGGAAGGGTTTTTGTTGCCTGCCCTTTACTGCAGGAAATAAAGCTCAGACAGAGGAGCTGCCACGTCCTCGTTTCTCATCATGTGACCCCACCTTCCTATTGCCTCTTCCATAGCCTCTCCCCATCTCCCTCTCTTAGATCACAATAGTGTCTTAACCTGTTTCTACTTCTGTTCTCTTTCCAGGGACAATCACATGGAACACCTTTGAGTTAAAGGGTGTTTATTTGAAAAGAAATTTTTTTCTTTCTTCTGGAGTCTTAGCCAGTCAGTATTCATCCAGTTTATCATTTACCCTTATACTTGTTAAGGCCTGAATGGAAATGTTAAGGCCTAGGTAACTGTTCCCTGGCTAGCCTGCCATTTTGTGCTATTACTAATATTATAAACAAACTTTCTTATATGTTGTTTCTGCTGTTACTAGGAAACTTTCTCATGCCCAAGTTGATTGCATACTCTGTTATGTTCTGTGCCCGTGGAAACTAATCATGATAGAAGTCCACAGAACTGCTTTGTATAGGTACCCTCAATAAGCTTTGACCCAAAACAATCATCTAGTGGCACTTCCTGCATCTCTGTATACGCTTTTATGGTATTTGCCTTCCTGGGCTGCCACTGGGATGGACCCCAACATGAGAGACACATATATCTACTTAGAATAAGACTTCCATTTTAACCAGGGGTCGGTTAAAGTTTAAGTTCCCAAGACATCCCTGGGAACTAACATCATTCTTGGCAGAAAGAGACATGTACATGGATGTACTGGCTAGTTTTGTGTCAACTTGACACCGCTGGAGTTATCACAGAGAAAGGAGCTTCCGTTGAGGAAATGCCTCCATGAGATCCAACAGTAAGGCATTTTCTCAATTAGTGATCAAGGGTGAAAGGCCCCTTGTGTGTGGGACCATCTCTGGACTGGTAGTCTTGGGTTCTATAAGAGAGCAGGCTGAGCAAGCCAGAGGAAGTAAGCCAGTAAAGAACATCCCTCCATGGCCTCTGCTTCAGCTCCTGCTTTCTGACCTGTTTGAGTTCCAGTCCTGACTTCCTTGGTGATGAACAGCAGTATGGAAGTGTAAGCCGAATAAACCCTTTCCTCCCCAATTTGTTTCTTGGTCGTGATGTTTGTGCAGGAATGGAAACCCTGACTAAGACAATGGATAACTCACATCCTGATTGGCAAGTTGCAACAAAAATATTAAACAAGGCAAGTTCCCACACAGTTAAATACCCCAACCAATGGGGACAGGATAAATAAACAACAAAGACATATCCCTAAGGAAATCCCCTATCCCTACATCCTGATTGGTAAAACAACTCAACACAGACGTTTGTGGATTTTAGGCTTTAAAATCCTATAGAATCTTAACTCAGTGCCATGGTTACATTCTAGAAGCTAGACCGTAGCCCTGATCAATCAGTCCTGGGGTGTATGATCAATAAACTATCCCTGTCTGAGGTCGGTGTTCATGTGGTTTGTGAGGTGACTCCTGGACCCCAACAATACTCAAGCCTAGTTTCAAAGAAGGATTTTATTAAAATACCCTTCAAGCACACCATAACAAGAATTAGAAATGAGAAAGATGATGGGGCTGCAGAGATTGCTCAGAGTATAAAAATGCTTGCTACACAAACATAAAGACCTGAGTTTTAATCCCCAGGAAGCATCTAAAAGCCAGGTATAACCACATGCCCATTGAGGGGAGAAGAGAAGAAAAGGGAGAGACAGAGACACGGAGAGAGACAGGGAGAGGGAAAGGAGAGAGAGAGAGAACATGACCACCAATCTCCTGTTTGAAAAAGGGGTGCAATGAACCACTGTTGAAAGGTTTTCCCATGAGTGACTTCCTGCAGTCTGGATGGTAGTGCCTCGGCAAACGCCCGGCATGGCACATTTCCAGCAAAGCTATGGGGTTTAACTGGTATACCCGAGACCCCAAGAACCTAAGCCGAGGAAGCAACCAAGGAGTCACCAGGTTTTCTGTCTGTCTCAGCCAAATGCAGAGAGGCACAAGCCTGTGAGGTGGAGGGTGGAGACCATTCATTCTCTGTGCAGACTGCAAGCACCCGTTGCTGAAAGGCGGGCAACCAAGGAGCCAGTGTAACAATGGTTTATCTCAGCTGCCTGCAGGCCACGGCTCTGAGCAGTTACTTCCTCCTGAGCCTTCCAAGACAAACCATCAGCAAAACCAATTGAAAGTAACTGAAGTCAATAACCAGCTTCCTGGGATTACGATAATCAGCTACTAGGAGCACACACCCAATGCCAAGGAGCTTTGAACATGTGAAAGGTTCGGAGAACAATACCCTCCTTTTTGGTCCAAAGGTAAGCATCTCCCTGTGTTCTGGTAGCTAGAAAAGGTTCACAAGGATAGCCCAAGACTCTGGAAAGGCACTGATGAGTAGGAGCAAGGCTGTTGGTCCCTGTGCCGTGCTCCCTCCCACCCTCCAGACCCCCAGCCACTCACTGGATGGCAAACAGGGAAGTTACTCTTCTATGACCCACGCTCACTCGGAGTGTGGGGTCTGATAAAGATCCTATGAGATTATAAAGGTAAGAGTCGCAGCTAAGGTCACTCAGTTCCTCTGTCTGATAAAGGCCGACAAGGGGAACCCTGTCCCTCATTCCAGCACAACTGCTTTTTTTGTGACTCACTTCTTCCAGGGACAGGAGTCAGAGGCTCCCCTGCCTGTGAGCAAGGCCCAGGCAATATACTCTGACATAAGGATGCTTCCTTCCCTGTTGTCTCTCAGTGTGACTCCAAGATGACCGCTCCACAGACTCCAGTTCAGCCAAGTTCTCCTGAAAGCCCAGATATAGGGAAACTTGAAACTTGGAAAAATGATTCCCTACATTTTCCATCTTTGGGGTCTGTGTGTGTTTATGTAAATACATGTATGTATATGTGTGGTGGCCAGAGGTTGGCTTTTGGTATCTTCCTTGCTCACTGTCCACTTTTTTTTTTTTTTTTTTTTTTTTTGAGAAAGGGTCTCACTATGTATCCCTGGCCAGCCTGGGATTCTCTATATAAACCAAGCAGACCTTGAACTCACAGAGATGCACCTGCTTCTGCTTCCTGAGTGCTGGGATTAAAGACACAACCTGCCTATACCACCTTATTTTTTGACCATTTAGCTAGGCTGATGAGGTCAGTGAAACCCCTGGCTCCTCCTGTCTGCTCACCTTCGCTGTTGTGAGTGCAGGCCCACACATCAGGGTTTTTATTTACTACAGGTGCTAGGTAGGATTGGCCTCAGGTCCTCAAGTTTTCATGGCAAGCACTTTATACGCTGAGCCATCTTTTCAGCCTCTCTGACTTTTCCTCTACAGTAAATAAAGCAAATGGAAGACTGTCTGAATGGGACTTACGGTTCAAAAACCCAAGGAGAGCAGACGTTTCCTCACAGGTGAGAGCAGTTTTTGGGGTGTTTAGTATGCAAATGAAGCATCTCCTGTAGAGATAACATGGGGGCCCAAGACCTCGAATAGCCTGGGAGAGGTGGGGCTTTGGTACTGAGAGGATTTCTACACCCAGTTGGTGGAGATAAGAAAGACTCAGACACAGAGAGAGGAGTCAAGAAAAATGAAACTGAAAAGAAAGATCTCTAACAGTGGCTCTCAGCCTTCCTAATGCAGGAAGCCTTTAATACAGTTCCCCATGTTGTGGTGACCCCTACCACAAAATTATGCATTGCTACTTTATAAGTTTATGTAATTTTGCTACTGTTATGAATCATAATGTAAATATCTGATATGCAGAATATCTGAAATGTGACCTCCCCCCCACCAGGGATCTGGAAGCACAGGTTGAGAACTACTGATCTAGAAATGCATGCTCCTGAAGTCTGTAGAAATCTCTCTCCTCAGCCTCCCTCACAATGACTCTGTGTTCCTTGAAATCGCTTGCTGGCATCCCTCACTGCAAGCATAGTCTCTCCTATCCTGTTTAACTCACCATACCCGGAGCCTCTCTGGCTGCTGCAGACAAATGCAGCCCTGAAGTCCACAGCCTCCTGACTCCTCTCTGCCATGATAGCCCACAGGTCAGCTCACGCACCAGTTACCTCAGATCTCAGCCGACAGGAGGGTGGGTAAATGGCCTTCAGGGCATCCTCTGCTAGATTTGGGGCTCTCTGACGTCTGCTCCCACACAGGTTTGTGTGTGAGGTAGTTAGCACTCCTCCAGGTAGAAATCAGATCCCATCACTGAACTCCATTTTCTTCGGTATCAGTCCTCTTCCTGAGCCCAGATATCTATTCAGATACAACTCACCTCAGCTCCACTGAAGCCCAGATCACATGGGGGTTCATCTTCCACAGCTGGGTGGGATTTGGAATCACCAAGGAAACCTCTCTCTAGGCAAGTTCGTGAGGTAGTTTCTAGGTTGGATTAATGGAGGCAGATGAATAGCACCACTCCCCGGGGTAGACTGGGAAAAATGGGGGGAGTGAGCTCAAGATCAGCGTTCGCGGCTCCGTGCTTTCTGACTGGACATCGCGGCTCCGTGCTTTCTGACTGGACATCGTGGCTCCGTGCTTTCTGACTGGACATCGTGGCTCCGTGCTTTCTGACTGGACATCGTGGCTCCGTGCTTTCTGACTGGACATCGCGGCCGTGCTTTCTGACTGGATATGCAATGTGGTCAACTCCCTCGTGCTCCTGCTACCAAAATAAGCCCTTCCTCCCTTAAACTCCCCCTTTCAAGTATTTTTGTCTCAGCCATGAGAAAAGTGACACCACACACCCGAGATCCCAGGACTTCCAGCCTCCTGAACTTCAGCTGTATAGTCTCAGGGCTTCAGAGCACGGAGGATGTGTGGAGCTAAGTAAGGGTCCTTGCCACACTTGACCTCCTCTGATTTGAAGAGTGAGTTGCTGGGTATGGCTCCCAAGAGGTTTTTTGTTTTTTGGTTTTTTTTTTTTTTTGGTCCACTTGATACAAACTAAAGTCAAATGAGCAACAGCCTCAATTGAGAAAAATTCCCTATCAGACCAGCTTGTAGGCAAAACTGTGGGGGCAATTTCTTGATTGATACTCCATGGGGGAGGGGCCAGCTCACTGTGGACAGTGCCATCTCTGAGCACAGGGTCCTGAATTGTTTAATAAAGTAGGCTGAGCAAGCCATGGGGAGCAAGCCAGTACCTAGCAGTTCTTTGTGGCATTTGCTTCAGTTCCTGCCTCTGGGTTCCTGTTTGAGTTCCTGGCCTGACTTCACTCAGTGGTAGACTGTGATTAGGACACATGCACAATAAATAAATAAATAAACAAATTCCTCCCCAAGTTGCTTTTGGTCTTGGAGTTCATCACAGCAATAAGAAGTCAAACTAAAACAGCCAGGAAGAGTCAGCACCACAGATAACAACATCAAGAGGGTCCTCTTGAGTTTCTAGTTAGTGGTTGGCTCTTAAATGGCTTCTGAGGGCTTGAGGGCTCATGTGTTGAAGGCTTGGTACCCAACTGATAGTACAGTATGAGGTGGTGGAACCTCGTGAAAAGAAGCTAGGTCACTGGGACTGTGATGAGGGTGGCTTTCCTCTGCCACATACTCCCCGGAGATGTTCAGCCTCATTTTTGTCCATGGGAAAGAGCCAAGCAACCATGGGCTGAAGCCATGCGCCAAGAGGATCCTTTCTCTCCGGCTTTCTCTCAAGTCACAGCTATGGAAACCTGACTTACTCATTTTGGGAATGCAGACTAATTCTCTCCCTGCCGCTCAGCACCCATCCTAGGACTGGACTACTTACCCAGCCATCTTCTCTCCTCTTCCTCCCCTCTCCCTGGCTGATCACCTCCAGTTCCTTCCATCCGTGTTCAGGTAGGTTCTCCTCTTCTGACCCCCTCACTGTCCTGTCCTTCCTTCTTTCCCCACTGATCTCGGAGGAATGCTCACCCCACTGTGCACAGAAACCACCTGGCCTCTTTCTCACAGGCCTCAAGGGACCCTGAAGGTCTGGGCTGTACCTGGGAGTCTGAGTTCCTAACAGATTCCAGAATGAGGCATCTCTGACCCAGTCCCCTCTTCTGAGTGGTCAAGCCTTCCCATCAGAAGCAGCTGAAGCTTGTTAGAAGCAGGCCTCCATTTTTCTTTTTCTTTTTTTTTTTTTTTTGCTATATATATACTTTAATTTAAAATTTGTAAGAATTTCATAGACGAGTGCTACATTTACAGTAGCTTCACCCCTCCCCTCCCCTCTAATTCTTCTGATCTCTTTTCTTCCTTCCTTCCTTTCTTCCTTTCTTTCTTTCCTTCCTTCCTTCCTTCCTTCCTTCCTTCTTCCTTCCTTCCTTCCTTTCTTTCTTTCTTTCAATTGGTTATTTTCTTTATTTACATTTTAAATGTTATCCCCTTTCTTGGTTTTCCCTCTGAAAACCACCCTCCCCCATCCCCTATCCCCTCCCCCTGCTCACCAACCCACCCACTCCCGCTTCCTGGTCCTGGCATTCCCCCACACTGGAGCATACAGCCTTCATAGGACCAAGGGCCTCTCCTCCCATTGATGTCCGACTAGGCCATCCTCTGCTGCACGGGCAACTAGAGCCATGAGTCCTATCATGCGTGTTCTTTGGTTGGTGGTTTAGAGGCAGGCCTCCTAATCCAATTCTGCCTTTTAACAGGATCTGCAGCTATAGAGGAGATGCCTCGAAGGTCCGAATCCTGGCTGCACATCAGAGTCACCTAAGAAACCGGAAAACAATCCCAATACTGCAGCAGCTAAAATCGACCGCATTCGATGATATGCATGAAGCATCAGCCACTCTATAGCTTTCCCAGAGATTCCAGAGTCAGCCAGGGCTGAGAGAACCCTGCTTCAGAGACTCCGTGTGACTCCACAGTCAGCCAGGGCTGAGAACCCTGCTTCAGAGACTCCATGTGATTCCAGAGTCAGCCAGGGCTGAGAACCGTGCTTCAGAGACTCTGTGTGCAGGTCTTACCTTTGAGAACACTGCTTAGATCAACAGAGGACATGCTGTAACCTGGAGCTTCCCTGGTCAGTTTCAAGGCCCATTTGTTCTTGGCAGCTGCCTCAACTTCTAATTCGTTTTGCTGTCAGTACAGGACAATGCTTACAAATGTTATTCTGGGCTGTCGTGATGGCTCAGTGACAAAGAGGCTCCTGGACAAATCTAACATGAGCTTGATCCCTAGAACCCATGTGATGGAAGGAGAGAACTGACTCTTGAAAGCTGTCCTTTACCTTCCAAGCACAAACTCACACACCCACAGTGGCTTTAAAAAAAAAATGTGGATTTTTTTTAGGAGGGCAAGTAGCTGGGAGTAGGGAAGGTCAGGATGGCAGCATGGATTCTGGAATGTATGACAGGTACTTGTGATACTGAGGGAACCTGGAGGCCAGCTGGGCTTTGATATGTCCCTTCTGCCACAGGTCAGAAAAACGACTTTTTTGGGGGGAGGTGCAGATGGGAACCAGTTTCATAGGTTTCTGAGGAATGATGGCTTTTGATGGCTTTTGTTTAACCACCAGAAATCTCATAGTCCAGCTTGAGCTCATTTCTAGACAAATGATCAACCTGAGACCTAACAGTGTCCACTTTTAATCCCAGAAATAGGGAGGCAGAGGCAGGTGAATCTCTATAAATTCAAGGCCAGTTTGGTCACATAGTTAGTTCCAAGCCAGCCAGGACTACATAGAGAGACACCAAATTGTTACATATGTTGTGACCGATGAGAGAGGGTCGCAGTTTGCCACAGACACCCTGGCAGCTGTCCCTGGATCTTATTTAGCCATCTCTGAGTATGAGTAGATTCATTGATCCCAGTACTTACTCAAGAGTCTGAGGCAGGAGGATCTCTAGTTTGTGACCAGCTTGGGCCAAATAGTAAGGTGTCGTCTCTAAAAATACTGAACGCTTCCCTCCACAGTGCTAGCCCAAATTCTGACTTCATCATAGCCCCGCCTCCACCACCCCTGCTCTATCACCCTCTGCCCCAGTGCTGGAATTCTGCCCCCCTGACCTTCAGTGTTTCCCGAAACCACTCCGGTCTCTTCTTCCCACAGTCACTAACTGAACCGAGTCTAAGCCTCTGTCCCCTCGCCCACATGGAAGAGCCCATGAAGTCATGGCTGGGCTCTCTGGAAGTTCTCATCTTCTTTTTCTATAGCTGTAAATATTTATTTCACACTATCCACTGGCTACTCGTTAGTTATCACCCATTTTCTAGGCTGCCTTGGTTGGTGTTCTAAGTGCTGTGAAGAGACACCACGGCCAAGGCAAGTCTTATAAAGGAAAGCATTTAATTGGGGCTTGTTTTACAGTTTCAGAGGTTCTGTCCATTAGCCTCGCAAGGGGGAGCATAGCATAGCACACATGCAGGCAGTTGTGGTGGCCGGGAGTTATATATCCAGCTCTATAGGCAGCAGGCAAATAGATCACCACTAGGCCTGGCTTGGGATTCTGAAACCCCAAAGCCCATCCTCAGAAACTCATTTCCTCCAACAAGGCCATACTAACTAATCCCTGTCAAGAACTATCACTTCCTAACGGCCAAGCCTGAGTCCATGAGGGACATTCCTATTCAAACCACCACATAGTCCTTAGGGAGTACTTTGGTTCCTGAGACGGAGTCAGGAGACTTGGAATTGACAATTTGGAGGACTCTCTCACTAAGGTGCATTTTCAGTGAAGGAAATTCAAACGAAAAGGCCACCTGAGAGGCTCTGTGAAGAGGGCCATGCCTCCTAAAGCCACTTACAATAGGCAGCAGAGGACACATGGCAAGAGCGACAGTGAGGGACGTCGCAGGAAGGGACGCACAGCAGACAAGGACTTAGACGTGAGGCACCTGAGGACGGCTGCTGCAGTATGTTGGAAACAGTGTGTAAGTCAGATGTGCCGCCTCTGTGATTGATTGTCCTCAAAGCCACATTTAGGCTGTCCCCCCTATATCAGAAACTAAGGATCTTGTATCACAGGGTGTGTGTGTGTGTGTGTGTGTGTGTGTGTGTATACAAGCATGCCTACTCACACATATGGGGATCAAAGGACAACTTGAAATAGCCTGTTCTCTCCTTATCCACACCTGGAAGACTTACCTCTTGTCTTCCTGAAGGAGAGAACTGAGTCAAAAGACATTTTCAGCCAGTGGTGGTACACACACCTTTAATCCCAGCACTCGGGAGGCAGAGGCAGGTGGGTCTCAGAGTTCAAGTCCAGTCTGGTCTACAGAGCAAGTTCCAGACCAGCCAGGGCTACACAGAGAAAACATGTCTTGAAAAACTTAAAAATTAAAAAAAAAAAAGATATATTCAATTTAAGCAGAAGTTTATTTAGCAAAGCTAAGCGAAGCAGATACTCCAAAGTTGGATGGCAGTCGGCTGCCCCAAGGCGGGAAGGTGTCCAGGGAGTTCTGCACTGTGGACTGTAAAGGAGTTTTATGGATACTTAGGAGGTGGATGATATGATCGTGGCGTAAAGTGATCTCTCTTCCTTTCCAAATGGTGGTAGACCAGATCTCCCTTTTCAGGTCTCTCTTCCCATGAACTTTTTGAGAAGACTACAAAAGGAGGGTACATCAAACCCTCAATGCAAGTGATATTATAACCCCATCAGGTCTTGTGCAGATTCAGTCCCTCTCTTTAGGGCACAGAGGTGGGAGAAAGCCATTCAGAACATTAGGAGACACAGCCACCAACTTGCCACTCTCTGTGGTTTTCTTCTGCTACTTCGTGCGTAACTTCCTGCCCACCTGGTATCAGAAGGTGCAAGTCTCACACACAGATGTTTTGCATTCTCCTCTTTGCTTTCTGTAGCTTTCAGAGTCTAAGAAATGCAGACCTGCAGGCATTGCAACCCAGTGCAAGGATCCAGCACAGGGCTTTCTTCCTAGAAGCTTCCAGAATGTCATAAGTTGTGGTAGGAAACCACAAAGCCTGATGCCCAAGGTCAGGTGTTTTATACCTCTTCAGTTGCTGAGTGCCCTGAACCAAGACAGAGATTTATTTTTCCTGTTCTAAAATGGAGACAGTAATTTCTTAGTCACTGGGCTGTGAAATGAGATATGTACTTTAGAGCGTCTGACAACACAGATGTTGATCAATTAAAATGAGTAAGTTTGGAATCACCCAGATGGCTCAGCCCATAAAGCCACTTGCTGTCAAATCTAAGGACTGAGCTCAATCCCATGGACCCACATGGTAGAAGGAGGGAACAGACTCCCAAAAGTTGTCCTCTGACCCCCAACACAAAGCACTTCTTGTCTCCATCTGCACACAAACAAATCCCAAACAAATAAATGTAATAAAACTTTTTAAAAAGATAAATAAGCTTAGTTTCTCCATCTGAAAATGAGAACAAGGATAGTAACATAGTGAATGGTGTTGGAAAGACTAACTCTCAGGTCCAAAAGGTTTGTGTCTGTGGTGGCTCACACATTCCTTTATAGCACTTGGGAGGCAGAGTCAGGCGGAGCTCTGTAAGTTTGAGGCCAGCCTGGTCTACAGTTGAATTCAAGCACAGCCAGGGCTACACAGAGGAATCCTACCTCAAAAAAAAAAAAAAAAACAAAAACAAAAACAAAAAACAAAAAAAAAACCAAAAAACAAAAAAACCCAACTAACCAACCAACCAGACAAACAAACAAAAGAGTGATTTGTGAACCACAAAGTCTTGCACCTGGATTATCCTTAGGCCATTTGAAGAGCAGTATTTGGGTCTTGAAATTTTATTGTATTCTGCCATCTGGTGGTAAACAGTGCTCTGGATTCATTTTTAAAATAGCTGAAGCAAGGTTCCTGGGTCTTACGAAATCAGATCAAGCTATGCTATCTAGATTTTGAAACAGCTATAAGAGGAACCTATGAAACTTTTACATTACACAAATAATATATGAAACAGTTGAAATGCCCCCAAAGCACTTTGGAGGAGTTTGGAGAGCCGCATATAGTTGTCCCAATAGTTCTACCTGCCTCTTGGAATCTTACCCCCAAATACAGACTCTTCAGAAAGATTATTAGTTTGTTTTGTTTTGTTCTATTATTTTTAAAAATCACATTTTAAAAGAATTTATTTTATTTTAAAAAATGTATTCACTTTTATTCATTTGTATGAGTGTCTTGTCTGCATGCGTGTCTAGGCACTGTGTGCATGTCTAGTGCCTTTGGAGGCCAAAAGAGCCACTGAGTCCCCTAGAACTTGAGTCACAGGGAATCATGAGCCACCATGTGAGTGCAGAGAACTGAACCCCAGTTCTCAGCAAGAGCGGCAAGTCTACTTAACCACTGAGCTATCTTTCCAGCCCTGGTTTATTTTACTTGTGTGTATGTATCTGAGTGTATGCCATATTCAATGACCAGAAGGAGGTAGGGTCTCCTGGATCCTGCTGGGTCTCCCGGATCCTGCTGGAGTCACAGCACGTGTGAGATGCTTAATGTGGGTGCTGGGAGCTGAACTTGAGTACTCTCAACCACTGAGCCATCTCTCCAGCCTCCTGAATTACATCTCTCTATTTATTTTGTGTGTATGTGTGTGGTTTTGCATGTGTCATGATGGTTCATCTGTGGAGGTCAGAGGATGGTTTGCTGGGGCTGGCTCTTTTCTTCTACCTTGTGGGTCCTGGGGATAAAATTCAGGTAGACAGGCTTGGCAGCAGGCACATTTACCCGCAGAGCCATCTCACCACATCCAGTATGTATGTATACACACACACACACACGTATATATTTACAAAAATTGTGTGAGACTGTGTGCCTATTTGTTTATATGAGCACTAACTGCTTGTGGGTGCCTGTGGAGGCCACAGAGGGAATTGGATCCCCCTGGAAATTAGAGTTACAAGCAGTTGTGAGTTGCTGGGAACCAAATATGGGCCCTCTGCAAGAGAAGCAAGCATTCTTTTTTGTTTGTTTGTTTGTTTTGTTTTGTTTTGTTTTTTGAGACAGGGTTTCTCTGTATAGCCCTGCATTCTTAACACTGCAATGAGGGGCCTGAAAGCTGTAGAACCTGTAGGAGCCAGTCCAGAGCAAGGGCGGAGTCGAGATGCGTCCAACTCCCCTCCCAATCGAGACCGGAAGGAGTAGGACTGCTTCTTCCCTCCCTGCGCACGCAGTCTTACGCACGACCCCCCACCTCCACCACCCTTGAGATGTCATGTAGCCTGGTGGCCAGATTACGGGTGAAACTTCCGCTCTCGTAAGGACACGTCTATGGAGCATCTGGAATTCCTCTTCACGTAAACCAGACATCCCCAGCAGCTCGACTCCAGCCAATAATGTATACTCAGCCCGAAAACCACTATTCACCAAGGTTTATATAGTCCTTGTTACCCCCAATAAAGGAGAGCTGTTTCACTGAAAACTGTCTCCAGAGAAAGGTGTTTCTCCTGCACTCACGCAGACCGAGATCCTGTCTAACCCACCAGCCGACTAAGCTGCATTTCTTCCGGTCCAGCCTAGTGTGCAACAGGGCCTGGGTATCGCGAGGGAAAAAGCAGAGCTGGCATCAATACATCTCTCTCTTCATCTTCTTCCAGGGTTTGTACATGACTTCTCCTTTCCCTTCCTCTGTCTCCCCCCACCCCCCACCCTCCCCTCCACCCCCGTTTGTGATGGTTAATATTGGCAGTTAGGTAAGTTTACAATCTGCTAGGCTATGAGCCTCTGGTGCTGTTTGTGAGGGATTTTCTAGATTAAGTAAATCGAGATGGGAAGAGACACCCTAAGCGTGACTGGCACAGCTCCACGGGCTAGGGGCAGGGACTGAATAAAAACTAAGCTGAGCACCAACGTTCCGTTCACCCCCGCTTCCTCCTGACTGCAGATGCAGTGTGACCAGCAGGCTCGGGCACTGGCCGCCATGATACCGTGCACCTTTACGGACTGGCTGTGTTTGAACTGCGAACCCAAGTAAACCTCCCCATCTCAAGTTGCTTCTGTTGGGTATTTTGTCAGAGCCACGAATCAAGTAACTAATGCAGTTTAATTAATATTTGTCGTTGGTAAGCAAAGGAATGGATTTCATTGTGACACTTTCATACATCTGTGTCAATATAATCCATTATAATCAAATTCCTTTGCCTCCCCCACCAGCATCCCTGGATCCTCGGCTCCCTCTAGCTGATCCCCACCCCCTCAACAGTCTCCTCTTCTATGTTCCAGTCACACACACAGTCCATTACCTCCCCCCAAAAGTCCCCCCATCTTAAAGGCTCTCTCCTCCTTATGTCTTACGATCTTCTAAGTTATTTGTTTATTTATTTATTACCGTTGTGTTTGTGCCACAGTGTGTTGGAGTCAGTTCTCACCTTCTACCTTTCATTTGGGTTCCAGGTATGAAACTCAGTTGGGAGAGTTTGTGCAGGAAGGGCCTCCTTGCTGTGCTCCCCGACTTCTAGTTTTAGGACACACACACACACACACACACACACACACACGTTGTTTTCTTCCCCAAAACTTACCACCTCCTGCCTGGCCTGGTATTCACTAGTTTGTTTTCTATAACCACCCACCTCCTATGAGATTCACAGCTCTGTAAGGAGAACTGTTAGTCTGCAGAGCTGGTACCGTCCATACTATAGTGACATCCAGTTTCCTGTACTGCATACTTCCTGGCCCGCTTCTGACTTCTCTACCATTAGTTTGTTGTTCCAGAGAGAGTTGCGCCCAGCGATTCTTCCAGGCCCCTTCCTTGAGGCAGTAATCAATGAATGCTTTGCTTCTGGGCTCTCCGAATGCAGATTCCTTAGCAGTTCCCATTCTTGCCGCGTGGGGACAGCAAACACATTTACTTCTCACTCCTCCAACTCCTACAGGTGTCACAGTTCATTCGGATCTTTGTGGTCCAACCTAGTCTCGAGAAAAACTAAATCCAAAGTTATCGAGTAAACAAAGAACGGTAGTTAGGCATAAAAACAGACCAGCAACTATCCAAACCGGTCAGATATGCCCAAGACAACCTAATCATAATTACTGATTGCTGTACTTAGCCCCAGATTACCACAGAGCTGGGCAGGTCAGGGTTGGTGTAAGAGGCCCTGAACTCAATGCAAAATGCAAAGGAGCCAGATGCCTCAGTCATCAAGCTAAATAACACTTGGTTAAAATGTGTCTAAAATTAAAACTAATCAATAAAATACCCAGTATTTATAAAATTGTTGCGTCAGAGTGTAAAGAAAGGCCTCAGATGACAGACTTTACATATGTATAATGTGTATGAGTGTTTTGTCTGCAGGAATATCTGTGTACCACATGTGTATTCTTAATTCTGAGCCACCTCTCCAGACCCTGGCCCTTACTTATGATCTGTGTGTGTGTGTTTGTGTCATATGCATGTGTGTACTTCTGAAGCTCAGAGGTTGTTTACGTTCACAGGATAGCTCCCTCTGTCAGTCTCCACCTTATTTTTTGTGGCAGGCACACTGCTGAACAAGGTCTCCCAATTTCCACCAGACTGGTGAGCCTCTATGGTCTGCCCGTCTCTCCTCTCAGAGATGGGGTTACGAGCACATGCCACCAACCTTGGGGACTGGTGATCCAACCTCAGATTTTCCTGATTGTAAAGTTAGCACTTTATGAACCACATCCCCAGACTCTGTTCAATAATATTGAATTACTATACACTAATTGTACTAACCAGTCTGTATCATGAAGTTTTCATGGGTATATAGAATATACTTGATGATATCCATCCTTCTTTCAACAAGTCTGACCAGGGTCATATGGAACCTCAATGTACTTTTGATTTGCATGTCTCTGGTGGCTAACTGTGGCTTATGAACATTTTTTCATGACTTTATCAGCCATTTTTTTTTTTTACTTCTCTTGAAAATTCTATTGAATTTGTTTGATTGATTGGATTAGTTCTTCTTTGGGCATTTAAATTTTTTAGTTCATAATATTCTAAATATTAACTCCCTGTCACATGAATAGTTGACAGGAAAAAAAATTTGTCTTATTCTTCAGGCTCCTGACTCTAATAATTGATTCCTTTATGTACATATTTCTAACTTGACACAATATCATCTGTCAATTATTTGTTTCTTTTTTATTTACTTACTTATTAATTTTGAGACAAGTTCTCACCACGCACCTCCATCTGGCCTGGAACTTACTTTGTAGAATAGACTTGTCTCAAACTACAGAGATTTTCCCCTACCTCTGCCTCCTTTGTTCTGGGATTCTTGTGTGAAGAATGACATTGGAATTTTTATGAAAATTGCGTTGAATCCTTAAGTACCTGGCCTTTTAAAAAATGTTTCCTCTTGTTGGGGGCCACTCCTGCAATTGCACCCGCGTGGACTTGTGAGGGGACTGCTTACAGGAGTCAGTTTCACGCTTTCCAGTAGTGGGTCACCAGGTCACCAGGTTTAGTAGCAAACACTCACTGGTGGTTCGTTTTTGGCAACTTTATACAAACCAGACTCACTTGGGAAGAAAGAAAGTCATCCCATTATCTAAAGAGCAGGTCTGTGCAGCATGGTTGATGATGGATGTGGGAGGTTCCCACTTACTGTGGGTAGAGCCACCCCACCCCTCTGCAGTGTTCCCAGGCTGTATAAAAGAGCAAGCGGAGCAAACTGCTGGAAGCAAGCCAGTAAGCTGCACCTCTCCCTTGGGGGGCGGGGGGGGGTGTCTCTGCTTCAGTTCCTGTCCTGATTTCCCTGGGCCATGGAGCATGACCTGAGAGTTGTAAGCTGACACAAACCCTTTCCTCGCCACCACATCGTTTATGGACGTGGTGTTTTACCACAGCGTTGCTCAGCGTTGTTCAAGCTTGCTTCGGCAGTTCAGGGTCATTTGTGTTTCCATGTGGATTTTGTAATTTTTCTACTTCTGTGAAGAATGACATAGGAACTTCGATGGAAATTTTGTTGAATCAATAAGCTGTTTTGTGGCACGACTTCTTTCAAATCTTTTTTTTTATTATTTGTTTGTTTTGTTTTTTGTGACAGGGTTTCTCTGTATAGCCGTGGCTGTCTTGGAACTCACTTTGTAGATCAGGCTGGCCTTGAACTCAGAAATCCGCCTGCCTCTGACTCCCAAGTGCTGGGATCAAAGGCGTGCGCCACCACCACCCGGTGCCTTCTTTCAAATCTTAAGTCTCCCAATTCATGAACATGGGAGATCTTTATACCTTCTAGTATATTCTTTGATGTTCTACCAAAAGGAGTTATAATCCTTATCTTTGGCATAAAAGATATACAGCTACCGAGCTGGAGAGATGGCTCAGCGGTTAAGAGCACTTCCAGAGGACCTGGGTTCAATCCCCAGCACCTACATAGCAGCTCACAACTGTCTGTAACTCCACGATCTGACACCCTCACACAGACACACACAAAGGCAAAATACCAATGCAGATAAAAATAGATAAATTATAATAAATAAATAAGAGATGTGGCCACCTGTGGTGCCTATTAGCATAGCAAACCTCATGCTGGTTTCCAAGCAGCTCTTGGAGTCTTTAGTGTCACAAGTCCCTGTTATATGTTTCAAAGTTCAAGCTCCCATGCCAGCCCTTCTCACCTCCTCCTGGGCCCTCCCTCCCTCCCTCCCGTTCATGGCGTCCCTCCCCAGATCCTCAGTTCTCCCTGGAACTCTGCAACTCTTGCTATGTTTTTTCTCTGTGTTCTGCTCCTGCCTCTCACACTCTGTTCTCTCTGGTTCTCTGGTCTCTGACCTCTGCTGGTCTCCCCTCTCTCATACAACTCTGGTCCTGTCCATTCTACTCCTTTCTCTCCGATCTAGATTTTTCCAGATGCCTGTGGCTGGCCTCCTCTCATATCCACAACAAAAGCCTTCCCCTTAGCTGAGCATGGAGTGGTCAAGTCATCAGTGTATACAAAACCCATAGTGGGAGGAGACAGCTGACTCCCGCAGGTTTCCTCTGACCTCTGTATGTGCACTGTGGCACCCCCCACACGCATACATATACGTGTGTGTATACACACACAATACATAAAAATGTAATTTAAAACAATAACAAGCACAGTGCCTCGACCCTCTAATCCCAGCCCTTGAGAAATAGAGGCAGGGAGATTAGGAGTGCAAGGGCATTCTCATCCACATAGTGAGTTCAAGGTCAATGTCGGCTATGTGAGACTGTCTTAAAAAAATAAACGAAATGAGCAAGGATGGTCAGACAGAGGCTGGGGGTGATGGCCTGTCAGATAGAAAAGCCAGGATGTATAATCGGGTGCTTCCTAGAATCGGGCTTCCTACTTATGAGCAGTAGGATTTGAGATAAGTTGCGTCATCTTTACCTGACTGTAAAATGACGGACAATGGTATATACTAGATACTGTTAAACAAAATGAGTGAGCACACAGAAGCATCTCAGCGAGGGGCTGTGGGGATGGTGGGCAACTAGCATCACTTGATCTCCCAGAGAGCAGGAGTTTAGTTCCTAGCACGCATGTCAAGTGATTCACCACCATCTGTAACTCCAGCTCCAACGGATCCGATGCCCTCTCCTGACCTCCGTGAGCCAATGCTCACGTATGTATCACACGCGCGCGCACACGTATACTCACACATACACACATGTGCCCAATGGGATTAAAATTTTTTTAAAAAAAGAGCTTCAGCACAGACTTAAAAGGGTCCTTGGCACACAGCCAGCCAGGAACTGCTCACTGGCGCGACTCCAGAGGCAGCCAAAAATCAAGCAGTACCTCCACTAAGGCAGCTGGCCTGCCAAGGTTTTCTTCCCACGCTCAAAAGTTTAAAAGTCATTTAAAAGTCCCATGCCACACTTATTTGGAAATTTTATTCTCTTTATTGCAAATCTCTGGTAAAGGAAAAGACAGGGCAGCTGATTCTCCTTTAAACTTTGGCGAGAAGAGTACTCCATTGTCTTCGAGGGATGGCTGGCCTCCCCATAGCACACAGAATCGCTGTGGAGGGGGTCGGGGGTGGGGGTCGGGATAGGGCTGTGACACATACTGGTTGGTGCTGGTGACTGCCTCCCAGATGCTCTGACTTAATGGGCCAGGAGGTTGTTTGGTGTCAGTTGCTCTTTAAATTCCCCAAGTGACCCCAAGCAGCCAGGGTGGAGGGTCCCTGCCACAGTGTCTTGTCACATGGGTCGGCAACGGCTCGAATACCTGGCGGTATCACCAGCAGCTGTGTCACCTGCTTACATCACCTGCTAGGCCAGGGTCAGCAGGTGTCCCCTGTCCCCTCTTCCCAAGTGTCGTGTGTGCTCACCCTTCCCCCTTAGAGTCCCCAGGGGAGAGAGACACTGAGGAGGTGTGGCCCTGTCCTGAGTGAGACTTGTGCTTAATCACTCGATAAAACATGGCTAGCCGAGCACATAGGGAAAGAAGAAATCATACTGTCTGGTCACAGAGCATCACTGACTTCTCCTGGGTGGGCAGATCCTCCTGTATGGAGAGGAAACGATGTGTGGGGAGATGAAGAAATGCAGGATGGGTACATGTTCCTCACATAACCTCTCATGCATCCAAACTCAAATCAAAGTTTTCAAGGTCCCAAGAGTAGAATATTAGGTACTTTAGCAGCATATCTTACATGGGTCAACAGTAAGAGCCAGGTAGAATCTCATTGTGGTTTATTCTAGAAATAGAAAATGCTTTTGATTTTCCTGAGTCCTTGCACATGAGAGAGGAAAGGAAAGGATGGGGTGTTGTTCTTGGAACTTTTAAATGCTCTCTCTCTCTCTCTCTCTCTCTCTCTCCCCTCACTTTAACACAAAAGTGCAAATGGCACAGGCTCAAGTCTTCAATGACTCAAACATGGCAACTGAAAATAAAACGCCTGCAAAGGTGCAGGGACACCCGTCTCCTCGCAGTATTACAAATGTAGTCTCGCTTTGCCTCTCTGTCCATACAAAGGTGTGTGCAGCTAGCTATTCCATGAAGGATGCTGAATGCGGCCCACCATTACAGCGATGAAATCATTAGGATGCTTAAAAAATACATAGGATCTCAGTTTTACATCACAACCCTGATGTGTTTACCACACTGTCTATTTTGTTGGTAATTTCTTTTTTTACAGAGGACAGTACAGGGACATGAGAAAAAAACCAAGGCACAGATAGACAGTTACAACAAATGTCTATAAACCCTAGCACGTAGTGCCTATTTAGGGAACATTTAGGTAAATCGTAAAGTCTGAAAAATTCTCACATTCATTACAACTGATGAACAATTAGCTGTTCGATAAACAGGTTGCTTAGCCACCATCCCATTATTAAATATATGGCTATCACTACACAGGTTGTGAGTGGTTTCAAAAATAGCTTTAAATAGTAAAAGCCGGTACCCCTAGGTGGATATAAATATTGTGCCTTGTGGGATCTAGATAAACATAGTAAGTTTCTACTTAATTTGTAATCTGTATGGCAATTATCAATTTTAAAAAACTATTTTCATTATATAAATTGCAGGGCTTTTTTTTTTCTCCCAGTGTTAAACTTCTTCTCTACAAAAGACAGGCGATTTACAAAAAAATAACCCAACATTTAAAAAAAACCATATAGACAACAAAAATACAATCCAGATGTGGACTTAAAGCTGAACTCTAATCCACTAGGACATTCTCTTAATGTAGGGTGAGGGGCAACAATACATACCTGTAGCAACTCATTCACTTCTTAATCAAAAGAAATATCACCATGGCGGTTTTTTTTTCCAAAATAGTAGTCTTGGCTAGAGCATCAAGCATTGAAAATAAATTCTTTTCATTCATAAAAGCCTTTCAAAATCTGAGGGAATCGGGCTCAACTGCACTTAGGGAAATAACGTTGTAAAAATTGTATTTACGATTTTAAGTAAAGGGTGTTTTCAAGACTGAAGGTAAACGCTTAGACCCATGAGAGCGCATTTCTTGGCACATGCACACCCTGGATGGGATCCGGAACACAGCCACGATGTGGCTGCAGAGCCATTTGGCTCTTAGCCCCACGCGCAGTCTCCTGTCAGGTCCTTGTCCCAGTCGTCTTCACATGGCGGTCTCTGGCTTCTGCAGATGCTGGATCTGCTTCTGAAGTTGGTCCCTGTCCAGCTTCATCTTGGCCTCCAGCACTTGTCTGAGGGACCCTATGCTCTCGTAGATGGCTGAGAACCCTTGAGGAAGAGGCAAAGGTCACAGGAGTTAACAGCTAAGAAGCAGTGTCTGGCCAGCTTCTACAGCGACAGTGACCGTTGGTTCTGACTGATGCTGAGCCCCCTGGGGGTCAGTGCTGCATGGGAACCTCCATGAAAACTGTGTTTTAGATGCAAAGGGCTCTACTGCAGTCAAGAAAGACAGTAGATGCAGATTTAACCAAGTGACCAAAGCTCACACTACTATCACCAGGAGAAATCATGCCATGTACCTGCTGATCAGATGGCCAGAGCAGGGCGTCCGTCCATCCCGCCGTTCCAGGTTATATCATAAGAAAGTAATCAAACCGCAACTGGGGAACTTTCTGTAAAACACTGCCCTGTAGTCTAAAAATACCAGGTTCAGGGGCTTCTGTGAGTCAAGAGAGCACCAGGCGCTTAGGCCTCCAGTTCCTATGGCCATGGCTCTCAACCTTCCTAGTGCTGGGACCCTTTAATACAGTTCCTCCTGTTGTGATTGGTGACCCCAACCATAAAATTATTTTGTTGCTACTTCATAACTATAATTTTTCTATTGCTATGAATTGAAATGTAATGTCTACAGAGTGAGTTCCAGGACAGCCAGGGCTGTTTCACAGAGAAACATGTCTTGAAACCTCCCCCCCCAAAAAAGGCCAGTTTTAATCTGTGCCCCAGAGCTAAGGCTGTCCCACAGCTCTCCACACCCAAATCCCGCCCGGAGAGAGCTGGAAAAAAAACAAAACAAAACAAAAGAGCAAAATTCATAAAATGAGATCTAATTTATGTGGTGAGGGAAATTCTAATATATTGTCTTTGGGTATTTGATGAAAGAGTTGACTCAAGATACACATGAACACTCATAAACCATACACATAGGCACACATATACAAACATATCTATATCTATATATACATATATAGATATAATGCACACAACATACACAAACATACATGCACCTCCCATGTGAGATGATGGGTAGGTTAATTTGCATGAACATAGTAACCATTTTGTGTTATGAACCTTAAATATACAAATAATTTTTAATTTAAAAATTAATTGAGGACTGGAGAGATGTGTTGGTGGCTGTGCTGGCTAAAATTGTGTCAACTTGACATAAGCTAGAGTCAGCAGAGAAGAGGGAGTCTCAGCTGAGAAAATGCCCGTATAAAAGCGGGCTGTAGGCAAGCCTATAGGTGTTTTCTTAATTAGTGATTGATGGGGAGGGTCCAGCCCATTCTGGGTGGTTCTCTCGCTAGGCTGGTGGTCCTGGGTTCTATAGGAAAGCAGGCCGAGCAAGCCATGGAGAGCAAGCTACTAAGCAGCAGCACCCCATGGCCTCTGCATCCGTTCCTGTCTCCAGGTCCCTTCTTTGCTTGAGTTCCTGCCCTGACTCCCTTCCGTAATGAACAGTGATGTGGAAATATAAGCCAAATAAACCCTTCCCTCCCCACGCTGTTTTGGATCACGGTGCTTCATCGAAGCAGTGGCAATCCTAAGTAGGACAGTGGCTAAGACACTTTACTGCCCTGTCAGAGGACTGCAGTTCAGAGCCCCACATCAGGTGGCTCACAAATGCGAGCACACACACACACACACACACACACACACACGTCATATGTAGAAAGGGGTGGGAACAAATCTTACAAATAATTTTTGATTATGAAAAAGGTTTTTTTTTTTTTTTAAAAAAAGAAGCCATCTCCACCAAAGAAGAATTTCAAATTATTCTGTTTTTTACTGATTTTTAAAATTAAGGGGTTTTGTAATGTTATTTTTTCCTTAGAAAGTTTTATCTGACAATTTAGGAAAAAGTATAAAAATTATTCATTAAAGAAAGTTTTGATTGGGGCTGATGAGACGGCTCACTGAGTAAAGGCGCTTGCTGCCAAGCCTGAGGGCTTAAGTCCCGTTGCTGGGCCCCACAGAACTAACTCCACATGCATGTGCTGCGTGCATACAGCCAGCGATGCTGAAGAAGCTCTCAGAAGTGCCTCACATGTATAGGAACAGAGAGGGATCAGCAGGTAGCTAGCGCTGACGAAAATAAGAAAATGTCAGTCATGTGCGGGTTAACCACTTTTGTTTGCTGTGTGTCATGGAGGCTCTTCATGGACTTGCAATTGAACTAGTACTTTAGGGCTGGGAGTATAGTTCCCTGGTAGCACGTGCTTGCCTAGCAACTGTGAGGTCCTGAGTTCAATTCCCACCGCTATAATAAGTAAATAAATGAATGAATTTGTTAAATTCTGCACAGCTACTTAGAACAGCAACTAGGAACATTTTGCTGATTTTTTAAAAGCCAGCTCAGCCTCTGTTTCAGAGATTTCAGTGAATAGCCTTTTAGACAGACAAGCCACATGAGCTGCGTGGGGTCTGGCCTACCAGCGTTAACCTCCGCTTTCATCTCCTTCATGTCCTCCGTCATCTGTAGCTCCAGCTTGCTGATCCGCCCGTGCACCTTCTCCTCGTCCGGCTTTCTCTGTCCTTCCGAATTCCTCTTCTGACTCTCTTCGATTTTGTCAAGCCTGGCCGACATCTGGCTGAGTTTCTTCTCTACGTCTCTTTCACTGGCTCCCTGGGGTCCAGGATAAGAATTGCACTTGGTTATTGCAAAAGGAGAGTGGTCACCTTGTCTCCCATCCACAGGGACCAGAATCACAGTGGCTGGTTATCCATCCCGTATCCATTCTCAAAGGTCACCCAGAGTAAAAAACAAAAACAAAAACAAAAAAACAAAAAAAACCTACATTTTATTCTGTCTCCTGAGTTTGGTGTGGCCATGTAATCTAACCAATGAAGTGTAAGAACAAGTGTATGTAGCTGCTTTCAGAAAAAGTTAAAGGACACTTGCTATATATCCTTAATTCTTTCCCCTTCGCTTCTGTCAATGGCTATTCAATCAATGGCTGGAGTTCTATCAACCATCCTGCATCGTGGCGACAAGTGCTACTCTCTGAGGATGGCAGAAATCTAACCTAAAAGGATTCTAGTTATTGAAGACTGACAAGTTTTTAACTCATCTGGGTCCCGGAGAATGCAAACTTGGATGTGTTTTGGTGAGAGAGAAGGAAGCTTCCATCTTAGAAGAGCCACCAAATGGTTAAAAAAAAAAAAAAAAAAAAAAAAAAAAACCAAATGGTCAGTCACAGGCTCAGAACTCCACAAACATGTCAAGGCACAGCAAAGGAGACAACTGGAGGGAGGGATTCAAAGTAGTACGGTTCACTAGGCCTACGCTTTGTGAAACTCTGCATCCACAGGTTCTAGTGGTCAAACGATGAGCATGAAGCCTTTCATCAGGTGTGATTTTGCAGCATGACAGCAATCCTGTGATGGCACTGATGCAGAGACTGCCACTCAACAAATGGCTCAGCATCAGGACCGAGCAGTCAGACAGGCAAACCACACTGGCCACTTCTGCTCAGCCCAAGTCCCACGGAAGGAAGCCGAAGCCGGACAAGGAAAGAGAACCCAACACAATTTGCCTCCCTAGCACTGGCTTCTAAGCCTACTGGCTTGAAGTATGATAAATGCAAAGCTCTTTGAAGGTATTTTTTGGTAGCTCTGCAAAAATTAGTTCTTTGAGAGAGCCAGTGGAAGCAGAAGTAGACATAAAAGGAAATAGTGTATTCTGGTCTGACGTCCAAGCACACTCTAGTTACAGTGCATTGGAAGGGGCCCGGAGGGACAGAGAGCCACTCGACATTAGTGAAAACAAAAACTAAATCACAACATTAAAAACAAAGAGAAAGGAGATCAGACGGCTTAGTGGTTAAGTGCACTGGCTGCTCTTCCACCAGACTGGGATTCATTTCCCAACACCCACATGGCAGCCCACAACTGTCTGCAACTCCAGTTCCAAGGAACACTACACCCAACACCCTCACACAGGAGACATACATGCAGACAAAACAGCAATACATATGAAATAAAAATAAATAAATCATTAATAAAACAGAAAAACAGATCAAGTAAGTAATTGTAGCTTTACTTAGAAATGTGTGATAGACAATCGGGATCATTTAAGTCAAGGTTGTGACTTAAAGCGGTAGCTGAAATTTTTACTTTGTCTTTTGATAACCAATATAAAAACAAAGCATTTCCTGTCTTTATGAATAATATGAAGAACAGGAAATGGGGGGCATGGCTGGGTGGCAAAGTTCAAAATTAACAGATATGGCAGTTAGTGTTAATTGTAACAGAATTTAGAATCAACTGGGAGCCAAGCCTCTGGACACGACTGTGGGGAGTTATTTTTATTTGCTTGAGGTGGACAGACCCAGCCATTGTGGGTGGCACCATTCCCTGGTGGGGATCCTGAACTGCGTGAGTGGGGAAGAGAGCTGAGCACTGTGGCCTGTATTCACTGCTCTCTGCTCATGGATACAGCACGACCAGCTGTGCTATGTTCCGGCTGCCTTAACTCCCCACGGAGAGAGAGGACGTGCGCCACGATCAGCTTTTTCTTCCTCAAGTTGCTTTTTTAAAAAAGATTTATTTATTTATCTTATGTATATGAGTACACTGTAGCTATCTTCAGACACATAAGATCCCATTATAGATGAATGCGAGCCACCTGTGGTTGCTGGGGATTGAACTCAGGACCTCTGGAAGAGCAATCGGGTGCTCTTAACTGCTGAGCCATCTCTCCAGCCCCTTAAGTTACTTTTGTGAGAGTATTTTTCCATAGCAACAGGAAAAGAAACTGAGATAACAGGTATGAGAACCTGGGTTTGATGCTCAGAACAAAGGAAAGACGAGAAAGAGAGAGAAGGGGGGCACGGGAAAGGAAGAAGGAAAAGAGGGAAGGGAAAAGAGAAGGAACATGGGGAATACCCAAGCAGCTTTGGGAGGCACCAAATAAATGTGTGCTAAGTCCCTAGGTGTTGATCAGACATTGCCGCCTCCACTGAATACCTATTATTGAAAAGCATCAACACTTACACTGTTTTCCTTAACAATCAAGGAGAGATGGTCGATTTTCTGCAGAAGTTCTTTCTCTATCCGCTCCTGTTCTTGTTGCAGCCAACTCCGCGCAGACAAAATCTGGTTGCTGAGCTCTTCAACGGTGCCTTTAAATCTAAAACATTAGAAAAGAAAGAAAAGGAGAGGTGTGCGAACGTAAAACAGTTTTATGTAACATCACAAAATATCAATTCAATGGGAATGGCATACTTTCCTTCTCTTAAGACCGTGTTCAACATGAAGTTGGTGCAGGATGGAAGCAAGCAACAGAAAGACACCTAATGATGCTCCTACCCGTAGGAACTGGCAATGCAGGTACTTAGGTGACACAGTACATGCCAAGGGATCATCTTTGCAGTTCTAAGGGTCCATGGTACTCCTTGCTCAGAGGACATATTATCCTTCATCTATCCCCTTTCAGCATCCTCTCCTTTCATATTCTCTTGCCTCTTGTATCCTCCAGGACTAGAGGCTGGATTTCTTTCTTACTCTTGTCTTTTATTGTTCTTTCTCCATATGGGCATAGCCTAATCCAAACCAGTAGGAAATAAACCAGGCATAATGGAACACACCTTCAATTCCAGAACTTGGAAGGCAAAGCTAGGAGGAGTCGAAGTTAAAGGTCAGAGTGAATTCATAGTAGCTTGATCTACTTGAGACTTTGTATCAAAAGAAAGCACCCTTACAATAATCCATTCCTCTAGTCCCCTTCCCTCCAGAGTCCTTAAAATAACTATCAATGCATGTTCCCCTTAATCACCTTCTTCTTATTTAAATTAGCATGTAATGAAACTATAGAATATATATAGTTCTGTATAGAGGTGTAATAAACATAGAAGTGCAATTTAAATAATAAAAAACATCCATTAGAGTCACTGAAATGTCTATTTTTGTTTATATATATAAATATATATTTATATTATATATATTTATATTATATAATATAAATATATATTTATATTATATATATATTTATATTACATATATAAATATATATATAAAATATACGTATATGGAGTCGTCACATGTCACTGGAGTACATGGCTGCCTAGTTAGAGACCACATTTTCTAGCCTCCCTTGCAGCTAGGTGGATATGATGGCTAATCTTCTGGGTCATCTTGACTTGATTTGGAATCATCTGGGAGACACACCTTGAAGCATTAAGTGAGGATGTTTCCAGAGGGATTGAATGAAGAGGGGAGGCACACTCTAAATGTGTAAAACACCATCTCATGGGCTGGAGTCCCATGAATTAAAAAAAAAAAAAAAAGGAAGGGAGGAGACAGGTTACCAAGCACTCATCTTTCCTCTTTTTTTCTTTTCCTTCTTTTTTTTTTTTAAGATTATTTTATTTATATGAGTACACTGTAGCTGTTTCCAGACACACCAGAAGAGGGCATCAGATCCCTTTACAGATGGTTGCTGGGTATTGAACTCAGGACCTGTGGAAGAGCAGGACCTTTGGATGGCTCTTAACCATTGAGCCATCGCTCCAGCCCCGGCACTCATCTCTTCAACCTCTGACTATAGATGCAATGTGACTAGCTCTCCTGTGCTCCAGCTACCACATGTTCATCACCATGGTGGATGGTATTCCCTCAAACTGTGAGCCAAACGGCCATCTTCATTACTTGAGCTGCCTTTGTCAGGTCCCAACAATGAGAAACATAATAGTTACAGTGCAGCGCACCAATAACTCAGATGATTGGCAGTACATGAAGTACATACATGGCTCTGATTACATCCCCCAAGACACAGCTGTTGCCCTGGGTTTTCCCTCTGTAGCAGCTGGGAAAAGCAGGACTAGAACTGTAAAGGCTCCACACTGAGTTGTCAGAGCTGCCCTGTCTGCCCTGGATCACTGACCACACAGCATAGTCTGACCTTAACATGTCTACCATGGTGTACATATAGAGAGATCTTTTAAAAGGCTTTAATTTTCTTATACTGGGATTGAACCTATAACCTCGGTCTTGCTAGCCAAGCACTTGACTCCTGGACTAGACTCCCAGTTGAAGACACTGAAACACACCCACCAAGTTCCTTTTATCCCCAAAAGTTAACAAACATATTCACATGGAGGATTTGGGGAAACCATTATTTATCCTAACATAACCACAAGGGATAGGTATATCCCTTGAAGCACTATTAATAATAAATAACACAGAGAACTCTGCCTAAGCCTTTATCTAACACCTGGCCATCAGCTCCCTAAACTGTACACTCTTCAGGATGAAGAACAAAGTCTGTTTTGTTTTGTTTTCTCTTCATTACTAGATCCAGAGTTTCTAGGTAAGTGCTCCACAAATATATATGAGCGGCCAGGAAGGTGATTTAGTGGGTAAAGTGCTTGCCGCCCAGACATCAGGACCTGAGTTTGGATGCCCAGACCCATGTAAAAGGTTAGGCAAGATGGCTTGCATCTATAATCCAAGCACTGGGGAGATGAAAAGATGAATTTATTGGCCAGGTAATCTAACATAATCAGTGAGAGACTCTGCCTCAAAGTAAAATAAAATAAATAAGGTGAGGAGAGGTAGAGGAAGCCTCCCAGTGTTGATGGTCACCTCCACACACCCATGCCCGCATGGGCACATTGAACCAACTCTGCACATTTACACACATGCACATATGCATATACACACCAAAATAAAACAAATGAACCAAAGACACATAGAATGAAGCAGTGGGCCATCCCCCAGCCCCTAGAAGCAATCATCATGAAGGAAAGGTGACTGTTGCCACATGGAAACTGTTTCCTCTAGTTTTTGTTATTATTTTCACTCTGTGTGATAAATAAAACCTGAGAGGTGGGCAGGGGAGAGGGCTGAGCAGTTAGGAACACTTGCTGCTCTTCCAGAGGACATGTGCTAAGTTCCCAGCACCCATATCTGGCTGTTCACTCCAGCTCCAGGGGATCCAACGCCCTCTTCTGGCCTCTGTAGGCACTGCACTCATGTGCACATATTCACACAGACATAAATAAAAATAAATATTTAAGGCAGACAACGTTTAGACATTATATTTTTAAATAAAAGCAAGAGGGAGAAAGTGTGAATTTCATGGTCTCAGGAAGAATGTGACAAAAGCCTTTACCAATGGGTGGCTTACTTAGTGTCCAGGAGCTGGAGCTGGTGGTTGCTATCTCTGTGGGACATCTTCAGTTTGGTGCTCTGCTCTGAGATGGACAAGTCCACTCTGCTCAAAAGCTGAGAAATCTGGAAAAGAAGGTTGAGTTAGAAGGCTCTCACATCTGTCTTCATGGGCCAGCTCAGAAAAGTCTTCATAAGCTCAATGCCGGTCAGCAGCATTGAGTCACTTTACTAAGTCCATTTGGGGGTTCCCTTCCTTTTTCCGTGTGTGTGTGTGTGTGTGTGTGTGTATATTACTGTGTGTGAGTGTGTGTGTCTGTGTATGTGTCTCTGTGCTTATGTTTGTGTATGTGCCTCTGTGTGTGAGTATATGTGTATCTATGTGTGAGTATCTGTGTGCTTGCATGTGTATCTGTGTGTATGTGTGTGTATGTGTCTCTGTATGTGAATATCTGTGTGTATATCTGTGTGTATGTCAGTGAGTCTGTGTATGAGTGTGTCTGTGTGTAAGTGTGTTTGTGTGAGTGTGTCTGTGTGTGTGTCTGTGTGAGAGTGTGTCTGTGTATGTGTCTCTGTGTATGAATGTCTGTGCCTCTGTGTGTGAGTCTGTGTCTCTCTGTATGTGTGTCTGTATATGTGTCTTTGTGTGTCTGTTTGTGTGTGTCTGTGTGTTTTTCCGTGTCTGTGTGTGTGTGTGTGTCTGCTGTGTATGTGTGTGTGTACACAGGTACATGTGCACATAGGCCCATATGAAAGCCAGGGGTTAACAGGAGCTGACCTCCTCAATCACTCTCCACTCTATGTTTTGAGACAGGGTTCGCTCATTGAACATGGAGCTCACTATTGGCTAGAAGAGCTGGCTAATAGGATCTAAGGATCGCCTGTCCTCTCCTCCACCCAGCTCAGGGTGGATCACAATGCCCTGCTTTTTTATTTTTAGATTATTTTACTTTATGTGCATGAGTATTTGTCTGAATGTATGTGCACCATGTGTGTTTCTTGTGCCTGCAGAGGTCAGAAGAGGGCATCAGATTCCTGGGGACGGTAGTTATGGTGGTGAGCTACTGTATGAGTCCTGGCAACCAAACTCAGGTCCTCTGGAAAAACAAGGGCTCTTAACTGCTGAGGCATCTCTCCAGCCCCCACAGTGTCTAGCTTTTCATTGGGTGCTGCAGATCCAAACCCAGGCCCAGGCTGGTGCCAATGGGTGCCTTAACCCCTACACCATCTCCCTAGGGTGCTTTAACCCCTACACCATCTCCCTAGGGCACTTTAACCCTTACACCATCAATGAAGGGAGTCTTCATTCTTACACCATCTATGCAGCCTCTGCCTCTATTTTTTCTTCTTGCACACCCAGCAAAAATCAAGACAAGGGGCACTGCCAAAATATTCACCAGGAAGTGAATCTAAACTTCAGAGCTCTCTAATGAGCAATCCCAGCCTCTGCCCAGGCCTGGTACCTCTACCAGCTGTCGCGGTATGCAGCCATTATTACCTTGGACTTCCACCAGCACCATGGCTGCCAGTCCTGGAGGGCAGCATTTCTATGGCTTACAAACAAATCAAGGTTCCAGATGTACTTCCTCATCAAGTGAAGCCCCACAGAAGACCCTCTGTGGGCTACATCCCTCTGGTCCCCCACTCCTGGCCTTTGTTCTTATTTGGGATTTGTTTTCACTAAAGCTCAATGTTAAATTAGTCCTGTATAAAATGATCACATTTTCTGAAAAGCTAAGTGTTGCTCAAAATTCCTTACTAAGATTCATAATATTTGTAAGATGTGGATCATCACCATCACCACCATCACCATCATCACCACCATCACCATCATCACCACCATCACCATTATCACCACCACCATTACCATCATCACCATCATCACCACCACCATCATCATCATCACCACTACCATCACCATCATGTCTCTTTTGGTAGATTTCTGTACTGTACTCACCTTAGCTACCAGGCAATCTTTTTTTTTTTTTTTTTTTCCTTTTGTAATAATCTCATTCTCACAGACCTTGCTCCATTACGAGGGACTGTAGTGATAACTTTAGAATTTTGGTTTCTTTGAAAAACACAGTAACCCTACATGACTATGTTTTACGTTTTAACCCCAGGTGTGGGATAGGGCTGCTTCAGATGTCCACAGCAGCTGACTATGATTTGTCTCATGCTCTAGCAGGAGCATGATTTTGCCTGCAGCAGATAGTTTCTGTGACTGTGTGACATTGGAATTCTGGGGACATTTCAAAAGGTACATAAAAGTTAGGGCCCTGAGAGGTGAGCTGGGTTGTTGTTTGTTTGTTTGTTATGGTTTGCTAAGTGGTCATAAACAAAGAAGAAACAAATAAACGAAGAAATGAGATGTCCTGACAGTGAGATCAAACTTGCCCCAAGGAACTCCACGCTTCTAATCAGCAGGAAGCCGTCTAATAATAATGCCACCTGACTTTCCTCTGGGGTCTCTTTCCTTTCCCCTCTATCCATTTTTCTCTCATATCTAGTGTTAGGGGGTTGAAAGGATGGAATAAGGGGTAGAGAAGAACCCACAAATCAGCAAAAGTCAAGGGACAGGACCTCAGCTTAGTTAACACTGGGCAAGCACTCCAGTGCTAAGCTATGCCCTTAGCCTTGTCTATCGTTTTTCTTTAACATTTATTTACTTCCTTTGTGTGTATGCGTGCAGATGTGTACATGTCACAGCTCATGCGTGGCGATCAGAGGACAACTTGTGGGAGTCAGTTCTCTCCTTCCATTGTGTGGGTTCCAGAGACTGAACTCAGGTTATCAGGCTTGGCGAGACCTCTACCCAGCTGAGCCGCCTCTCTTTACTTTTGATTTTGAGACGTGTAAATTGATCAGGTTGGCCTAACTCACTCTTTAGCCCCCCTGCTTCCCACTCACATGTCAGGTG